>NC_053389.1:180711926-181014957 GCF_905171765.1 Bufo bufo
CTCAGCCTTCCGCTTCTGCACCCTCCTCATCCTCTGTACAGTAGGTGAACCCGATTTTGTGTCAATCTCGCTGTATTTCTCGGCGAGATTGAGCACATACGAGCCCCATCGCGGGAGCCAGCGCCGAGCTGGCTTGCCGCGATGGAGACAGAGCCGTCATAGAAGCGACGGGAGATCCGACTTGGATTCCCGCCAATTCTACACGTGTGCGGCGTTTGTTATGAATCCTGAGGGGGAAGTCCCCGCCGGATTTTAAATAAAAATCCGGCCTGGGTCCCGCCCTCAGGAGCATACCGGGCCCTTAGGTCTGTTATGGGTTGTAAGGAGAGCCCCCCCTACGCCGAAAAAAACGGCGTAGGGGGTCCCCCTACAATCCATACCAGACCCGTATCCAAAGCACGCTACCCGGCCAGCCAGGAAGGGAGTGGGGACGAGCGAGCGCCCCCCCCCCCTCCTGAGCCGTACCAGGCTGCATGCCCTCAACATGGGGGTTTGGGTGCTCTGGGGCAGGGGGTGCACTGCGGCCCCCCCACCTCAGAGCACCCTGTCCCCATGTTGATGAGGACAGGGCCCCTTCCCGACAACCCTGGCCGTTGGTTGTCGGGGTATGCGGGCGGGAGGCTTATCGGAATCTGGGAGCCCCCTTTAATAAGGGGGCCCCCAGATACCGGCCCCCCACCCTAAGTGAATGAGTATGGGGTACATCGTACCCCTACCCATTCACCTGCAAGAAAAGTGGTAAAAACACAAATAAACCACACAGTGTATTAAAATATTTTATTTTTCTGCTCCGGAGGCCGCCCCCTGTCTTCTTTATTAGCTCTTTTACCAGGGGGGGGCTCTTCTTCTTCCGATATCCCGACGGGTCTTCTCCGCTATCCGGGGGGGTCTTCTCAACTCTCCGGGGTTCTCCTTCTGTCTTCTCCTTCTGTCTTGTTGTCTCCTTCTGTCTTCTGTCTCCGGGGTTCTCCTTCTGTCTTCTCCGCTATCCGGGGGGGTCTTCTCAACTCTCCGGGTTTCTCCTTCTGTCTTCTCCTTCTGTCTTGTTGTCTCCTTCTGTCTTCTCCTTCTGTCTTGTTGTCTCCTTCTGTCTTCTGTCTCCGGGGTTCTCCTTCTGTTTTCGCCTCTCTCTGTTGTTGACTCGGCGCACCCCGGTTCTTCGTCTCGCGAGACTCGGCGCACCCCGATTCTTCGTCTCGCGAGACGTCTCGCGAGACGAAGAACCGGGGTGCGCCGAGTCAACAACAGAGAGAGGCGAAAACAGAAGGAGAACCCCGGAGACAGAAGACAGAAGGAGACAACAAGACAGAAGGAGAAGACAGAAGGAGACAACAAGACAGAAGGAGAAGACAGAAGGAGAACCCCGGAGAGTTGAGAAGACCCCCCCGGATAACGGAGAAGACCCGTCGGGATATCGGAAGAAGAAGAGCCCCCCCCTGGTAAAAGAGCTAATAAAGAAGACAGGGGGCGGCCTCCGGAGCAGAAAAATAAAATATTTTAATACACTGTGTGGTTTATTTGTGTTTTTACCACTTTTCTTGCAGGTGAATGGGTAGGGGTACGATGTACCCCATACTCATTCACTTAGGGTGGGGGGCCGGTATCTGGGGGCCCCCTTATTAAAGGGGGCTCCCAGATTCCGATAAGCCTCCCGCCCGCATACCCCGACAACCAACGGCCAGGGTTGTCGGGAAGGGGCCCTGTCCTCATCAACATGGGGACAGGGTGCTCTGAGGTGGGGGGGCCGCAGTGCGCCCCCTGCCCCAGAGCACCCAACCCCCCATGTTGAGGGCATGCAGCCTGGTACGGCTCAGGAGGGGGGGGGGCGCTCGCTCGTCCCCACTCCCTTCCTGGCTGGCCGGGTAGCGTGCTTTGGATACGGGTCTGGTATGGATTGTAGGGGGACCCCCTACGCCGTTTTTTTCGGCGTAGGGGGGGCTCTCCTTACAACCCATAACAGACCTAAGGGCCCGGTATGCTCCTGAGGGCGGGACCCAGGCCGGATTTTTATTTAAAATCCGGCGGGGACTTCCCCCTCAGGATTCATAACAAACGCCGCACACGTGTAGAATTGGCGGGAATCCAAGTCGGATCTCCCGTCGCTTCTATGACGCGCTTGCTGGGATGTGCTGTCACTATCCCAGTGAGTGCGAGATCTCGGCACCATGTTGCCGAGTATCAGCGCGACGCTTTCGTGCTAAAAACACAATGTCAGAAACACCTACTGTATCTGCACACTCCTCACTCTCTGCTGTGTGCACCCTAAAAGACACCACCATAGCCCCTCCACTCGAGTCAGAGGAATTATTTTCCCATCCATTCCTAGACCTAACCGATGCATAGCCATTATTGGCATCGGATGAGGAAGAGGAGGTAGCCACCCAGCGGTCTGATGACAGTACCCAGATCAGCCCAAGGAGGGTGGTCCCCGCTGTTGCTGTCTCCTCCGAGATCTCTAATGTCAGTATGTCAGTAGTGGTGAAGGTGACGATGATGACGTGTCGATGGACGTCACGTGGGTGCCCACAAGAGAGGAAGAGTAGGGGAGTTCAGAGGGAGAAACGGAGCAGCAGATAGGGAGGAGAAGGAGGAGAAGCAGTCAGAACTCGCAGTGCACATGAGGCAAAAAGAAGACTGCAAATGTATCTGGAGCGAACAATCCACTATGCACGGTCACATCTTGCACTCCCAGGACGCCGGTACATAGCTCCGCAGTGTGTGCTGACAATAGTGTTGCCATCTGCAGCCCAAATGTTCGAGCGTAAAAAGTTGATGAGGCCGGTTAACCCTCTTGCTTGTTAGAACACCAACTACTTGCATATAAACTGGTAGACTCGGAGGCCTTTAGAAAATTTTTGGCCATTGGCACACTGCAATGGAAAGTCCCCGGAAGGAAATATTTCTCCCAGAAGGGCATCCCAGAGCTCTATGACCAGGTTCAGCGGCAAGTGAATGTATCTCTGGCACACAGTATCGGTGCCAAGATAAATCTGACCACAGACACGTGGTCTAGCAAACACGGGCAGGGAAGGCACACATCTTTTACTGCCCACTGCATGAACCTTCTGACGGCCGTCAAGCATGTAACCCGTGGCACCCATGTGAATTTGGTGTTACCGCCACGGATTGCATGCAGGCCTGCCTCTTCTTCTCCTCGGCTGACTCCTCCTTTTCCACTGCAACCGCCTCTTCCGCTGCACCCCCCAAGCTCCCCAGAACCTGCTGAGACGTTGCCATCTGAGACGTTGCCATGTTGAGACGTTGCCATGTTGTGCTGCGGCTGTTGTGCCTGGAAGCCAAGAGCCACACCGGTCCTGCACTGCTTTCAGCTCTGCGGTCACAGGCCGATCAGTGGCTAACCACGCTCAATTTGACAGTTGGTAAAGTGGTGTGCGACAACGGTGCCAATCTGCTGAGCGCGCTGAAACAGGGCAAAATGACACACGTGCCGTGCATGGCACACGTCCTGAACTTAGTCGTGCAGCGATTCGTTGCCAAATACCCCAGGGTCCAAGATGTCTTGCGGCAGGCCAGGAAAAATCGCTGGCCATTTTAGAAGATCTCACACGGCCATGTCTCGCCTTGCTGACATTCTGGGGCGACACCCCTTGCCCGTCAGACGTCTGTTTTGTGACAGCCCGACGCGCTGGAACTCCACCTTGTATATGCTTGATAGGCTGTTCCAGCAGCTACGTGCCATTAGCGACTACCTGTACAAAATCTGCAGCAGGACAGGTTCTGGGGAGCTTGGTTTCTTTTCACCGAGCCAGTGGCTGCTCATGCGCGATGCATGCAGACTTCTGCGGCCATTTGATGAGATCACCAAACTGGTCAGTCGCAGCCAGGGCACCATCAGTGACATCGTACCTACACCTTCTTTCTGGAGCGTGCATTTCGTTGTGTCATTGATAAAGCCGTCGAGGAGCAGGAGCTGGAAGATAAGGAAGTCACAATGCTGAATGAATTCCAAGGGGGGGGCTACTCCATCTGAGACATGTCAGCAGGAGTCTGAAGAGGAGTCAGAGGAGGATGGTGGCTGGGGGGAGGAGGGGGAGGAGCAAGAAGAGCAAGCTTTGAGGGGTACTTTAAACTTTTCGGGGATCCCTGGTGTTGTCCGTGACTGGGTAGAGGAGACTGAGGACCACATTCTCCTGGGCGATGAGTAGGAGCCAGGGCACTCCACCACTTCCAATTTAGTGCAAATGGAGGCCTTCATGCTCCAGTTTTTGAAGAGGGACCTCCGTATATAAAGCACAAAGGTTAAGGACCAGTACTGGGTGGAAACGTACTTAGACCTCCCGTACAAACACAAAATAGCGGACATGTTACCAGCATCATAGAGAGCTGTCAGAATGCAGCATTTCCAGGCCTTGCTGCGAAAGATGCTGCATTCTGCTGTTGCGGGCGCTGGCATAGGAATTTCCACCCACAGCGAAACAGGTGCGGGTAACAATCCTACCACACCTGCAAGAATAGGGCGGTTTCAAGATGTGTTGGTCACTTTGAATATGAGATCATTCTTGCTGCCAACCCCACGACAGTCGCCCTTCTGGATCCAGCCTCAGGGAACGCCTAGACCGACAGGTGTCCGACTACATCAGGTTAACGGTCGATGTGGATGCTCTGAGAAGTGAGGAACCCCTGGACTACTGGGTGTGCAGGCTTGACCTATGGCCAGACCTGGCACAATTTGCCATGAAACTCTTAGCTTGCCCCTCGTCGAGTGTCCTGTCCGAAAGGACGTGCAGCGCAGCAGAGGGGATTGTGACCGATAAGCGCACTCGCCTAGCTCACAACAGTGTGGACTACCTCACATTTCTAAAAATGAATGCGGCTTGGATCTTGGAGGAATTCAACACCTGTGACGACCACGTATAATTGAATTTCCTTATACCAGCCCACACATATCCGCCACCACACAGAACAAAGAATGGTCCTTGTCTTATGTATATACAGCGGCATAAAAGGCCTTTTCTGTCAGGTGAATGCCTAATTTTTGGGGCCTGTACACCACTGGCCTACAGTAAAATTGTTATTCAGTGACCACCTAATGTACCTCCAGCCACATAATCACTAGTTCTTTTCTGTCAGATGAATGCCTAATTTTTGGGGCCTGTACTGGCCTACATTAAAATTGTTATCCAGTGACCATCTAATATACCTCCAGCCACAAAATCATTTGTTCTTTTCTGTCAGGTGGATGCCTAATTTTTGGGGCCTGTACTGGCCTACAGTAAAATTGTTATCCAGTTACTGCCTAATGCACCTCCAGACACATAATCACTAGTTCTTTTCTGTCCAGTGAATGCCTAATTTTTGGGGCCTGTACTGGCCTACAGTAAAATAGTTATCCAGTGACCGTCTAATGTACTTCCAGCCACATAATCACTTGTTCTTTTCTGTCAGGTGAATGCCTAATTTTTGGGGCCTGTACTGGCCTACAGTAAAATTGTTATCCAGTGACTGTCTAATGTACTTCCAGCCACATAATCACTTGTTCTTTTCTGTCAGGTGAATGCCTAATTTATGGGGCCTGTACTGGCCTACAGTAAAATTGTTATCCAGTGACCGCCTAATGTACCTCTAGCCACATAATTACTTGTTCTTTTCTGTCCGGTGAATGCCTAATTTTTGGGGCTTGTACTCCACTGGCCTACAGTAAAAGTGTTATTCAGTGACCGCCTAATGTACCTCCAGCCACATAATCACTTGTTCCTTTCTGTCAGGTGAATGCCTAATTTTTTGGGCCTGTAATGGCCTACAGTAAAATTGTTACCCAGTGACCGTCTAAATATACCTCCAGCCACATAATCACTTTTTCTTTTCTGTCAGGTGAATGCCTAATTTTTTGGGCCTGTACTCCACTGGCCTACAGTAAAAGTGTTATTAAGTGACCGCCTAATATACCTCCAGCCACATAATCACTTGTTCTTTTCTGTCAGGTGAATGCCTAATGTTTGGGGCCTGTACTCCCTTGGCCTAAAATAAAATCTTCTAGGCTCCAGCAGGGCCCATTTTTGAGAGTTTCCCTTTAAGACGCATAAAAATGGCCCCTGATTAAAATACATATTTTTTGTGGGAATTTTAGCCATTGATCCTCCTCTGGTATGTCACTGTCTATGTTGTGGGACTATTTGTGCACTTCTAGTAAGTATTTGGTGGCTGCAAATATGACCTGAAGGTTTTTCAGGTTTGCCTGCCTTCAAAGTCAATAGGGTCCGTCGGGAACGCCCGGCTCGCGAATATTTGATCGTGAACACGCGTTTGCGAATCGTCCCGGCCAATGTTCGTCCATCACTAGTTGCTGCTAATGGGCCTGTGCTGTGTGCTTGTACCTCAAGTTAAGATTAGCCATCCCCTGCTCAGAACAGAGTGGAGTTACAAAATGTCTACTGGTTTCAATTAACATGTGTAATGCTTAATTTCTTCTTTGGAATAACTGCAAAGAGTTTTGCACATCTACTGGGTCTCCCACAGAATAGAGCTTGTTGCTGACTGTTCCAGCAGTGGGACATCATGTGATTAGTGGGAGACCCATTAACAAAAGGACAACTTCTTTAAAAACACTTCAAATCTTTGGCCAGTGGATTATTTGTTAGCCTATAAGCCACAGTCCAGTTATGTATGGCTTTTATTTTAGACCAGTTGTAATGATGGAGCGTGCTACAACAATATGTACAGTGAACTACATGCCTGACATTTTATGAAAAACACATGGATGCTGGTTTCACAGATGTGACATCTCTAGCAGGTGGACAAGACTGAGTCCTAGATAATCTTCCATGTGCTTAGTTGAAACAGCCCTATACATTTAAATAGATGCATTGATAAATATCCCCCATTGCCTCTGCTATTCCACTCACCAGTTTTCTCTATGACGGCTGTGTTCTTAGAAACTCCAGGAGTATCGCTTAGGCCAACAATATTCTCACTGTATACTCTAAAGTAATACTCATTTCCCATGATCAGGTCAGAGACTGTGCAGCGTGGCTGACGATTGTGCTCATATATAGTGAACCATTCCTGGAATGGGAAAATGAAGAGTACTTGTTTTAGGATAACAAGGCAATAAAGATGACATAGGTAGGCATCAAGAGACTGATATCAATTCAACATCCAAAATATATGATAATAAAATAAGAAAAGCATCTCACCATTGTCTTCTTATCAGCTTTTTGAATAGTGTAACCTGTGATATCTGAATTTCCATTGTCCTTGGGTTGCTGCCATTCCAGTAGAGCATTAAATCCCCAAACCTCTTTGACCATCACAGCGTGTGCAGGACCAGGCTTATCTGTGTGATAAAGTCATGTTTGGAAAGTGGAATAAATAAGTAGTATACACTAAATGCCTGTTCTACAACAAAACCTGTTTGAGGACTTTTCTGGAATAAATCATTGATGAGCTATCCTCAGGATTGTCAATTAGTGCATGATCAATGGGAGTCAGATCAGTGAGGGTATGTCTGACACCAAATACCCCCCAGGATCTGCAACAACCCCTTCACTCTGGCATACAGCATAGCACCATTTTTCATCCCTGTTGCTGAGCTTCATGTCAGGCACTACAGTGAAGGATCAGCGGTAATCCTGCTAAAATTGTGGAGCCATTTTTATGTTGCTTATTCACATTCTGGGGATCAGACCTCCAAAGATCACACATTAAAGGCCTACACTAAGGACAAACCTTTGACTCAAATAATGAACATAAACCAATTATGTAATCAATAGATACATGTCTTATACCTCCAGTAAATGGAGATCATCCATTACAAATAGCTGGACCACCATTCTTCAAATTGAAGAATGTCATTTGTTTTATCCCTTCATCCACACACAGTTCAAACTGCTATTTGTATGCATGTAGTATTAATAATATAGTATGCAACTTCAATTACAGTCAGTTTCCAGGATGTTGACACATGGGGACCAGCAAGGCAGCGGCATTGGGGGAGTAAAGGGGACAAATACAGCCTTGGGAAGCAGATAGGTATGCTTCCCACTGCAGGTCTGGCCAAAGGGATGTCTGCCCAAAAGGTTCCTTTAATGTATACATTATTAAAAAAGACTTTCACTTAATAGGGTGGCCATTCCTGTTCAGTGGCCATTCATGTTCAGTACCTGGTATTGCAGCTCATTCCCATTAAAGTAAAGAGTTGAGTTGCAAAACCAGAAACAGACATACCCACCAGATAAGAGTTGAGCTCTTTGTCAAAAAGATAAAAAGTAAAAAAAAAAATTCATTCTGGACAGCCTCTTTAAATATTCCTTCAGGCGCTATTTATAGTCAATTTCATAATAGAGGCAACCATGGAACTAAAGTGTCTGGTTCTACATTCTGAACACAGTGGATCTTCATCATGTCTAAATACTGGCATCTTGATCTTAGGCTACTTTCACACTGGCGTTTCTGGGTCCGCTTGTGAGATCCGTTTCAGGGCTCTCACAAGCGGCCCAAAACAGATCAGTTCAGTCCCAATGCATTTTGAATGTATAAGGATCCATTCAGAATGCATCAGTTTGGCTGCGTTTGGTCTTCGTTGCGTTTTTTAGACGGTCACTAAAACGCAGCTTGCAGCGTTTTGGTGACCGTCTGACGATGCGGAGCCAAACTGATCCGTCCTGTCTTACAATGTAAGTCAATGGGGATGGATCAGTTTTTTACTGACACAATATGGTGCAATTGAAAATGGATCCGTCCCCCATTGACTTTCAATGTAAGTCAAGACGAATCCGTTTTGACTTAGACTTTTTTTTAATGAATAATGCAAACGGATCTGTTCTGAACGGATACAAGCGTTTGCATTATTGGTGCGGATCCGTCTGTGCAGATACAAGACGGATTCGCACCAAACGCCAGTGTGAAAGTAACCTTACAAACTATCATAATGGAAAAAAAATGTTCCTGGAGATCAGCAAAATATTCCCTATGGCTAAAATGTTGTCCAGCTTACATATTAATGTAACCAAGCTAAATGTCCATCTTGTTATTCAAGTGTCCAGTCAAGCAGCAGGTTTGATCTGTGTTGGCCAGCTTCATGTGAGTTTTAGACAAGAAGCTATTTGAATCAAATTTCCTACAAATTCTAGGCTTAATGCCAGTAGGACCACTTAGGGTCTATTTATCTGCTTTGAAAGATAGAGATCAAGGGCCCTATTACAGTGCCGGATGTTTGGGCAGTGCCATTACACATAGGCTGATGCAAACTTTGAATGTGGGAGGATGGATTGCTACCACAGTTGTTCCTCCCTCATTCTCTTCTATTCATTATTTGCAGCAGTTCTCTGATTACACAGGAAGATGTACTGCCGATAATTGGGCAACTTTCACCTTATGAAAGATGGCCATCAGTAAATATCAACGACTGTTTGCTCATTGATCGGGTGATCGGCTGCTCGATTAAATGGGACAATTAGCGGGAACAAGTCTTCGTATGAATGCTTGTTCCCGATAATTGGCCCAAAAATTGTACAGTCTAATAGGGCCTTTACTCTTTTTGTGTCCACAATCTATACATATATTTCAAGGTGCCACACAATGGTCGAATGCTTGTGAGTGGGGAGACATGAATGCGTTGCTTATAGACATTTCTGGTGGAAGCATATCTCCTTTGAGAACAAAGGATCAGACATGCTGAAAAAAATGTTGATCTATTTTATACAGGCAAATTGAACATTGGCTGAGTATCGACTACACCAAAATCGGTGTATTCAGCTGACCTTAGTCTAATGTTCCTAACTAGCTTTGGTTCAGGTTTTGATAAAGATGGCACTGAATAGCACACTGCCATCACCTGGGTCATGATGTCATACTGAGCATGTCATCCTTCTAATAGGACACAGAACTAAACTAATGATATTCCCCTATTTGTCATCCATTTTATCATGTGTATACCTATTTATCCTTACAAATAACCAAAAAAGCTGCCCTGGTTGGGTGCATTACCTATTTAAGGGGTGCTGAGAGACTGGATAAACCTTCACTTCATAACATCTACAATTTTAGAAAGCAAAAGTGGGAAACCAACCCAAGGATCATGGAATTGAAATCAGGGCCAACAAACATCAGTTCCTCTTGTTCAAGGTGGTTGGGTGTGTGGTGCTGTCATCAAATGCTCCATGAGAGTCCCATTTTTATATATGTTTATATATATTCTTTTGACTCTATGATGGGCCATTCTTCTATTATTCTTACTAGAAGTTCATGAATGACTTGCTAGTAGTCTGCAATAAAGATCCAGTTGGTGCTTCCAGAGTCAGACTGTTTAAGGACATACCCCAACTGGTAATACCCAGATGGATCTTCATTGCAAATGTCTAGTAATTAATTCAAAAACTTCTAATAGAAATAATAAAGGAATAGCACAATACAGAATCCTAAGAATATATGCTATTAAACTGTTATTACATGGGGAATGCAAATAATTTTTGAAATATACATGTCAGGACAAGTAAGAGGTCCTCTTTAACTTTTAAAATGTAAAGTGTACAAGATAGCATGACATGATGGGTCCTAAATTTTAATTTAAAGACCATTGTGGCCCACGCATCTGACTGTATAAAAAGGGATGCCTCATGAAGATGATCCCTGCAGTTCCGGCATGTGAAGCATCTGAATATCATACAGGGAAAGAGTCAACGGACCATACTTTTATTTTATAGTGGCCACTACAGGGAAGATGTAGTTTTACATGCTGAAACTCTGACCATATAATACAGTTCTCTAGTTTAGACACTTATGAAACCCATATGCTGTTTATTGATTTATGATAAAATCTACTTCCATGTTAATCATGTGTCTAATACTAGTAGTAACACTATTTATTTTAGAAATGCAATTTGCCAACATACATAGCAAGCCACGCTGGAAAAATTCCTTGTATCAGCTGGATAAGATCATTTTCATAACTATTTGTAGGCCGATAAATGTATGTTTTAAAATCTGAATTAGGATGTATTAAAATAAACCTCACACATTCTGCAGCTCGCTGGAGCTAGGGTTAAGCATCCATAACGGGATATTATCCACTAGGATTAGTTAAATATAGTTCAGATAAGGAAACCCGATCTTTACGGATATTCCTCCCCCTGAACTTTAAATCTTGCTCTTGCACCAGTCAGCAATATGAAGACAGACATGGACATGTTAGTTAGACTGTCTGCATACATTTAGACTGTGAAATATATTCAGTAACACCAGAGATATTTCAACATAAATCAACACATCTAGTGGACATTATACAAAGCATTGAGGGGTGGTCATGCAGAAAGGTCTCCTACAAAGGTAGGCCTTATTCCAAAAATGAGATATTCTCAATGTTCCACCAGTTTTATGAACCTACATTTCTCATCATATTTCCTCATCTATAACATAATATTTAAAATAATGGTATATAAGTATAATGTTTAACAGAAAATTAAATGTGGCTGAATGTAAAGAGGGGGAATTTTACTACGAATTCCTACCAGAGATTATCTGGGTTCCTGCCGAAAAAGGTTAAGAGGCATAGCCATTACCGAGTGCCAATCAGCAATAACAAGAACCAGTAGGTATAAGCTACTCTTCCACTAAGATACCTTACCACATATAACATTAAAAATACAGTATTGTTTAAAGATTAAAAAAATTACAATTTGTGCTCAACATTTTATATTTGCCCATTTAATACAAATGTATAATTATAATAAAATGTCTCTTTGTACAGTAACTGAGAGTTTGTCATCTGTTTTTCGTTACAAAGAGACACTATGACACAGTTCCACATCTGACATACAATGCAAACCCATGGAAGAATTCAACAGTCCACTTTGATAAATGCCCCATTTATTTATTTAAAAGCTGGTGTTGTCATCACTCATCTCAGGATATCTTGTGCGAAGAGGAAAGGTAAGGAAAGACACATCTGTGTACTTTTCCCTACCTGTAATTTTACACACCTTCTCAGTCACCCAAAAAAATCCATCTAGTGCGAAACAGTAAAGACTACATAGGGAGCACAGGGGAAGAGGGGGTGTGTTTACCTCAGCCTGTGACATCTGATTGGTCAGAGTTCAGCTGGAAAAAGGCCACCCACTCAGTGTTGTAGGTCAGCCCTATTCTCTTAAAGGGGACTGAGCTGTGCCTAAGCCATGCGACCGATGAATGCAATGTCATTGGCCTAGGAAGAGGTGGAGGAGCTTTATTGAGCTCTGCCGCCTCTACAAACAGCCTATATACTATATACTAATATGAACAGACCGTCAAGGTAATTTAATTGGTGTAAGACAGATGTACTCACCCACAATACGAATGCTTACTGTTCCAGAATCAACCATGTTCTCAATTTGCACAGTGAGCTCATATTTTCCTGAATGAGATCGTTCTGATGATCGTATAAAGAGAATGGTGTCACACTCAGAAGTTCTGATACTGACTTGTCTTGGGTCCAGTGGTTGGCCATCTTTTGACCAGGTGACTTTTGGTCTGGGTTTTCCCTGTTGTAATAGAAGAATTATATGTCAGTAGTTCCTTGCATTTATGACACAGCAGCAGCCTACAGTCTTACAGCTATCTCCAGAACATCTACAGGGTGGGCCATTTATATGGATACACCTTAATAAAATGGGAATGGTTGGTGATATTAACTTCCTGTTTGTGGCACATTAGTATATGTGAGGGGGGAAACTTTTCAAGATGGGTGGTGACCATGGCGGCCATTTTGAAGTCGGACATTTTGAATCCAATTTTTGTTTTTTCAATAGGAAGAGGGTCATGTGACACATCCAACTTATTGGGAATTTCACAAGAAAAACAATGGTGTGCTTGGTTTTAACATAACTTTATTCTTTCATGAGTTATTTACAAGTTTCTGACCACTTTTAAAATGTGTTCAATGTGCTGCCCATTGTGTTGGATTGTCAATGCAACCCTCTTCTCCCACTCTTCACACACTGATAGCAACACCGCAGGAGAAATGCTAACACAGGCTTCCAGTATCCGTAGTTTCAGGTGCTGCACATCTCGTATCTTCACAGCATAGACAATTGCCTTCAGATGACCCCAAAGATAAAAGTCTAAGGGGGTCACTGGATATGCGAAATTGCTACATGATGATGTGTTTCCCTCTTTATGCACTGAAGCTGGCACGTTCCCTGAGTTTTTCCAGCAAGATGGTGCACCACCACATTATGGGTGTCAGGTCCGAGCATTCCTAGATGAACAGTTTCCTGGAAAGTGGATTGGTCGTCGTGGGCCAGTTGAATGGCCCCCAAGGTCTCCCGATCTGACCCCCTTAGACTTTTATCTTTGGGGTCATCTGAAGGCAATTGTCTATGCTGTGAAGATACGAGATGTGCAGCACCTGAAACTACGGATACTGGAGGCCTGTGCTAGCATTTCTCCTGCGGTGTTGCTATCAGTGTGTGAAGAGTGGGAGAAGAGGGTTACATTGACAATCCAACACAATGGGCAGCACATTGAACACATTTTATAAGTGGCCAGAAACTTGTAAATAACTCATGAAAGAATAAAGTTACGTTAAAACCAAGCACACCATTGTTTTTCTTGTCACATGACCCTCTTCCTATTGAAAAAACAAAAGTTGGATTCAAAATGGCCGACTTCAAAATGGCCGCCATGGTCACCACCCATCTTGAAAAGTTTCCACCCCTTACATATACTAATATGCCAAAAACAGGAAGTTAATATCACCAACCATTCCCATTTTATTAAGGTGTATCCATATAAATGGCCCACCCTGTATATTTATGGGTTGTATTTCCCCCAACTATGTGAATCTTCCCAGTTTAGTACATTCCTAAATACTGCATTTTACTAAAGTAAAGTCAGTTTTGTTTGAGTCTGTATTGCTAAAATTTGTGACAAAGTTATCAGACGCTGCACTCTGAAGATTTGGTCCATCTTTAAAAATAACACTTTTGGCTAGAGAATGTTGCTCCAGATTATTCACCACCCTCGTACTGGAATTAAATTGCAACATTTGTGTGAAAAGATGATGTTCAACAAAATTTGTGCAAACTTTAAAAAATCCCCCTCCATAGTGTAAATTTGCTCCATGAATAGGTAATTTCTTGGTACTTATACATGACATGAGGCCACTGGAATTTCAATATGGCTTCTCACATCTTTACATTTTACAATGAGGTACACTCTAGTATACTCCTCAGTGATCAGTTCATCATACCTGGAACGGGATAAGAAGGTTGACCTGTTCTCCAACTTTTTTAATATAGGTTTGTCTCAGTTGTCTTGGGAATCGTATCTTTGGTGACTCTGAAATGGAAATAAAGAAATATTGCCAAATGTAGACAATGAAGGTATTTTTATCAACAAATAACCCAAGAGGCAAAAAATATAAGAGAATGTTGTACTGTTCAAAAATCAAGGCAGCAATCGGCAGTATTATGTGTCAGTTAACTTATTGTAATTGCTGTATATTCTCAATAGTCAGGTTGGGAACCTCCCCAGTGTAACTATGAATCCTACAATGACAGTTCATTTTCTTCTCATAATATATTTTTATATATAATTTCTTATCTACATAGCTGAAAATAAGTGTTTATGAATCCACCACAGAGATAAGCAAACTGGATTTTTATGAATTTCCCTGTTAAACAAATCGGAAGTTTCTTTTAAAGAGTCACACAAAACCACATTCGTCATTTTACTGAGCAAATTGGAGAGAAACAGGGCAGTTAAGAAGAAGATGTAGGCTCAAAACACCCTGGGGGAGAATGGAGCTTGCCCTGATTGACTGACAGGCTGACAGACAGCTTGTGAACCAATCAGGGGAAAGTCCTTCTGTTGTGTTTAAAGCCTAGACACCATTCTGAGCCAACAGGACTATTTCTTTCTGTCATGTATTACGGAACCAAACGGAACCGTTATGTGTCCCCATAGACATGTATTAGGACGGAGCAACACAAAATGGCTCTTGAAGGCTTCCATTTTGGATTCCGTCCTAAGATTCTGTTATAGTCCGTTATAACTCTATTATAATGGAACCTATAATGGAATTCCATAACGCAAATGCGAACCCGCCGTTACAAAGGAAATTTTTCTAAAAATTGCAAAACGTCTGAAAGCAGTCATAGATAATAAGTGAAACCTCTTCAAAAGACCACATCTTAGAGAAGCCCATCTCATATCCAGATCAGATTTCTTGTGACAAATGCTCAGTCATACTTCAGTATATTATGCACACCAGATTGTTTGTAATGGGTCTGCTTGCTAGAATTAACGAAGTTAACGAATATGGAATATAGCAGTGCTAAGTTGAAATCGCAATTCGATTAATTCAAGTTATAATAATCGAATTGCGATTTCAACTTAATTCTCACATCCGACAGTACATTCTAGTATGGAGGCGTTCCCATGGTGATGGGGACGCTCCATGAGCACAGAAGTCGGCAGAAGCGGCAACGGGCACTGACTGGAGCAGCCTGGAAGCCAGGAATCCTCAGGACAGGCAAGAACTACTTTTGGGAAGTGGGAAAGAAAAAAATCTAACAATAAAAAAAAAAAAAAAATCAAAATAGCGAATTTATAGTGCTATATTCAAAATATTTGCGAATTTGCGAAGTGCAGATATTCGCCCAAAAAATTCGATATTCGAATATTCGCGCTCAACACTATCCAACGACCCCCAAAAAAAAAAAAAAAAACTCTTTGAAACTTTCCACTTCCTCCTCAGTCCTAAAGTTCAGGCACCCATCACACATGTCTCTGCTGAAGACCTGGCTGCCTACTTCACAGAGAAAATAGAAACTATCCGGCATGAAATCAGCTCCATGCCCCTTGTGAGTTCCATTTGAAGGCTCTCACAAGCGGCCCCGAACGGATCCGTACAGCCCCAATGCATTCCGAGTGGATGCGGATCCGCTCAGAATGCGTCAGTTTGGCACCGTTTGGCCTCCGTTCCGCTCAGCCCCCCCTCCCTCCCCCCTGTTTTTAACTCATTGGTGGCCAGTGCGGCCGGCCCCCCCTCCCTCCCCCCCTGTTTTTAACTCATTGGTGGCCAGTGCGGCCGGCCCCCCTCCCCCCCCTAATTAAAATGACCGACCCCCCATCATTGGTGGCAGCGGAGAGTTCCGATCGGAGTCCCAGTTTGGCGCTACTGCATTCCTGGCTGCCATGGTTACTTAGCAATTTTAGAAGCATTATACTTACCTGCGATGTCTGTGACCGGCCCGGCGCTCCTCCTACTGGTAAGTGAAAGGTCTGTGCGGCGCATTGCTTATAGCACAGACCTTTCACTTACCAGTAGAAGGAGCGCCCGGCCGGACACAGACATCGCAGGTAAGTATAATGCTTCTAAAATTGCTAAGTAACCATGGCAGCCAGGAATGCAGTAGCGTCCTGGTTGCCATGGTTACCGATCGGAGTCCCAGCGATTAAACTGAGACTCTGATCGGAACTCTCCGCTGCCACCAATGATGGGGGGGTCGGTCATTTTAATTAGGGGGGAGGGGGGGCCGGCCGCACTGGCCACCAATGAGTTAAAAACAGGGGGGGAGGGAGGGGAGGCCGGCCGCACTGGCCACCAATGAGTTAAAAACAGGGGGGAGGGGGGGCTGGCCGCACTGGCCACCAATGAGTTAAATATAGGGGGGGTCTGCCCCCTGCTGCCTGGCAGAACCTGCCAGGCAGCAGGGGGCAGTCATGTACACAGTTCTTTTAGTATAT
This sequence comes from Bufo bufo, assembly GCF_905171765.1. Lineage (NCBI taxonomy): Eukaryota > Metazoa > Chordata > Amphibia > Anura > Bufonidae > Bufo > Bufo bufo. Next base: position 180,728,610 of record NC_053389.1, read on the forward strand.
TCTAACTTGAAGCGTCCCCATCACCATGGGAACGCCTCTGTGTTAGAATATACTGTCGGATCTGAGTTTTCACGAAGTGAAAAATCAGATCTGGTTATGCAGACGGATCCGTTCTGAACGGATGCAAGCGTTTGCATTATAGGAGCGGATCCGTCTGTACAGACACCAGACGGATCAGCTCCTAACGCAAGTGTGAAAGTAGCCTTATCCGCTATCTCTCTGCTCACTCTCTCCTTGATCCATTACAATCTGGTTTATGCACCCTTCATTCGACAGAAAGTGCCCTCACCAAAGTGACAAATGACCTCCTGACAGCAAAACGCAATGGTGACTACTCTCTGCTCATTCTTCTTGCCCTCTCTGCAGCTTTTGACACTGGAGACCACCATCTCCTACTCACCATGCTCCAGTCTATCTGCCTTAAGGACACTGCACTCTCCTGGTTTTCTTCATATCTCTCTGACCGCTCTTTCAGTGTATCATTCACTGGCTCCACTTCTTCTCCTCTCTCTTTCGCTGTTAGAGTTTCTCAGGGTTCAGTCCTAGGCCCTCTCCTCTTCTCTCTCTACACAACCCCAATTGGACAAACCATCAGCAGATTTGGTTTCCAGTACCATCTCTATGCTGATGACTCACAACTATACACTTCATTCCCCGACATCACCCTTGCTGTACTACAGAACACCAGGGACTGTCTGTCCGCTGTCTCTAATATCATGTTCTCTCTTTATCTAAAACGGAATCTTTCGAAAACTGAACTTCTTGTGTTCTCTCCATCTACTGACCTACCAAAACCTGATATCTCCCTATCAGTGTGCGGCACCATCATCACTCCTAGGCAGCACACCCGCTGTCTCGGTGTGACATTTGACACTGATCTCTCCTTTACCCCTATATTCAGTCTCTCGCCTGCTCAAGTCACCTGCAACTCAAAAACATCTCTAGAATATGCCCCTTTCTCACTATGGAAACAAAAAAACACTCAGTCACCCTGATCCATTCCTGCCTCGATTATTGCAACTCACTATTAATTGGCCTCCCCCTCACCAGACTCTCCCGTCTCCAATCTATTCTCAATGCAGCAGCCATAGTCACCTATCTGTCTAACCGCTACTCTGATGCCTCCGCCCTGTGCCAGTCATTGCACTGGTTGCCCATACAGTAAAGAATCCAATTTAAACTGCTTGTCCTCACCCACAAATCTCTCCACAGTGCTGCAACCCTTACATCTCTTCCCTCATCTCTGTCTACCACCATACCCGTGCTCTCCTTTCAGCCAATGACTAACGACTTACTTCCACCATAATCCTCTCACTCCCGGCTACAAGACTTCACCTGAGCTGCACCAGTTCTCTGGAATGCCTTACCCCAAGAAATTAGGTTAAACCACAATATATACAATTTTAGGCACTCCCTCAAAACACATCTTTTTAGGGTGGCCTATCACATCACCTGATCTAACTCCTCTCCATATATAGACCATCTATAATTTCCTGAACCTGATCCTCCACCAATCTCTCCACCGCACCCATGTACCCAGAAGCACTTCATATATCAGCTGGTGACTGGCTTATGCAGATTTATACCTGCTCCCCTATTTTCCCAACATGGCTGGACCATTGTACAAAACAAGCACTTTTACCTTTTGTGTCACCCCTATCTCCTCATAGACTGTAAGCTCTTGTGAGCAGGGCCCTCATTACTCTTGTTGTAATCATTGACTTTTCTGTTACTATGTTATTTATGACTGTTTATACATGAACCCCTGATTGTAAAGCTCTGCGGAATATGTTGGCACTATATAAATAAAGATTATTATTATTATTAACATGGCACCAAGTACCTCAGTTCTGAGGACCAGTGGAAGTCCTAGGTGTCAGACCTCTCAAACCAATCAGACAGTTCTATTTAAAAAGATGAGCAAATCAGTTAGGTTTTAATCGAATTCAACCTCAATTTTCCAAAAATTCAGGTTGAAAGATCAGGAAGGATGAAGAAGTAGGGTCACATGACCCCAGGCGAAGTCTGTGAAAACACATGGCAGGCATTTTCCTCCAAAAAATAAACATTGTAGGACTATTTAACTTTTAAAGGACCCTGCGATTTTACTTTTCACTTTTTTGTTTTTCACTCCCTGCCTTCCCAGAGCCATCATTCTTTTATTTTTCCATTCACATATCCATATGGGGGCTTGTTTTTTTGCAGAGCAAGTTGTACTTTCTAATGGCACAATTTAATATCAGATATAATGCATCAGGAAGCAGGAAAAATGGGGTGGAATTGGAAAAAAATTGCAATTCTTACATAGTATGTTTTTTTTTAGTTATTTATCAAACTGGTGTAAAGTAGAACTGGCTTAGCTCCCCATAGCAACCAATCAGATTCCACCTTTCATTTTGGACAGTTACTTTGGAAAATGAAAGGTAAAATCTAATTGGTTGCTATGGGCAGCTAAGCCAGTTCTACTTTACACCAGTTTGATGAATTACCCCATTTGTTTTTACAGCTTTCTCTATGTAGTCTGGTTACTTTCATTCTACAGGTCAGTACAATTATGGTGATACCACATTTATATACGTAGTTTTTCTTGCATTCTAGTACTTGAAAAATCTTGATCTTAAAAACATCTTTTCATCGCCATTTTCTGACACCTATAACTTTTTTGCAATTATGTATATGGAGCCCTGTGGGGGCTCATTGTTTGTAGGGGGATCTGTACTTTTCAATTATACTATTTAGAAGTGTATTTGACTTTTTTTTAACACTTTTTATTCAATTTTTTGGGGGAGGTAAAGTGACAAAACATGGCGAATTGACCATTTTACTTTTTGTTTCTCTTATGTCATTTGCTGTATGCTGTATTTTAGTTGTAGGGACGATTTCTGATAGGCAATGCCTATGATTTTTTTTTATTTTGGGGAAAAGGGGGTGATTTGAACTTTCATATCTTTACATTTCAGATTTTTCAATATTTTAGGCTCAAAGTGTCACACACTAGTCAGCTAATTAATCCATATCCCCTGAGCAAAGGGTACCTCAAAATTGTGACTTTGGGGTTACATAAGCTATAAACCATAATCATCCAAATTATAACAAATAAGGGCATGAAATATCTCGCTTTGCATGTAATGAGTCTATCTCATATTTTAGTTTCACCTTTTAAGTTGCATTACTGAAATAAATTAACTTTGCACAATATTCTAATTTTTCGAGTTTCACCTGTATATCCATCACAGGACATACCATTTACTGTATTCCAATACAGTGCTGCCACCTACATTGGAATATACCAGTGATGGGTATCAGAATCTGCTTGAGGTTCCGAGCTATAATGAGCATATTACAGCTAACTCATGTGCAATGTGCAATTTAAAAGCTGGCAGGGAGTGCTCTTTTTGATGTGAGGGCTCCCCTTGCTGGCTGTAAAATTTAGTGTGAGACTGCAGGCAGTGTATTAACCCCTTCCTGTCCTGGTTGTGGCAGGAAGGGGTTAATTCACTTTAAAAAAAAAAACGTAAAAACAAAACAAGTCCTAAAAAATTAATTAAAAGAAAAATACAGAAAATAAAAAACATTAAAAAGAAATAGAAAAAGTTACTAGTATTAGCAATAGTATAGCAGACTATGTACACACCCATACAAATATCCCCTATCCTTTCTGTTTATAAAAAAATAAAATAAAAAATGATAGCAATAGTATAGTGGAATTTGTGTGTAAAATATACACACATACACATATTTTTTTATTTAAAAAATCTAGGTATTTGTTTTAGCTATATTTAGTATAGCTGGAAGGGTTTCTGCATTAAATATACAAACAGATATTTTTTTCATTTATAATTTTTTTTTTTAAAGAAAAACCTTAACCACTTACCGCTAAGCTAACGCCGAAAGGCGTCATCTCTGCGGCGCTCCCAGGCTACGCTAACGCCGATTGGCGTCATCTCGCGTGAACCGAGATTTCCTGTGAACGCGCGCACACAGGAGCACGCGCTCACAGGAACGGAAGGTAAGAGAGTGGATCTCCAGCCTGCCAGCGGCGATCGTTCGCTGGCAGGCTGGAGATGTGATTTTTTTAACCCCTAACAGGTATATTAGACGCTGTTTTGATAACAGCGTCTAATATACCTGCTACCTGGTCCTCTGGTGGTCCCTTTTGTTTGGATCGACCACCAGAGGACACAGGTAGCTCAGTAATATGTTGCACCAAGCACCACTACACTACACCCCCCCCCGTCACTTATTAACCCCTTATTCACCCTTGATCACCCCTGATCACCCCATATAGACTCCCTGATCACCCCCCTGTCATTGATTACCCCCCTGTCATTGATCACCCCCCTGTAAAGCTCCATTCAGATGTCCACATGATTTTTACGGATCCACTGATAGATGGATCGGATCCGTAAAATGCATACGGACGTCTGAATGGGGCCTTACAGGGGCGTGATCAATGACTGTGGTGATCACCCCATATAGACTCCCTGATCACCCCCCTGTCATTGATTACCCCCCTGTCATTGATCACCCCCCTGTAAAGCTCCATTCAGACGTCCGCATGATTTTTACGGATCCACTGATAGATGGATCGTATCCGCAAAACGCATACGGACGTCTGAATGGAGCCTTACAGGGGGAGATCAATGACTGTGGTGATCACCCCATATAGACTCCCTGATCACCCCCCTGTCATTGATTACCCCCCTGTCATTGATCACCCCCCTGTAAAACTCCATTCAGATGTCCGCATGATTTTTACGGATCCACTGATAGATGGATCGGATCCGCAAAACGCATACGGACGTCTGAATGGAGCCTTACAGGGGGAGATCAATGACTGTGGTGATCACCCCATATAGACTCCCTGATCACCCCCCTGTCATGGATTACCCCCCTGTCATTGATCACCCCCCTGTAAAACTCCATTCAGATGTCCGCATAATTTTTACGGATCCACTGATAGATGGATCGGATCCGCAAAACACATACAGGCGTCTCCCTGGAGCCTTCCAGGGGGGGTGATCACCCCATATAGACTCCCTGATCACCCCCCTGTCATTGATCACCCCCCCTGTCATTGATCACCCCCCCTGTCAGGCTGCATTCAGATGTCCGTATGATTTTTACGGATCCACGGATACATGGATCGGATCCGCAAAACACATACGGACATCTGAATGGAGCCTTATAGGGGGGTGATCAATGACAGGGGGGTGATCACCCCATATAGACTCCCTGATCACCCCCCTGTCATTGATCACCCCCCTGTCATTGATCACCCCTCTGTAAGGCTCCATTCAGACATTTTTTTGGCCCAAGTTAGCGGAAATTATTATTTTTTTCTTACAAAGTCTCATATTCCACTAACTTGTGTCAAAAAATTAAATCTCACATGAACTCACCATACCCCTCACGGAATCCAAATGCGTAAAAATTTTTAGACATTTATATTCCAGACTTCTTCTCACGCTTTAGGGCCCCTAGAATGCCAGGGCAGTATAAATACCCCACATGTGACCCCATTTCGGGAGGAAGACACCCCCAGGTATTCCGTGAGGGGCATATTGAGTCCATGAAAGATTGAAATTTTTGTCCCAAGTTAGCGGAAAGGGAGACTTTGTGAGAAAAAAATAAATAAAAAAATTTCCGCTAACTTGTGCCAAAAAAAAAAAAAATTTCTATGAACTCGCCATGCCCCTCATTGAATACCTTGGGGTGTCTTCTTTCCAAAATGGGGTCACATGTGGGGTATTTATACTGCCCTGGCATTTTAGGGGCCCTAAAGCGTGAGAAGAAGTCTGGGATCCAAATGTCTAAAAATGCCCTCATAAAAGGAATGTGGGCCCCTTTGCGCATCTAGGCTGCAAAAAAGTGTCACACATCTGGTATCGCCGTACTCAGAAGAAGTTGGGCAATGTGTTTTGGGGTGTCATTTTACATATACCCATGCTGGGTGAGATAAATATCTTGGTCAAATGCCAACTTTGTATAAAAAAATGGGAAAAGTTGTCTTTTGCCGAGATATTTCTCTCACCCAGCATGAGTATATGTAAAAAGACACCCTAAAAAACATTGCCCAACTTCTCCTGAATACGGCGATACCACATGTGTGACACTTTTTTGCAGCCTAGGTGGGCAAAGGGGCCCACATTCCAAAGAGCACCTTTAGGATTTCACAGGTCATTTACCTACTTACCACACATTAGGGCCCCTGGAAAATGCCAGGGCAGTATAACTACCCAACAAGTGACCCCATTTTGGAAAGAAGACACCCCAAGGTATTCCGTGAGGGGCATGGCGAGTTCCTAGAATTTTATATTTTTTGTCACAAGTTAGCGGAAAATGATGATTTATTTTTTATTTATTTTTTTCCTTACAAAGTCTCATATTCCACTAACTTGTGACAAAAAATAAAAACTTCCATGAACTCACTATGCCCATCACGAAATACCTTGGGGTGTCTTCTTTCCAAAATCGGGTCACTTGTGGGGTAGTTATACTGCCCTGGCATTTTAGGGGCTGAATGCGTGAGAAGTGGTTTGAAATCAAAATCTGTAAAAAATGGCCGGTGAAATCCGAAAGGTGCTCTTTGGAATGTGGGCCCCTTTGCGCACCTAGGCTGCAAAAAAGTGTCACACATGTGGTATCTCCGTACTCAGGAGAAGTTGGGGAATGTGTTTTGGGGTGTCATTTTACATATACCCATGCTGGGTGAGAGAAATATCTTGGCAAAAGACAACTTTTCCCATTTTTTTATACAAAGTTGGCATTTGACCAAGATATTTATCTCACCCAGCATGGGTATATGTGAAATGACACCCCAAAACACATTCCCCAACTTCTCCTGAGTACGGTGATACCAAATGTGTGGCACTTTTTTGCAGCCTAGGTGGGCAAAGGGGCCCACATTCCAAAGAGCACCTTTCGGATTTCACCGGTCATTTTTTACACATTTTGATTTCAAACTACTTACCACACATTTGGGCCCCTAGAATGCCAGGGCAGTATAACTACCCCACAAGTGACCACATTTTGGAAAGAAGACACCCCAAGGTATTCGCTGATGGGCATAGTGAGTTCATAGAAGTTTTTATTTTTTGTCACAAGTTAGTGGAATATGAGACTTTATAAGAAAAAAATAAATAAAAAATAAATAAAAAATAAATCATAATTTTCCACTAACTTGTGACAAAAAATAAAAAGTTCTATGAACTCACTATGCCCATCAGCGAATACCTTAGGGTGTCTACTTTCCGAAATGGGGTCATTTGTGGGGTGTTTGTACTGTCTGGGCATTGTAGAACCTCAGGAAACATGACAGGTGCTCAGAAAGTCAGAGCTGCTTCAAAAAGCGGAAATTCACATTTTTGTACCATAGATTGTAAACGCTATAACTTTTACCCAAACCATTTTTTTTTTACCCAAACATTTTTTTTTATCAAAGACATGTAGAACAATAAATTTAGAGCAAAATTTATATGTGGATGTCATTTTTTTTGCAAAATTTTACAACTGAAAGTGAAAAATGTAATTTTTTTGCAAAAAAAATCGTTAAATTTCGATTAATAACAAAAAAAGTAAAAATGTCAGCAGCAATAAAATACCACCAAATGAAAGCTCTATTAGTGAGAAGAAAAGGAGGTAAAATTCATTTGGGTGGTAAGTTGCATGACCGAGCAATAAACCGCTAAAGTTGTGGAGTGCCGATTTGTAAAAAAAGGCCTGGTCTTTAGGGGGGTATAAACCTGTGGTCCTTAAGTGGTTAAGGGAACAACATAAAAAAGGTCACTTTGAAGGGGCTTGTAACATTTTGGTGCTTTACAACATTTTTCTCGCAGTACTGTGCCATAGAACCAGCAATAAAAAACTGGCCACCAAAACCCAAAATGTGCCCCGGTCTTTTAAAGTCTTGAGGTGAGCCCAGCCAGTAGATAAATACATTTTCAGAGTAAAAATGTACAGTAATGGTTTTAGAAATGTTTTGTCTTGAAATGTTTCATAACAGTTAAGAAAGGAAAAATCTATTTTCACAGTTTTTTCTTAAATATTAAAAAATATATATTATATCTGTCCTGATTGACAGGGCCAGGCAGCGCTTACATCTGTCTGCCAGCGCTGTGCTCTGGTGAAATCTCGAGCCATTCAGAATTCGGCGAGAGAAAGACGCTCGCAGGCTGCCAGCTTCCTCACTGCACATGCGCCGAATGCTGAACGGCGCGAGATTTCACCAGAGCACAGGGCTGGCAGACTGATGCGAGCGCTGCCTGGCCCTGTCAAACAGGACTTGGAGAGAGGCGACAAAGGTGGGAGAATGGAGCCTCTATTATAAAGGTTAGATTTCTGGCGTAACGGGGGCATAGATAAAAGTAGGACTAGGCTGGTTAGGTTTAGCTGACATTAGCACATCGCTAATGTCAGCTAGCTTAATAGGGTTAAATCTGGTGACAGAATCCCTTTAAATAGAGTGTTATCACCAGCAGCCATGTGTTTGTCCATAGCCTTATATGTCACATTACTAATAATGTCATGATGTCAGAGCTGGAAAGTAGTTGCATACAGTCCTAGAATATCCTGGAATATCATACACATTTTGTCATGACAATAAGGACACTTTTGGTTAGGGTCAAATTTATTCAGACCCCAATAGAATCAGGCGACCGATTCAGCCAAAAAGAACTCTGAAACTAATGTCAGAAAGTTTGCTCCTGAAAAGGAGAACAAAGAAATCTTAGGCCCCTTTCACACGGGCGAGATTTCCGCGCGGGTGCAATGCGTGAGGTGAACGCATTGCACCCGCACTGAATCCGGACCCATTCATTTCTATGGGGCTGTGCACATGAGCGGTGATTTTCACGCATCACTTGTGCGTTGCGTGAAAATCGCAGCATGTTCTATATTGTGCGTTTTTCACGCAACGCAGGCTCCATAGAAGTGAATGGGGCTGTGTGAAAATCGCAAGCATCCGCAAGCAAGTGCGGATGTGGTGCAATTTTCACGCACGGTTGCTAGGAGACGATCGGGATGGGGACCTGATCATTATTATTTTCCCTTATAACATGGTTATAAGGGAAAATAATAGCATTCCTAATATAGAATGCATAGTACAATAGGGCTGGAGGGGTTAAAAAAAAATATATAATAATTTAACTCACCTTAATCCACTTGCTCGCGCAGCCCGGCTTCTCTTCTGTCTTCATCTTTGCTGTGCACAGGAAAAGGACCTGTGGTGACGTCACAACGCTCATCACATGGTCCGTCACATGATCCATCACCATGGTAAAAGATCATGTGATGGACCATGTGATAAGTGCAGTGACATCATCAAAGGTCCTATTCTTTAAAGAAGAAGACAGAAGAGATGCCGGCTGCGCGAGCAAGTGGATTAAGGTGAGTTAAATAATATATTTTTTTTTTAACCCCTCCAGCCCTATTGTACTATGCATTCTCTATTAGGAATGCTATTATTTTCCCTTATAACCATGTTATAAGTGAAAATAATAATGATCGGGTCCCCATCCCCTCCTAGCAACTGTGCGTGAAAATCGCACCGCATCCGCACTTGCTTGAGGATGTTTGCGATTTTCACGCAGCCCCATTCACTTATATGAGGCCTGTGTTGCGTGAAAAACGCACAATATAGAACATGCTGCGATTTTCACGCAACCCACAAGGGATGCGTAAAAATCACTGCTCATGTGCACAGCCCCATAGAAATGAATGGGTCCGGATTCAGTGCGGGTGCAATGCGTTCACCTCACGCATTGCACCCGCGCGGAAATCTTGCCCGTGTGAAAGGGGCCTTAGGTTATAAGGCCCCTTTCACACGGGCGAGTTTTCCACGCGGGTGCAAAGCGTGAGGTGAACGCATTGCACCCGCACTGAATCCGGACCCATTCATTTCTATGGGGCTGTGCACATTTGTGCGTTGCGTGAAAATCGCAGCATGTTCTATATTGTGCATTTTCCACGCAACGCAGGCCTCATAGAAGTGAATGGGGCTGCGTGAAAATCGCAAGCATCCGCAAGCAAGTGCAGATGCGGTGCGATTTTCACGCATGGTTGCTAAGATGACAGTCTATTCACTGTATTATTTTCCCTTATAACATGGTTATAAGGGAAAATAATAGCATTCTTTAATACAGAATGCTTAGTAGAAGGTCAATTGAGGGTTAAAAAATAAAAAAAAATTAACTCACCTCCTCCTCTTGATCGCTTAGTTGCCGATCTCAACTTACTTCTTTAATCATGAGCTGCCGGCTAAAGGACCTGTGGTGACGTCACATCACATGGTCCAATCACATGGTCCATCACCGTGGTGATGGACCATGTGATTGGACCATGTGATGAGCTCAGTGACATCACCACAGGTCCTTTGACAGGTCCTGAAGAAAGAACAGGAGACCGGCAGCTACGCGATCATTTTGAGGAGGTGAGTTAATTTTATTTTTATTTTTTAACCCTCAATTGACCTTGTACTAAGCATTCTGTATTAAGGAATGCTATTATTTTCCCTTATAACCATGTTATAAGGGAAAATAATTACATCTACACAACACCGAACCCAAACCTGAACTTCAGTGAAGAAGTTCGGGTCTGGGTACCACATTCAGCTTTTTATCACGCGCGTGCAAAACACATTGCACCCGCACGATAAAAACTGAACAATGGAATGCAATCGCAGTCAAAACTAACTGCAATTGCGTACTTACTCGCGCGGGTTTGCCGCAATGCACCCGGGACGCATCCGGACCTAATCCGGACACGCTCGTCTGCAAGGGGCCTAAAACTGCTGAACAGGGAAGTGTTATCCACAAGGTATTCCTCATAAGGTGGCAGAAGATAGCTCTACCGTTCTCTTCATTGACCCATATAAAAATGCCCACAAGAGAGCAGTGCATTCACTAATATAACGTGAGAAACCCTGACCAACCACAATACTGAGATAGCATAGGGAAGATATAGAGCTCTAAATGAGTCACCACCTCTCACTCATACCTGGTCTGGTCATACCTGGTCTGACTGCTGGTCTGATAATGAGTGTTAAGTGAGCTTCCCTGCCATGCTAAAAGTCCAGACAAAGAAGTTAAAGCCTGTGGAACGAACTGGTATACATGGAGTAACCCAAAAATGATATCCAGAAAATAATTAACCAACTTTTTAAATTAATTATATAGAATAGTAACATATAGGTGTATCATTTATTCCTATAACAGTCACATGGCTGAGCAAAGGAATTTTACAGCACTGCATGTGTATTTAATACATAAAATGTAACTTACGCACAATCTCCCGAATTGTAACTGGCTGACCAAGAGTCACTGGCTCACTCTTGCCTGCTATATTGACAGAACGTACTCGGAAGAAAAGTTTTTCCCCAGTGGGAAGACCCTTCGCAGTGTATCCACATCTTTCCACAAGCTCTGTATTAGCTTCAACCCATTCATCAGCTAAAATAAAAGTACAGTAGATTGTAAATTGTTTCAAGAGAGCATTCAATCATAGGGAAATTATAACCACTCAAAGTACAGCAATGTCTTCAAAGGGCTGGACATTTTTTTGTGACATATAAAAATATGATACATAATTATATGTAACTAATATAATTTCTAAAAATGTATTATGATAATTACTCTTATTTTAATTATAAAAAAAAAATCTATTCTACGCTTCTAAAATATATTGGAAATGTTACTTGTACTTACATCCTTCTTTGCAGTACTCAATGAGATAACCATCAATTCCTCCAGCGCCGATACGATCTGGTGGCCTCCATTTCAATGTGCAGGTCGTGTCTGTAACATCCTCAACCGTCAAGTGTTGAGGTTCACTAGTTGGAGCTGAAAGATATTATATCTTTGCCTTATCTTTAAATCTAGACATGAATGTATGATACAATTTTGTTGTATTGTGTCAGGTGAGCCCAGGCTCTAACACAATAGAATGCTTCGGAAATCTAGCTGAGGACAATCCCATTTGCAGTTAATTTTGGGAACTATCACTTGACAGTAGAGTCTATTTCTTATGGGTTTGATGATATGTAAAGATGAGTGAATTGAATCCCATGAAGTGGAATTCGATCCGAATATCAGGATAAATTCGATTCGCCTAGAAGCCGAATTTCCTCGTGCTTCGTGTCAGCGAATCGATTTAAACCTGAAAGAGTATAAAAAAACTAAAGAATTCAGTTATCGCCTCCATTTGCTTGCGAAGGGCCGCTAGCCTCCATCTTGCTTGAAGATCTCGGCCGAAATCCCATGTGGCGCGAGATTACTTCATTAAGCCGGCCGGCCCGTCGCGAGCAAATAGAGGCGGTAAGTTTGATTTTGTAAGTTTGAATTATTGTAAATTTTACATTCAGATGCCGCGATCATATATGAACGCGGCATCTGAGGGGTACAATGACGGGGGCGGCGCTATCACAGCTCCCTGTCATTGCACCCGCTACTTACAAAAAAATGCGCTTTGTGACAAAGTAATTGTCACGAAGCAAATTCTTTTGTAAAATTCGGCGAAGCCGCCGAATCGAATTTTCAATAAATTTGCTCGTGACAAAGAATGTGACACAGTTAAAAGTGTACACATTCTTGTGCTGCCCTTGTACTGTACATGGGCTGGTGATGAGGGATTCGTACCCAATCATTACCCAATTATGTGGGATAGAAATTGTTTGTTGGCCGCACACCCCCTCCTGTGGACAATTATGCAAACTATATGAAACAATTTGCATACTTATTATAATGGCTGCATGTACATAGAAATGAAGCCAGCACTGCTCAACTTGTTAGAGTACATAATAGATAACACTTGTTAAGGATGCATGTAAAAGGCCTTAAAGGGCATCTGTCAGCAGATTTGTATTTATGAAACTGGCTGACCTGTTGCATATGACCTGTGGCAGCTGAAGGCATCTGTGTTGGTCTCATGTTCATATGTGCCCGCATTACTGAGGAAAGTGAAGTTTCCATATATGCAAATGAGTCTCTAGGAGCAACGGGGGTATTGCGGTTACTCATAAAGACTCTGCTCTCTCTGCAACTGCTTCTCCCTCTCCACTTTGATTGGCAGAGCCAGGCAGTGTAAACTTCATCACTGCCAGGCCCGGTCAATCAAAGAGGAGAATGTGCGGCAGTTGCAGAGAGAGCAGAGCCTCTAGGTGCAATGGAAATGCCCCGTTGCTCCTAGAGGCTCATTTACATATACTAAAACTTCATTTTTCTCAGCAATGTGGGCACATATGAACATGAGACCAACACATATGTCTTTAGCTGCCAAGAGCCCATGCAACAGGTCAGCCAGTTTCATAAATACAAATCTGTTGACAGATGCCCCTTAAGAATCGTTTACTCTAGTGGGCTCAATGAACCTCAGTTTGGCACTGCCTGGCAACATGTACAGTAGTTCACTGGACTGAAAATATAATCATATTTTAATTTTGCCCATCCATATACAACTAATAATCAAGCCGACCATGACTAAACTTGTGACAGCAGCTGGTCATTTCATTTATATTCCAATATACTGTACAAAGCCCTTACCAATAGGCATGAATGGATTGGTGGTATTGGCTTCTTGAGAAATGCCAATGGCATTGACAGCATAGATTCTAATTTCATACAAGACTCCTTCAATCATATTTGTTGACTGATATTTAGTGTCTGAGTAAACATCAAAGTTCATCTTCATCCAACGCTGACTGCCTTTCTTCTTTCTTTCTATATAATATCCTGAAGAATGTAGAAGACAAACAAAACAATAGTTTAGGCAGTACTACAACTGGTTTGCTCACCTTCACACACATTACAATCGGATCAATAGTTTTTTGCTGACAGTGGATCCAACCTACAGTAATTCATCTTTACCTTGAATGACAGAAAAAAAGGGCCTGCCAACTTTCTGATAAGATGAAAATATGGTACATTATTAATTATTGTACCTGATAGAATTAATAAAAAATGTAGCATGATAATTACTATTATAACAATTATTTTAAAAAAATCCTGGAATCAATTGTACACTTCTGATATATATTGAAACTGTTACTCGTACTTGCATCCTTCTTTGCAGTTCTTAATGAGAAAACCAAATTTTTCTGGATATTTTTCTGGTGAGTCATGACTTCATGAATTGTATTTTACATATAGTCAAGAGACTAATGATTGCCTACTCTTGACGTGCGCTTTTTTTTGAAATAGTGATTTTTATTTGATAAAAATTAACTTTTATTAGGTTTTAATTAAATAACAGTGATATCTTATACCTAACCTACCTAAATAATTAAAACTCTCATCAGTGGACTTTGACAGTGCTGTACTGTAAGGATGTGTCTGCTGACAGTCGTTTTAGCATTGGTAATTCAGCTTTATATATTTGGCTGTTTATTTGTCTGCTAAGACGGATATTCTGTATCTACTGGGTTGTAGCGATTCCTTGCTACATTGTCAGCAGACTGTTTGTTGTTTGTATCGAACGGCTCTATATAGTGGCGTTTTGCTATAGTAGGTTTGCTGCGCTTTCTGCCTACTGCATATCTAAATGCTCCAGTTCATTCAATTAGTATTCTGGTTTGCTGCGCTTGCTGCCTGCTACCTGTCTGAATACTTCGATTCATTCACTTTTTTAATATGGTGCTAGCACTGTTTTTGCTCTGCTGTCTACCGATGACTTCATGAATGGTACTGTCATATTATTGCACAGATTTTTTTGTGTAACTCTACTATACTACAATTCATTTATATATTTTTGAAAAACACTGGCTGTAAGAGGAATTAAGAGAATGGGTAAATTAAAGGCTATAGAAACAATCATGCATCTTTGGTGGAAAATCGTTTTTTTAATTCGTTTTTATTAAAATGTGCAACTGTTTGCGGTGTCGGACTGGGGTACCTAAGGCCCAACAGTAAATTTTATTCTGGGGGCCCACTGTACAGCTACATGCAGTATATGATAGATTTTGCAGTGACCTTTACAAGGTTGAGTTGATGTTCACCTATCTTTATATAGAGCTGTTAATCTATTATGCAATGTGCCACTTGTGCAGGAGGTGGAGGACTGGGGGCCTACCATTACTCAGGGGCCAACCAGGAGATTTACTGGTTCTCCTGTGGACCAGTCTAAGCTTGACCGTTTGTATTTTCATACATTTTAGGCTGCTCGGTCCTTTTTAGTGTGAAATCCTTCAGACGAGCTTAAAGACCGCTTAGTGTGTCAAAGCGAGCAGCTCAAAAAGAGGGAGGGGCTGTAGATGGGGCATTCAGAGAGCTCATCTAACAGATTTTGCACTCAGCTGGACTGAGCAGTCTGCAACGTATAAGAATGTCTACAGGCTGCAGAACACAAAATACAGTAAAACAATTTCATAAAAAATAATGACAAAAATGACTTTTGGCCAAACATTCATGCCACATAAGTTGCCCATAGTCTATAAATTAGCCACACTCTTTGATTAAAGTTGACCAATGTTGGTGTGCATGAAGCCCGACAGTTTCTCAACATCTGCAGAGATCTGATGGACCATTGATATCTGAAAGCCCATGTTTTGTTGATCTAATGTTTGGCAGTTTGATTGTAGGCTATAAAGTGCCTTCAAAGGTGCTGAGCTGTGCAGATGTATAATTTTTGTCCAAAGGGTCTAAAATATTTATTTTCTTTTATTCTATCAGACTTTGTTTGCAGATAATCCTACCATGTGTCATACAGAGTGAAAGGTCAGAAAAAGTTTTTTTGCTTTTGTTGGTTAAGCTAGATTCATGCTAGCATTAAAGAAAATCATCAGGTAGTTCCCTGCCGGAGTTCACTGGGTGTAATGGGGACCGGCGGAAATACGTCCCTGTTGAATGTTCTTATAATCGGCCATCTCCTGCTTTAACCCCTTAAGGACCCAGCCATTTTTCACTTTTCGTGGTAATAACTTTAAAACGCTTTTACTTATCCAGGCCATTCTGAGATTTTTTTCTCGTCACATATTGTACTTCATGACAGTGGTAAAATTGAGTCAAAAAACGTCATTTTTACTTATAAAAAAATACCACATTTACCAAAAATTTTAAAAAATTTGCAAATTTCCAAATTTATATTTCTCTACTTTTATAATAGATAGTAATAACTCCAAAAATATTTATTACTTTACATTCCCCATATGTCTACTTCATGTTTTGATTATTTTGTGAATGCCATTTTATTTGTTGGGGACGTTAGAAGGCTTAGAAGTTTAGAAGCAATCTTCCGAAAATTTCCAAAACCCACTTTTTAAGGATCAGTTCAGGTCTGAAGTCACTGTGCGAGGCATACATAATAGAAACCACCCAAAAATTACCCCTTTTAGAAACTACACCCCTCAAGGTATTCAAAACTGATTTTACAAACTTTGTTAACCCTTTTAGGTGTTCACAAGAATTAACGGAAAATGGAGATGAAATTTCAGAATTTCGCTTTTTTGGCAGATTTTCCATTTTAATCAATTTTGTTCCACTAACAAAGCAAGGTTTAACAGCCAAACAAAATTCAATATTTAATGCCCTGATTGTGTAGTTTACAGAAACACCCCATATGTGATCTTAACCTGCTGTACGGGCACACAGCATTGCGCAGAAGGAAAAGAACGGATATGGTTTTTGGAAAGCAGATTTCACTGGAATAATTTTAAGCTGCCATGTCACATTTGAAGACCTCCTGATGCACCCGTAGAGTAGAAATTCCAAAAAAGTTACCCTATTTTAGAAACTACACCCCTCAGGGTATTCAAAACAGATTTTACTAACTTTGTTAACTCTTTAGGTGTTCCACAAGAATTAATGGAAAATGGAGATGAAATTTCAGAATTTTACTTTTTTGGCAAATTTTCCATTTTAATACATTTTTATCCACTAACAAAGCAAGGGTTAACAGCCAAACAAAACTCAATATTTATTGCACTGATTCTGTAGTTTACAGAAATACCCAATATGTGTTCGTAAACTGCTGTATGGGCACACAGCATTGCGCAGAAGGAAAGGAACGCCATATGGTTTTTGGAAGGCAGATTTCACTGGGATAATTTTAAGCTGCCATGTCAAATTTGAAGACCCCCTAATGCACCCTATAGTAGAAACTTCAAAAAAAGACCCCATTTTGGAAACTACTGGATAAGGTGGCAGTTTTGTTGGTACTATTTTAGGGTACATGATTTTTGGTTGCTCTATATTACACTTTTTGTGAGGCAAGGTAACAAAAAATAGTTGTTTTGGCACCGTTTTCATTTTTTGTCATTTGCAATGTTTATCTGACAGGTTAGATCATGTGTTATTTTTATAGAGCAGGTTGTTACGGACGTGACAATACCAAATATGACTACTTTTTTTGGTTGTTTGTTTCAGTTTTACATAATAAAGCATTTTTGAAAAAAAAAATGTTTGTGTCTCCATATTCTGAAAGCCATAGTTTTTTTTATTTTTTGGGCGACTGTCGTATGCAGGAGCTAATTTTTTTCGGTATGAGATGACGGTTTGATTGGTACTATTTTAGGGTGCATATGAATTTTTGATCGCTTGCTTTTTGCTTTTTTTACACCGTTTAAATTTTTTTTTTATGGTGTTCACCTGATGGGTTAGGTCATGTTATATTTTTATAGATCAGGTTGTTATGGATGTGTCAATACCTAATATATATATACCGTATTTATCGGCGTATAACACGCACTGGCGTATAACACGCACCTTCATTTTAAGGGAAATTTCAGGAAAAAAAATTAAATTTCAAATTGTACTGCTATGGGGTGGGGGGATCTGTGGATGGAACTGTTATGGGGGGATCTGTGGATGACACTGCTATGTCATCCACAGATCCCCCTCATAACAGTGTCCATTTCAAATTGTACTGCTATGGGGTGGGGGGATCTGTGGATGGAACTGTTATGGGGGGGATCTGTGGATGACACTGCTATATGTCATCCACAGATCCCCCTCATAACAGTGTCCCCCAATACACCGGGCCCCGCCGCTCACCGAAGTATTTATAAACGTGAATCCTTATCCTGTTATTAAGCTGCCCTCTCCCATGTTCCCATGTCCCCCCTGTATCCCCACAGCACTTACTTAAGCAGCTAAGCTTCCATAGCAGGCAGAGCGGACGGCACTAACGTCACTCACTGACGTCGCGCGTCTGCTCCGCCTGCTTCATTCATAAAGGGGGCGGAGCAGGCGCTCAACGTCAGTGAGTGACGTTACTGCTGCCACCCACTCTGCCTGCTATGGAAGCTTAAGTAAGTGCTATGGGGATACAGGGGGGACATGGGAACATGGGAGAGGGCAGCTTAATAACAGGATAAGGATTCACGTTTATAAATACTTTGGTGAGCGGCGGGGCCCGGTGTAAGAGTACAGTGACTGCACCGGGCCCCGCCCCTAGTTACGGACTCCAGCCCCTCCTCTCTCCCGGCTCATACAGCACAGTCTGTGATGCTGCATCTTTGCCGGGCCGCAATGAATATCGGCGTATAACACGCATACATCATTTGCCCCCTATTTTCAGGGGAAAAAGTGCGTGTTATACGCCGATAAATACGGTACTTCTTAAAATTTAAGTTTTACACAATAATATCGATTTTGAAAAAAAAATGAAAAAAATCATGTTTTAGTGTCTCCATAGTCTGAGAGCCATAATTTTTTAAATTTTTTGGGCAATTGTCTTAGGTAGGGTATCATTTTTGAGGGATGAGATGGCACTATTTTGGGGTGCGTATGATTTTTTGATCGCTTGCTATTACACTTTTCATGATGTAAGGTAAAAAAAAATGGTATTTTCCACACTGTTTTTATAAAAAAAATTTTTTACGGTGTTCACCTGAGAGGTTAGGTCATGTGGTATTTTTATAGAGCAGGTTGTTACGGACGTGACGATACCTAATATATCTACTTTTTTTTTTTTTTTTTTTACATTTAACACAATATAAGCATTTTTAAAACTCATGTTTTAGTGTCTCCATAGGCTGAGAGCCATATTTATCAATTTTTTTGGGCGATTGTCTTAGGTAAGGGCTCATTTTTTGCAGGATGAGATGATGGTTAGATTGGTACTATTTTGGGGGGGCATACGCCTTTTTGATCGCTTGGTGTTGTACAAAAAAAGGTGACAAAAAAAAAAGTTTTTTTAGCACAGATTTTATTTTATTTTTTTGACGGTGTTCATCTGAGGGGTTAGGTCATGTGATATTTTTATAGAGCCGGTTGATACAGACGCGTCGATACCTAATATGTCTACTTTTCTTTTTTTCCCTATATTTTTACAATTTTGTTTTACTTTATTTTGGGAAAAGGGGGCTTTTTTTTTTTTTTTACTTGAAACGTTTAATTTTTTTGTAAAACTTTCTTTTTTTAACTTCTTTTTTTCATTTTATTTTTTGTCCCACTATGGGACAGGGTCTGATCCCTGTTTCAATACAGCACAATATTTCTGTATTGTGCTGTATTGAACTGTCAGTGTCTTACATGGTAAGACGCTAACAGTTGCCTAGGAGACCCAGCCCTCCGGCTGGATCTTCTGGGCTTCCGTAGCTGGCAGTCCCGTTACCTGTTCAAGGCATCAGGGGTGCCATAGCAAACTTCGGTTCCCTGTCACCACAGCACGGGGACTGAATGGGTATGTACAAGCTGCTGCAAACCCCCTGTATGCTGCAGTCAGCGTGACCGTGGCATACAGGGGGTTAATCCGCCGGCATCAGTGTTTTCACCGATGCTGGCAGATACAGCAGGGGCCCGGCTGTCAGTATCAGCCGGGCCCCTGCTGCTGATCGCGGCAGCAGTTGTGGGGCAGCGCGATAACCCTAGGACGAGAATGCTCGTCCAAGGTCCTGAACGTGTTAATGAATACAAAGGAACATTTAAAACAAAATACCAAGAGCAGCACACATTTCTTACCTTGGATTTCTTGCCCACCATCATATTTTGGAGGATCCCAAACAACATCTGCCCAGTCCTCTCCAACAGCAATAATTTTTACATTTTGTGGAGGATCAGGAATATCTGAAATTTTGAAAAAATATTATTTTCTGAAAATATTTAATTCATTTGTAATCAGGAAGATCACTAGGGTAACTTTGTTTTGTTTTGCAAGTTTGAATGCTTGAATAATAAGTGTAAAATAATGTTCACATAAGGACAATTTTATGAAGAAGAACATAGAAGATCACCAGAAATCTAGTAGCAAACTAGAGTGCAATGCAAGTGATGCAGGTATAAAACCCATTCATGTACTGGGGAAAATAGAAGAGAGGATTTTATGGCTTTCTATAGATTTTCAAGGGATAAACTCTTCAAACCTTGTGTTACCAGCATTGACACAAATATGATGCAGAATCTTGTTGCAATTTCATTGCAGATTTAGGCCTCATGCACACAACCATATCTGTTTTGCAGTCTGCAAATTGCAGATCTGTAAAACGTGAATCCAGGCCATATGCATCCCACCATTTTTTTTTTCAAACTCCCGTATAAATGTCCTATCCTTCTCCTCAGGCAAGAATAGGGCATGTTCTATCATTTTTGTTGGGCGCAGAAGGAACACACAGATGTGGACAGCACACCATGTGTTGTCCGCATCTTTTGCGGCCCCACCATAATGAATGGGGCCACATATGATCCGCAAAAATGTGAATCAGATGGCGAGAAAAAATATGGTCCCATGAATAATTCCTGGCCAGTTTTCAACAATTTTCAACAAGAGCTTTGGCCTCATGCACACGACCGTATGTGTTTTGCGGTCCGCAAATTGCGGATCCCCCAAAGAAAGGATAACGTTCCATATGGCATCCGTTTTTTTTTTTTTTGCGGATCCATTGTAGTAATGCCTATCCTTGTCCGCAAACTAGAAAAAAATAGGACATGCACTATTTTTTTGGTGGGGCAACGGAACGGACATGGTGTGCTGTCCGCGTTTTTTGCGGACCCATTGAAATGAATGGGTCCGCATCCTATCCGCAAAAAAAACGGAACAGACAAGGAAACAAAATACGTTTGTGTGCATGAGGCCTAAATCTATAATATTTGTATTATTAGCCTAATATTAGTGAACTTTCTATTTCTATTGTTATATTATTTAATAAAATTCCACCCCAGTTTTACATTATTGGTGCTTTCAGTTTTTATGGATAGTAAGCAACTGTTTCACAATATAATATATTAACCACTTGCTTACTGCTGCATGACTTTATAATCGTGGAGGTAAGCTCTTAACTGTGCCCCGATGTATAAAAGTATCAGGATACCTTGTGATCTGCCGATGCCGATGCCTTTGAATGCAAAGGCCAGCAGAAGCGGTCTGACTGTGTGGAATTATTGTAGAAGGATGCTACAACAATCCATCACAATATACAGTGAAAAGGGTTATTTGGGCCGCAATCTGCAACTTTTCCCCGCTCGCGCCAGGTCTAAAAAAGGCGGCAGGCCCATCTCATTTATTGTTTACTACATTAGCTATACGGGTATTAAGACTGTAGGCTAAAATGCTGGTCTTAATAAATGACTAGTGTTGATCACGAGTATTCGAATTGTGAATTTTTATCGCGAATATAGGTACTTTGAAAATTCGCGAATATTTAGAATATAGTGATATATATTCGTAATTTAGATTTTTTTATTGCGAATTTTTAATCGCAAATTTTTTAATTGTCGAGTGAAAACATGATTCCTCCCAGCTTCTTGCTAGTGGGCCAATGACTCATTGGCCCATGTGCAAGAAGCAGGGAGGAATCATGACTTTAAATGGGAAAAATAATGAACATTCAAAAAAATTTATATATAGCACTATATCGAATATATTAGTTTTTTTGAATATTCGGAATATTCTAAAACAAGAATATATAGCAATATAGCGAATATTCCAAAAAAAAAAAAACGAATATAGAGCAATTTAGCTAATATAGTGCTATAATCTTTTTTTCAATAGTTGAAATTTTTTTCTAATCTGAACTTCAGATGAGAAAAAAATGACAACTATTAGACAAAGAAAATTATAGCACTATATTAGCTAAAACTCAATATATTCGTGTTTTTTTCCGAATATTCACTATATTGCTATATATTCTTGTTTTAGAATATTCGAAAAAACGAATATATTCATTTTTTCGAATATTCGTAATATACTAAAACAAGAATATAAAGCAATATAGTGAATATTCGAAAAAAAAGAATATAGAGCATTTTAGCTAATATAGTGCTATAATCTTCTTTGTCTAATAGCTGTAATTTTTTTCTCATCTGAAGTCCAGATTGGAAAAAAATTTCAACTATTGAAAAATAGATTATAGCACTATATAAGCTAAATTGCTCTATATTCGTTTTTTTTTCTTCGAATATTCGCTATATTGCTATATATTCTTGTTTTAGAATATTCGAAAAAACAAATATATTAGTTTTTCAAATATTCGTAATATTCTAAAACAAGAATATATAGCAATATAGCGAATATAAAAAACAAACAAATATAGAGCAATTTAGCTAATATTGTGCTGTAATCTTTTTTTTTCAATAGTTGAATTTTTTTTCCAGTCTGAACTTCAGATAAGAAAAAAATTACAGCTATTAGACAAAGAAGATTGTAGCACTATATTAGCTAAATTGCTCTATATTATTTTTTTTTTTCGAATATTCTCTTTATTGCTATATATTCTTGTTTTAGAATATTACGAATATTCGAAAAAAAATATATATTCGATATAGTGCTATGACTCATTGGCCCACAAGCAAGAAGCAGGGAGAAATCATGTTTTTGCTTAGCAATTGAAAAACTTGCGATAAAAATTTGCATTACGAAAAATTCACATTACTAAAATTTGCATACTACGCAATCATTACTTTGTCGATTTTTCGAGTAAAAAAATCGTAGACTATAACGAATATTCGAATTCGCGAATATTCGCCAAATATTCTACAAAATTTTCGCGAAATATTGCGAATTCGAATATGACCCCCGCAGCTCATCACTATAAATGACCCCCTACTAACACTGCACATGAAAACACCATACCCACCATGAAACATGGTGATGACAGCATCATGCTGTGGGAATGCTTTTCTTCAGCAGGGACAGGGAAGCTGGTCAGAGTTGATGGGGAGATGGATGGAGCTAACATACAGCCAGAGCTACAATGGAATGGTTTAGATCAGTGATGCCCAATCTGCGGCCCTCCAACTGTTAAAAAACTATGACTCCCAGCATGCCTTGAAAACCTACTGCTATGAGGGCATGTTGGGAGTTGTCGTTTTTTAACATCTGTAGGGCCGCAGGTTGGGCATCCCTGGTTTAGATCAAAGCATATTCATGTATTATAATGCCCCAGTCAATGTCCAGACCTAAATCCCATTGAGTCTGTGGCAAGACTTGAAAATTGCTGATCACAGACGCTCTCCATCCAATCTGACTGAGTTTGAGCTATTTTTCTAAGAAGAATGGGCATAAATCTCAGCCTCTAGATGTGCAAAGCTGGTAGAGACATACCCCAAAAGACTTGCAGCTGTAATTGCAGTGAAAGGTGGTCCTACATAGTACTGACTCAAGGGGGGCTGAATACAAATGCACGCCACACTTTCCAGCTTTTATTTAATAAAAACTTTTGAAACCCTGTGTAATTTTCTTTTCACTTCACACATACTTGCTACTTTGTGTTGGTCCATCACATAAAATTTCCCAGAAAACACATTTAAGTTTGTGGGTGTAATGTGAAAAAGTGTATAAAAGTTCAAGAGGTATAGTTTTAGCAATGGTATACTGGACTTTGTGTAAAATATACAAATGTACACACTTTTTTACCTTTTTGCTTTCATAACAATCTAATGACACAAAAAAGGTCTAAGGTGTCCTAAGAAAAATAATATCAAATACTTGTACTGTACTGTGAGTTGCCTAAGAAATGTGCTCTTTGCAGATATATATATATATACATTGCTAAAACAGAAAAAATGGCCTGGTAAGGAAAGGGGTAAACTCTCCAGTGATGAAGAGTTTAGAGAGGTTATTCAACCTTTCTTAAGTGATGGCTCACCTTCAGGGCAGACAACTCGAGCTACACAGAACAGTGCCGGACCCCTGCCGTTCAGGTAGTGAAAGCTGGACAATCCCTTTAATGAAATAGTAATATACCATTATAGTATGGCTTACCTACAACTTTGACATACAGTGAAGCATTATCTTGTCCAGAAGGATTGGTCACAACAATTTTATAGTTGCCCTCATCTTCTCGCTTTGCTCCATCTATGACAAAGCTACTTAAATCAGGTTTCGGCTCAATATGTACTCTTCCTTCAATATCAGTAAACTCCTGAAGTAAATTACAATAAATATAATAATTAGTACAAAATACTGTATATAAAATGATTTAGTCTTACATAGCAATTATATATTAATAGTACATCTTCTTTGAGATAAATGTGGTGCAGGAATAAACACCTTTGTCTAATACAGAATTTTGGTGCAATATTAATGCAAATCGTCACATTTTAGGCCACACCACTTTCCAACCACAACCTTTTTTTGCTGATCCAGAATCCTTTTTCGACCTAGGCACAGAAATTTCCCTAAATCTAGATGCACCAAATTGTGCCACTGTTTGGCACAATTTAGACCAAAATATAGGTACTCTCACATTAGTAAATTTGAGCTAATGGGTCTTGTCACATGACTCAGATTGTAAGTAATAACTTCACTGTAAACCTCTAAACACGCCACTACTAAATCACTGAGACTAATGTGGAGCTTTACAAGCAAAAGTGTGGTGTACTCAGGGACCATGTGTCTTCTGAAACCAGAAGGACATTGTCATTAGGACACAATTATTAATAATGCAAATGCAATTACCGTAGTAGTACTATTAGTGCCAGATATGAGCAACTGAAAATAACATGTCTGTATGACATGATATCAAGTATTCTTCTTCAGTTCATATTTTGACTCGATATAAAGCAACGATTTTAAAAATGTATAGCAGATGGCACCACTCTCATCAGAGCCATAAAAGACCTAAATGATATTTGAACTTAGAGGTGTTGTTTAGAGATGAGCGAATCAAAACTGACAAAGTGGAATTCGATCCGAATTTCAGGAAAAATTTGTTTCGCACAGAAGCCGAATTTCCGCAGGCTTCGTGGTAACTAGAGATGAGCGAATTGAAGTTGAGGAAGTGGAATTCCTCACGCTTCGTGGTAACGAATCACATTTTTTCCTAAAATGGCTGCTGCACGCGTGAGGACATGGAGAAAGGAACTCTGGGACGGCAGGATCACCCATAATGCCATGCATGCAGCCAATCAGCAGCCAGCTAGCCCTGTGATGCTATAAATAGCGGCAACCATCTAATATTCTGCCATTTACCAGTGTACTTAGTGCAGGGAGAGATGTCTGCAGGCGGAAAGACTTGATTGTGGTGAAAAAAACGATTTATAAGTGCAGGGAAAGGATAGGGAGGAATCTTCCACAGCATTTGTGTAGAACAGGGTTCAGTAGGGGAGGTTACAGACTGGGTAATAGGAACAATCCTATTACACCTGTTGTGCCTTTTCATAGGTAAATGCATTGATATCCAATTCATTCTAGTCAAGATGGATGTTCATTTCCTTTAAGAGCCATGCTCGACTATATTTACAATTTTGTATGTCTTGAGTAGGCCAAAGTAAGGTCATACAAAGGTTTCTGCTCTTTAATGTTATTCTTCTCATGAATGTACCAGTCTGAGAAGATGCCTCCTTGTCTACTTATAAATTTATGACGGGAGATAAAGATAAGCTCTATGCAGCTGGTGATAATTACCTATACAATTAGTCATTTATTAATGAAGCAAAACATATAATATGTATGTATTTATTTAATGAGCCTTAGTTAGTCCTTAGCATAAGACAATCAGTAGGACATATATATATTTGTTTATATTATATTGTTATATGTTACGAAGACAACATGTATCCAGTATATTATATATATATTTCTCATTAGGAGAATATCTGTCTCAAAAAGAGTGTCTGTGAAGATGTGTGTTTTGTAACAATTAATCACATCTTTGGTATGACAGAGGAGGTACTGATATCTCTGTGAGAAAACAAGGCCATTCATATCAATAAATCAACAGTGTGAGAAACATTCAGAGAGACGCCTAGAGGTCTGTCTCTAATTGCTACAAGTGTCAGAATTAATCCCTATGGCTTTGAATTAAAGCTTTTAAGGTCAAATGTATATTCAGACTTACATAAGTTAACCCTTTATACTATGATGCAAATAGCTTACACAGCAGTGCCACCTATGTATCAGTAGGTGACAATACAACAGTAGCAAAAATGCATTCTGGGTAAGGTTATGATGTCACATTTTTATCAATGGTCACGCCCATCCGACAATGATTGGAAAGTTCCAAACTAGGAAGGTGTGTCTAACTGAT
This sequence comes from Bufo bufo, assembly GCF_905171765.1. Lineage (NCBI taxonomy): Eukaryota > Metazoa > Chordata > Amphibia > Anura > Bufonidae > Bufo > Bufo bufo. The sequence continues at coordinate 180,755,002 of NC_053389.1, forward strand.
AAGTTTGTGATCATAAGCCATACACAGAAGGTAGAAGGGAAAGAGAGGAGAAAAAGAGAGAGAGCGAGAGAAGAAGAGAAGTTGAGCTCTCTAGAGGGGTCTATCAAGATGAAAGACATGGTGAGATGTGCTATGATGGACCACCCAGCTTTCCTAGGAGCAGAAGTGAGATTCCTACTAGGACTTGGTAAGAGACACAGAAAATTATATTTCATTTTATTAAGACTAATTTGATAGTGTGGGTGAAATTATACCATCTAGATTGGCGAATAAATTTATTAATTAATTGATCATCTCCATATTGAGATGTAGTCTTAGGATATTGTGAGGCTTCATTCTACCTGCAGAAGAATCAAGACTCATAATCTAGCAAAGCATTAAATAATTGCTTAGATATATATATATATATATATATATATATATATTGATAGAACATTCTTCGCCAAGCTAAGTGATTGATTCCCACAGGAAAGACTTGTTTCAAGTCCTTCCCATTTAAGATATGGTCTAGCAAAGATCCTAGATCCCTGTTATTTGTCTTAATATTATTACCAAAGTTATATATGTGAAAATAGTCCAGGATGGGGTGGAAGGATATAATTGTCTCTTCTAAGTTATATCCTTAAATGGATTTGCTCATCTTGAAGTCATGTGATGTGTAGTTGGTTAGGGGGGGGGGGGGGCAGAATGTATTTAGCATTCTATGTTGATGTCTAGGATTAGACATGCCCATCCTGATATCATGAGGTTTTCTCTGAACAGAAGTGATGTATATAACTTATGTTCCTATTTTGATATCCTAACCTAATAATAGCTTGTGTATAATGTGACAAGTTATTTCCACTCACATTGTTATATTGTTAAGCTTGTAATGCTTTTTATTAACTATATATATATATATATATATATATATATATATTCATTTGTATGTATCATTGTGTTTATTTACTTATATATGTTTATACTGTAAACTTGTAACCCATAAATCTGCATATTTTTTTATAATACCTGTGTATTACTGTACACTGCTCAAAAAAATAAAGGGAACACAAAAATAACACATCCTAGATCTGAGTTAATTAAATATTCTTCTGAAATACTTTGTTCTTTACATAGTTGAATGTGCTGACAACAAAATCACACAAAAATAAAAAAATGGAAATCAAATTTTTCAACCTACGGAGGTCTGGATTTGGAGTCACACTCAAAATTAAAGTGGAAAAACAAACTACAGGCTGATCCAACTTTGATGTAATGTCCTTAAAACAAGTCAAAATGAGGCTCAGTAGTGTGTGTGGCCTCCACGTGCCTGTATGACCTCCCTACAACGCCTGTGCATGCTCCTGATGAGGTGGCGGACAGTCTCCTGAGGGATCTCCTCCCAGCTAAAGCATCTGCCAACTCCTGGACAGTCTGTGGTGCAACGTGACGTTGGTGGATAGAGCGAGACATGATGTCCCAGATGTGCTCAATTGGATTCAGGTCTGGGGAACGGGCGGGCCAGTCCATAGCATCAATGCCTTCGTCTTGCAGGAACTGCTGACACACTCCAGCCACATGAGGTCTAGCATTGTCTTGCATTAGGAGGAACCCAGGGCCAACCGCACCAGCATATGGTCTCACAAGGGGTCTGAGGATCTCATCTCGGTACCTAATGGCAGTCAGGCTACCTCTGGCGAGCACATGGAGGGCTGTGCGGCCCTCCAAAGAAATGCCACCCCACACCATTACTGACCCAATGCCAAACCGGTCATGCTGGAGGATGTTGCAGGCAGCAGAACGTTCTCCGTGGCGTCTCCAGACTCTGTCACGTCTGCCACATGTGCTCAGTGTGAACCTGCTTTCATCTGTGAAGAGCACAGGGCACCAGTGGCGAATTTGACAATCGTGGTGTTCTCTGGCAAATGCCAAACGTTCTGCACGGTGTTGGGCTGTAAGCACAACCCCCACCTGTGGACGTTGGGCCCTCACATCACCCTCATGGAGTCTGTTTCTGATTGTTTGAGGAGACACATGCATATTTGTGGCCTGCTGGAGGTCATTTTGCAGGGCTCTGGCAGTGCTCCTCCTGTTCCTCCTTGCACAAAAGCGGAGGTAGCGGTCCTGCTGCTGGGTTGTTGCCCTCCTACGGCCTCCTCCACGTCACCTGATGTACTGGCCTGTCTCCTGGTAGCGCCTCCATGCTCTGGACACTACGCTGACAGACACAGCAAACCACCTTGCCACAGCTCGCATTGATGTGCCATCCTGGATAAGCTGCACTACCTGAGTCACTTGTGTAGGTTGTAGACTCCGTCTCATGCTACCATTAGAGTGAAAGCACCGCCAGCATTCAAAAGTGACCAAAACATCAGCCGGGAAGCATAGGAACTGAGAAGTGATCTGTGGTCACCACCTGCAGAACCACTCCTTTATTGGGGGTGTCTTGCTAATTGCCTATAATTTCCACCTGTTGTCTATCCCATTTGCACAACAGCATGTGAAATTGATTGTCACTCAATGTTGCTTCCTAAGTGGACAGTTTGATTTCACAGAAGTGTGACTTGGAGTTACATTGTGTTGTTTAAGTGTTCCCTTTATTTTTTTGAGCAGTGTATAATGCAGAACTACATTTTATCATTAACGTCATCTCACGTCAAAAATAACTTATTTATCTGAGGAAATAGTCGGACTCAGATGTGAATTGTATCAATTAGGTTGTCTACAATTCACCAGGTCATGATTTTAGGAATTTATGACAAATTTTATTAATTTTTTATTTTTTTATGGTTCATAATTTTTATGACCATAATTAATAATTCTTAACTGAATTATTACCCCCCGACACACCTTGGTGCACTAACTGGGGATCCAAATTGCCATTATACAGCTCTGTCATTCCAGCAAACCGTTCTTGTTATTGGGGTGCAAGTGCTGTTTGATACAGCCATTAAAGACTTGATTGTGGTGAAAAAACAATTTATAAGTGCAGGGAAAGGATAGGGAGGAATCATTCCACAGCAGTTATGTAGAACAAGGTTCAGTAGGGGAGGTTACTGACTGGGTAATAGAAACAATCCTGTTACCCCTTGCTGCACTGACTGGGGATCCAAATTGCCATTATACAGCTCTGTCATTCCAGCAAACCGTTCTTGTTATTGGGGTGCAAGTCCTGTTTGATACAGCCATTAACAGGGTTTATTACAAGGAAATATTTCTACAGTATGTCTTATTTGCCCTTGTGCAGTGCAGTTATATGTTCGGCCCTTTTTGCCGTGTATTAGTGGCAAAATAAAAATATATTTGCCACCTAGCGTTGGACTAATCTGGTGAAAAGCCTTTTGTGTAGTGTAAAAGTAGAAAAAAATTAGGGCCTAAATGCCGTTCAGCTGTGCAGAGATATATTTTACAGTCCTGTTTGCCGTGTATTAGTGGCAAAATAAAAATATATTTGCCGTCCAGCGTTGCACTTATCTGTTGAAAAGCCTTTTGTGTTGTGTAAAAAAATAAAATCTGGGCCTAATTGCCATTCAGCGGTGCAGTGATATACTCTACAGCCATGTATTTGCCATGTATTAGTGGTGAAATAAAAATACATTCGCCGTCCAGCGTTGGACTTATCTGTTGAAAAGCCTATTGTGTAGTGTAAAAATAGAAATTAATTATGGCCTAATTGCGGTTCAGCGTTGCAATGATATACTCTACAGCCCTGTTTGCCGTGTATTAGTGGTGAAATAAAATATATACGCTGTCCAGAGTTGCACTTATCTGTTGAAAAGCCTGTTGTGTTGTGTAAAAGTAGAAAAAAATTAGGGCCCAATTGCCCTTGTGCAGTGCAGTGATATACTCTAAAGCAGTGTTTCCCAACCATTGTGCCTCCAGCTGTTGCAAAACTTTGGCTGTGCGGGCATGCTGGGAGTTGTAGTTTTGCAACAGCTGGAGGCACACTGGTTGGGAAACACTGCTCTAAAGCCCAGTTTGCCGTGTATTAGTGGCGAAAAAAATATATATTCGCCGTTCATCATTGAACTTATCTGTTGAAAAGCATGTTGTGTTGTGTAAAAGTTGAAAAAAATAAGGGCCTAATTACCGTTTAGCAGTGCAGTGATATATTCTAAAGCCCTGTTTGCTGTGTATTAGTGGCAAAATAAAAATTATTTGATCTAACATTTGGTGTATTGATCTAAGAGTATGTCAGACAGAGAAGTGCCAGGCCCTGCACAGGGGAGTGGCAGAGGCCTAACTGTTTCTGGCGCAGGCACAGGTTGTAGCAGAGTAAGGGGCCGTGGAAGTAGGGGTCATTCGAGAGGCCTGAGCTCCCAGTGTCAGCTAGCGGTTGTGTCATGACAAGCAACCCAGAGGTTCTTGAATGGTTGACTCGATCTTCGACTTTGTCGCAAGACACATCAGACACCCCCATCCAAGAGTCGGTGGGTTCGTTAGACACAACCCTTAGTTGGCATGTCCCCGGAGCAACCCCTGAGCCCTCACCTGTCCTCAACCTTCCTCTGTCCTTTTCTGTTCCCTCACCGCGAGAAGTATTTATATGCCCTAGGCTCGGCTCCACTTTTCAGCGAGGAAGAGCTACTAGAGGACAGTCAGCAGCTACTGCCCAGCCAAGGTGTGGAGGAGACATCCGCCGGTTCCTCCGATAGGCGGGCAAGTAGTAATGAGGAGAGTCGTGTGGGAGCTGGTGTTGTGAGCGGTCAGAGACAGTTGAGGAGGACATCAGTGATGTGCAGACAGTACTCCATGATGATGATGTAGCTGATCGCAGTTGGGAGATAAGTAATAAAGCGGCTTCATCATCATCGGGAAAACAGGGTGGAGGCTTGCCCAAGAGCCAGCAAGTCGCTTGCGTCGGTGGGAGTCAGCAGGGTGGCGGCAGTGGGAGGTTGGGAGCCAAACGTGCCCGGGGTAGACCACCATCTTTGCGGGAGCCTACCTGCCTGGGAAGTAGCGGTGCAGGGGTTCAAGGAGGCAGCGGCGGTAGCAGTCAGTAACTGCGTAATGTTCGGGGTAAAATCACCTACTCGGCGGTGTGGCAGTTTTTTGTTAAACCGCTGGAGGAGGTGAACGTGGCCATATGTAGAATCTGTGGGCAGAGGGTGAAGCGTGGCCAGGGTGGCACTACGGTCCTGCGTCAACATATGAAGCGTCACCATAAAGTGGCCTGGGAGAACCGTGCCTCCGATGTGGTGGTCCAGCCTGCCGCAGCAACCGCTGCATCACCCAGTGGTACGCACCCGGTTTCTGGCAGTCAAGGGTCCACCACCTCAGCCGAAGGGAGCTGTCTGTACTTCTCATCATCTCCCTGTCCTGATGCTCCTGCTTCTTTTCCTCCTACTTCTCGTCACTCATTCCGTCAGCAATCGATCAACAAATCGATTGCCAAGAGAAAACAGTATGCTGGAACTCATCCAACAGCACATAAGCTGAACGTGCTCCTGTCCAAGTTGCTGGTGCTGCAATCCCTCCCTTTCCAAGTGGTGGACTCTGCACCTTTCAGAGAACTAATAGCTTGTGCCGAGCCAAGTTGGAGAGTCCCAAGCCATCATTTCTTTGCCAAAAAGTCAGTACCAGCCCTGCACAAACAATTAGAACAGAAGGTGGGCCAGTCCTTGAGCCTGTCGCTGTCTGCCAAAGTGCACGGCAGCGCCGACGTGTGGAGCTGTAACTACGGTCAGGGACAGTACATGTCCTTTACGGCCCACTGGGTGAATGTGGCTCCTGCAAAGCCATACTAGCAACTTGGCCAGGTGATGCCGCTTCCACCTCCATGTTGTCATGCCGTTAGTCCAGCGACAATGTCCGCCTCTGCCTTCTCATCTTCTACCGTGTCCTCATCCTCCACTGAAGGGACAATGCACAGTGCCCCTCCAGCATACCACATGTGCAGGGCATGACGGTGTCACGTTGTTCTGCAGTTCATTTGACTGGGCGAACGGAGTCACACATCTTTCAGCAAGAAATCGAACCCTGGCTTTCTCCGCAACAACTCAAAATTGGAACCATGGTTACCGACAATCGGAAGAACATTGTCTCGGTGCTGCATCAAGGAGGGCTGAGCCATGCACCCTGTATGGCACACGTGTTCAATATGGTTGTCAAGCGGTTTTGAAGTCTTCCACCCATCTGCAAGACATCCTAAAAATGACCAGGAAACTTTGCATGCACTTCAGCCACTCATACATCGCAAAGCACACCCTCCTCGAGTCGCAGCGGCAGAACGGCATCCCCCAACATAGGCTGATATGAGACGTTTCCACCCATTGGTATTCCACCCTCCATATTTTGGACCGACTGTACGAACAGAGAAAGGTCATAAATGATTTCATGATGCTTCAAGCGGACAGGAGTACTCCCCTGTGTAGCTTCGTGGTCAGCCAGTGTCAGCTCATGCGTGACATCTGCCGTTTGCTCAGGCTCTTTGAGGAGGCCATGTTATTTGTCAGTCGCCAGGAAGACGGGATAAACAATGTCATTCCACTGCTTCATGTCCTGGAACAGATGCTGGTAAATATTTCTGGTCAGGGTACTGGAGACATGGTGCCTAGATCTTATGACCACATGAGCCCTGTGATGGCTGAACTGGAGTAGGAGGAGGACATTGGAGCACAAGCAATTGGTTGCGAAATGGATGGTTTTTACACACAGGTGACAGGAGAGGAGGAGCAGGAGCAGCCAGAGGAGCTACAGGGCAATGAGGAAGATAAGGCAGATGACCCTGACACACCGTGGCAGTATGCAGTGGAGATGGAGGCAGGGAGTCCCTCCGAGCCACTTGCACAAATGGCCCGCTGCATGCTCACTTGCTTGGGTAGTGACAGACGAATTTTCACCATTCGGCAGAGGGATGACTTCTGGCTCTCCACCTTGTTAGACCCTTGCTACCGGTCCAAAATGGGGGCCTTTTTTACACCTGCTGAGAGGGAGGACAAATTTAACTACTATAGAGACATCCTATGTAGTCAGTTGGCTGCTGCCTATCTGCGCCATCGTCCATCCTCTCGCAGGGAGCAGTACCAGCTCCATCAGCAGCAGTCTGTGTCTAGAGTTGCTGCTGAGCAGCTTTCTTCACCCGCATAGTGAAGAAACTACTCACCAGCAGCTAGACATACAGCAAAACCTGAACCAGCAGGTGGTGGCATACTTGGAGTGCTCCCTGCCAGCCGTCATTGAAGATCCACTGGACTACTGGGCAGCCAAACTGGATTTGTGGAAAAACTGTCCTGCCCAGCCAGTAATGTGGCATCAGAGCGGGTGTTTAGTGCAGCGGGGGCCAAAGTTGCCCCAAGAAGAACTCGCCTGTCCACCAAAAATGTCAAGATGAATCAGGCGTGGATCAGCCAGGATTTCCACCCACCAATTCCTGATGCATCAGACTAGATCATCCATGGTGCCACACCAATACTTTGACAAAAGAGACCGGTTTCTTTTGGCTACCTGCCTTAGCTACTATTTTGATGCGGCCACCCGCCTTATGCCACACATCTGATGCCAAGTGCTCCTTCTTTCACCCACTATCTTTAGTGGGTACTGGTATTGCCACCCACCTTAATGATCTTGTAGAAGGCTTGCATAGTAAAGTATAAATTTTCGCAGATGACACTAAACTGTGTAAAGTAATTAACACTGAAAAGGACAGTATACTACTACAGAGGGATCTGGATAGATTGGAGGCTTGGGCAGATAAGTGGCAGATGAGGTTTAACACTGACAAGTGTAAGGTTATGCACATGGGAAGGAGTAATGCAAGTCACCCGTACATACTAAATGGTAAAACACTCGGTAACACTGACATGGAAAAGGATCTAGGAATTTTTATAAACAGTAAACTAAGCTGCAAAAACCAGTGTCAGGCAGCTGCTGCCAAGGCCAATAAGATAATGGGTTGCATCAAAAGGGGCATAGATGCCCGTGATAAGAACATAGTCCTACCACTTTACAAATCGCTAGTCAGACCACACATGGAGTACTGTGTACAGTTCTGGGCTCCTGTAAACAAGGCAGACATAGCAGAGCTGGAGAGGGTCCAGAGGAGGGCAACTAAAGTAATAACTGGAATGGGGCAACTACAGTACCCTGAAAGATTATCAAAATTAGGGTTATTCTTTTTAGAAAAAAGACGACTGAGGGGAGATCTAATTACTATGTATAAATATATCAGGGGTCAGTACAGAGATCTATCCCATCATCTATTTATTCCCAGGACTGTGACTGTGACTGTGACGAGGGGACATCCTCTGCGTCTGGAGGAAAGAAGGTTTGTACACAAACATAGAAGAGGATTCTTTACGGTAAGAGCAGTGAGACTATGGAACTCTCTGCCTGAGGAGGTGGTGATGGTGAGTACAATAAAGGAATTTAAGAGGAATTTAAGAGGGGCCTGGATGTATTTCTGGAGTGTAATAATATTACAGGCTATAGCTACTAGAGAGGGGTCGTTGATCCAGGGAGTTATTCTGATTGCCTGATTGGAGTCGGGAAGGAATTTTTTATTCCCCTAAAGTGGGGAAAATTGGCTTCTACCTCACAGGTTTTTTTTTTGCCTTCCTCTGGATCAACTTGCAGGATGACAGGCCGAACTGGATGGACAAATGTCTTTTTTCGGCCTTATGTATTATGTTAACATGTTACCTCCACACTATGTCTCCTTGCCACTCTGTGGCCTCCTGATGCTGCTGCCACCTCCATACTATGTCATCTTGCCACTCTGTGGTCTCCTCATGCTGCTGCCACCTCCACACTATGTCATCTTGCCACTCTGTGGTCTCCTGATACTGCTCCTACCTCCACTCTATGTCACCTTGCCACTCTGTGGTCTCCTCATGCTGCTGCCACCTCCACACTATGTCACCTTTCCACTCTATGGCCTTCTGATGCTGCCGTCACCTCTACACTATGTCACCTTGCCACTCTGTGGCCTCCTGTTGCTGCTGCCACCTCACCGCTATGTCACTTTGCCACTCTGTGGTCTCCTGATGCGGCTGCCACCTCCACACTCTGTCATTGTGCCACTCTGTGGCCTCCTGATGCTGCCGCCACCTCCAGACTCTGTCATTGGGCCACTATGTGGTCTCCTCATGCTTCCACCTCACCACTATGTCATAGAGCCACTCTGTGGACTTCTCATGTTGTTCCCACCCTCCTCACTTCATGACTGGGCCACTATTTAGCCTTTTTGGCTTGGCTGACATTATCATTTATTTGACCCTTCTTCTGATATGTCAGAAGGAAGGTAAAATGAGACGCACAACAGATCCTCTCTGTGTAGTAGCTGTAAGGTCTGTATGGTCCCATCAGAATTGGCTGATAATTTGGTAGCCAAAAGCAGGAGTGTGTAGAAAACAGAAGACATGCAAATATTCCGTTCACATTTCATGTCTGTTTTGGATCCATTCCTGTTTTTTTTTGGCATTAGCAATACTGGTGGATTACTGACCAAATGCTGACCGAGTCAAGGTGGATGCTCCACAGATAGGATTTGTTTTTTGTGGGTTATTGTTCTGACGGATCCGAGAATAGGCAAAATAATCAGTGACGTCAACACAAACTTACTGCTGATACCCTCTCCACTCTGTCGGGGGGCTCTACTTGTATAAGCATTTAATACAGCCATCCTCAAACTGCGGCCCTCCAGCTGTTGTAAAACTACAACTCCCACAATGCCCTGCTGTAGGCTGATACCTGTAGGCTGTTCGGGCATGCTGGGAGTTGTAGTTTTGCAACAGCTGGAAGGCCGCAGTTTGAGGATGCCTGATTTAATAGAACAGGTTCTGTTGACATCTATGTGGAATCATCTGACGACGGTGTAAAAGGAGTGCGATTCTTCTTGGCGCTAACATCGACCTGTAAGACTGAGTTCAGACTTGAGTTATTTAGTCAGTTTTGGCCCTGTGACTGCCCAAATAAGTGAAGTGTGCAGTGATTCTAAGAGCGACGCCTGTCATCTGCATGTCATACTGACTCACGGTATTATTTCACTACCAAAGCAGACTCCCTATGCGTGTTACTGCGAGGCACAGTGTTCTACACCACTATAAAGGCTCAAAAAATTCGAATTTTTGAAAAATTTGCTCATCTCTAGTGTTGTTTATAATTTTTATATTACTGGCCTATCCTCAGAATAGACCATCAACTGATGGATCGACGCACCCCTGCCAGATGTCATCACTGGTGCCACACAACCCTGTCCATTCTATCGTAGAAGGAGCTGGTAACTGCAGTGGTCCTTGTATTGAAGTAAATGGGAACAGAGCTGAAGTTACCAGACAGAGCAGTGTAGTTCAGGTGCTGACTTTTGGCACCAGAGCTAGAATGTAACTGATTACTAGTGGGGGTGCGGACTGTCCTAATGATAGGCCATCAATATCAAAATCCTGAAAAACCTCTTTAATGTATTTTGTTTCTCACTGTAATCATTTGGTTAACATACCGTATATAAATTTTTATCTATTAGTAGAGCTCAGAATGGGGACCAGTAGATCTATATGTTAGGTAGCCACACTGTTTTCCTTCTATCTTTCCCACTGAAGTGGGCAACCTGTATCTTCATAGGTATTCTTTAGTAAAAGGCTCATTATGAATCAGTTATGGATTTGTAAAATCCCATTTATATGTGCCAATTGATTGCAGCTATTAGGAATGAACCTGAGCAGAGGGGAGAGCTGCGTTCCCTACTGCAATCATCCATCACCAGACAGATTCATTGTATGTAGCCACAGATCCCTGTTTACATTGGATGATTGCTGCAGGCGAAGGATGACTTTATGTGCTGCATTAAAGATATGATCACCCTATGAGCAAGCATTTGCTCATTCATTGGGTGATCAGCGGCACATTTGCATGAGGCAATTATTAGTAATGAGCATTCACCCATGATAATTGCTTCACTCCTCAGTCCGTATAAAAGGGGCTTAAGGTTTGAGATATCAGCACTCTCTTACAATTAACATACACTCTAGCAAAGAGAAGGAAAAAGAGTTGTCATATGTGAAGAAGGCATGATTGCGGAGGAAATTAAATAGGTAACTAACGTTAGCTGCTATAACCTCAATCACAGTCATAAAAAATCCAGCAGGCTTGGATTTCTTCATGATGACGTGTTTAGGTAGCTGCAACTTGCGAGTCACAACATCACTCCATTCACTCTCATTAGCTATGATAGAAGCTGCTCTACACTGTGATCTTTCAATGCGTGACGTGGCTAAAGACAGCATGTTGCTCTAGCCTTATGGGAGCACCTTAGCATCTGAAAAAGGGGAATGCAAATAAAATTGTTGCAAGATAACTCCATGTCATGTGTGTCTATCCCTGGTGCTTCAATCAGGCTCCACAAAAAGTAGATCATGTACCACAAAATCTTGACCAATCCTGCTCTACGTAATGCAAGTGACCCTCAAAAGCAGAGGGAATCATTGTTTGTGCAATAGTTAACCTTCCTACATAATCATATATCATAGCTAACTTCTAGACCTGCCCCACTAGTACTACTAGTGAAGCTTGATTAATCTACGTTGTATTAGGGTATGGCCAGGCGGTCAGGTCTTTGCATGCAGTTTTGGAAGCCACAATCAGGAGTGGATCATAAAAGGAGGGAAAGTATAAAGAACAGATATGGCTTCTTTATTTTTTATTCACTTCTGGTTTTGGCTTCCAAAACTGCATAAAGATACCTGACTGTGTGTCTCTCCCCTTAGCTAAAAACTAGAGATTCTAATAATTTTCCTGTGCCATTACTTGTGTGACATACAGTACATGTAATAATACAATCTTACCACATTTTCCTTAAACCAAGTGACAGTTGGTGCAGGTTCTCCAGTTATTGGGACATCAAAACGTAACTTGTTTCCAGCCACAACTATTATGGTGTTCACAGGTGTTCCTCCCGAGCAGTCAAGATGGATTTTGGGTGGTTCTTGAGAAAATATGGACATTATGTTACTTGGAAGCCATAGGAACACACATCATTTAAAACTTTGTGCATGTTATTTTTTTTGATAATATGTAGATTGTGATATTTTTGATTCATCGGTGGAGTCACTGCTATTCCTAAAAAACCTGAGAGTTCTAAAAATACCTTTTTTTCAGCAATAAGTATGACTGATACTTTGTTGCAGTGTTGGATTCTTTGGGGCATTTAGAAACCTGAACTTTAATGTTCCCATGATTTGTCAATTACCACCTTTATTGGATACATTTTGGAGAGTAAATCCTTATATATAAGTTAGAACCAAATAATTATCCATCTTTAAATAAGTCAAGTGCAGCACAAGTGTGGTAATCGTCACTATTGTGTTGGATTTCAACTTCTGCTAAGATGTTAATATTCATGAACACTTAAAATAGAGCAATACTACAGCCATAATATGTTAAATGTCAACCCTATGCCTGATAGGTTTACGTTCTCTATGACCTTTGAGCTGCTCAAACAGGATCAGGGTATTCTCTATGACCTTTGAGCTGCTCAAAAAGGGTCAGGGTAGACATATAGCCCGCACAACCTGTTCAGCTGGCTAGGGCCCCAATGGTGGAACGGATACATTCTGGTCACAGGTGGTTTTCAAAAAATGATCCTTCCTTCCACTCCAACCCATCCCGGATCACACTCTCAATGGGTTTCTCAGATTATGCAGACATTGCATCATCCCTGTCAACCTCACCGAGCTTCTATGACTGCTTGAGTTTCTCTGTGACTGACCGATGATGCAGAATCTGAGCAGTGCCTGAGCAGTCTAATGGGAAATAGTATTATGTTCTCACCTGGCGAGGTGGATCTGCTAAGATGCTCTTCGGGAGGAGCAGGTCTTGTGCAGCGTGGACAAGTACCGCTGGTGCAGCAGGGCAGGAGGACAGGTGCAGAATTGCTAAAGTACTGATTCAGAAAAGTTGCAGCAGGCTTGATATTGTATACTGGGGAACCAGAATATCAGAGAGATGTAGTATAGTCGATGTACAGTAGCATACTGGAGAGGGGCTAGAGATGATGATGTAATAGAACCAAAGATGCCGCAGAGGGGCAACAAAACTGATAATGAAATGAAGCTGATGATGCAGCAGAACTGATGATATAGCAAAGCAGATTATGTTGATTGAACTAAAGATATGGCAGAGATAATGAGTTTTTTTTCTAATTGATTGATGATGCACAATCTTTGTGCCTGAGCAGTTTGCTTGGAAAGAATATTGTGTTCTCAACTGGTGAGGTGGATCTGCTAAAATCCTTATCAGGAGGGGCAGGGCTGGTGCAGCGTGAACAAGTGCCGCTGGTGCAGCAGGGTAGGAGGACATCTTCAGCATTGCTGGAGTGCTGATCCAGAAGAGCTGTAGTAGGGTTGATATTGCGTACTAAGGACCAGAATAGCAGAGAGATGTCATATAGTTGATGCAGAATACTGGAGAGGGCCTGGAGCTGATGATGTAATAGAACTGAAGATGCCGCAGAGGTACAGCAAAAAAGATGATGTAGCGGAGCTGATGATGCAGCAGAACTGATGATATGGCAAAGCAGATGATGTTGATTGAACTGAAGATGTAGCAGAGATAATTCGTTTTTTTCTAATTGACTGATGATGCAGAATCTTTGTGCCTGAACAGTCTAATTGGAAATAATATTATGTTCTCACCTGGTGAGGTGGATCTGCTAAAATCCTTATCAGGAGGAGCAGGCTTTGTGCAGCGTGGATAATTGCTGCTGGTGCAGCAGGGTAGGAGGACAGGTTCAGCATTGCTGGAGTGCTGATTCAGAAGAGTTGTAGTAGGGTTGATATCACGTACTAAAGACCAAAATAGCAGAGAGATGTAATATAGTTGATGCAGCATACTGGAAAGGGGCTGGAGCTGATGATATAACAGAACTGAAGATGCCGCAGAGGTGCAGCAAAAAGGATGATGTAGCAGTGCTGTTGATGCAGCCGAACTTATGATATAGCAAAGCAGATGATGTTGATTGAACTAAATATATGGCAGAGATAATGAGTTTTTTTTCTAATTGATTGATGATGCACAATCTATGTACCTGAGCAGTCTGCTTGGAAAGAATATTATGTTCTCACCTGGTGAGGTGGATCTGCTAAGATGCTCGTCAGGAGGAATAGGGCTTGTGCAGCGTGAATAAGTGCCATCTTCATCATTGCTGGAGTCCTGATCCAGAAGAGTTGTAGTAGAGTTGACATTGCATACTAGGGACCAGAATAGCAGAGAGATGTATTACAGTTGATGCAGCATACTGGAGAGTGGCTGGAACTTATGATGTAATAGAACTGAAGATGCCGCTGAGGTCCAGCAAAAAGGATGATGTAGCGGAGCTGATGATGCAGCAGAACTGATGATCTAGTAAAGCAGATGATGTTGATTGAACTGAAGATGTAGCAGAGTTAATGAGTTTTTTTTTCTGATTGATTGATGATGCACAATCTTTGTGCCTGAGCAGTCTAACTAGAAAACATATTATGTTCTCACCTGGTGAGGTGGATCTGCTAAGATGCTTGTCAGGGGGAGTAGGGCTTGTGCAGCATGGATAAGTGTCGCTGGTGCAGTAGGGCAGGAGAACAGGTTCATCATTGCTGGAGTGTTGATCCAGAAGACTTGTAGTAGGGTTGATATTGCATACTAAAGACCAGAATAGCAGTGAGATGTAGCATAGTTGATGCACTCTACTGGAGAGGGGCTGTAGCTGATGTAGCAAAGCTGAAGATACCACAGAGGTGCGGTAAAAATGGTGATGAAGTGGAGCTGATGATGATGCAGCAGAACTGATGGTATAGCAAAGTAGATGATGCTGAAGATGTATATAGCTAAGGATATAGCTAATGATAGCTAAAGATGTATATCAGATGCAGCTGAAGAACTGAAACATGAATAGTCAGACAACATCCTACCATATGAATTGGATTTAAACAAGAAACACTCTGAGAAGGGAAGCAAGAACATAATGCTGGATCCAGTAAAGGTAAGAAACATTAACCCCTTCTTTGTGCCCCTCCTAGAAGAGTCTGGAAAAGAAGAGAGAGGATACTTGATCTGGAAATTCTTAAGAAGAATAGGAGCATTAATTCCTTTTTAGGAACTCGGCCTCTCTCTTTTGATCCATAATATTTCCAGTCAATCAAGTAAAACTGCCTCTTACAAAACTTCTTGCAGTCCTTGATTTGTTGATTTCATATTCAGCGCTGGAATCCTAGATCCAGATAGGTGATGCCTTGACATCACTGCAGAATTTGTGGAGGACCAGAGTGCAGAAGTAAGAGACGTGGACTCTATTAGGAATCTTGAGAATAAAAGCACTGATAACTCTTGGAGAAAGTTTTTTTTGCAGGTGTGTTTAAGGTGGATAATTTTAGTAGACAACCCAATTTACTGAAGAGATGTTAAGATTAAGAGGACTGTTTATCAACACTTTTCTTAGCCTTGGCTGCATACCAAATTTTTTGAACCTCAGTCCAAGTGTCCTGGTAAATTTTCTCTATGGTTGGAAACTGATGATTATATGAAAACACAGAATATAACAGGTATACAGATATCATAGACAGGACCCCAAGGTAATAGTTGGCACAAATGGGCAAATAAAGGTTGATTATCTTGTGTTGTTGTGCCGAGGGTACAACAATCTGTAACACAGTTTACGAGACGTTTCAGCTGCTGCACACTATTTGTCGGTGTCCATGAGATCTGGAATTACCAATGGTAGGTAGGGAAGCAACAGGACTTGTAGAAGTGCTGCAATAAACTCCCCAGATAATTTCTTGAAGGTGAAGAATGCGTTTTGGGATCAGTCAGTTCCCTTTGTCAAGTGTGTTTGAATGGTTTATTAATGCCTGGATGAAGTAGAACCAGAACAGAATAAAACTGAGTTTTGAGAAGATTAAAGGCTTGTACCAAAGAATCTGACAAATAGTGAATATTTTCCTCTTTACAGTTGAGAGCTGTTACGGTGCATTCACACATTGCAGATTTTGTTGCAAATGAAAATCAATTCTATTTACTTCAGTGGGGGCAGCAAGACCCATTCAGGTGAATGCAACTGATTTTCAGTTGCAGATTTTCAAGTCAACAGTGTGTGAAGGTACTCCTAATGGTGCAACTATTTGAAATTATTTCTTAATGTGCTTCTGGTAGTAATTAGCAAGGCCAAGAAAACACTGGAGAGCCTTAAAACCAACAGGTTGTGGCCAGTTCAGGATTGCTAAGACCTTTTTAGGATTCCCACTGGTAATTCTTCTTGTTGCACCCTAAAAATGGCAACTCCTGTCATTTAAATAGGAATTTCTGCAATGTATATGTATGTATGTATTGTATACACATGAAGGTGGTGACTGTCCAAATCATGACAACAGGTCAGGATATAATCCAGATACTTGACTATTCAAATACTTGAGCACATACCAATTCAGTATGTCCAGGAAGATTTCATTTCTAAAATGTTGGAATATGGCATACACGAAAAGGCATGACCAGATAGTTGTAGTGGTCATCCCGAATGTAGACTGCAGTCTTCAGTTGATCCCCTTCCTTAATCACATTGTAGGCCCTGCAAATCTTCAATTTAGAGAATAATTTTTTGTCCTTAATCCAGTCAAAGAGTTCAGAGATGAGTAGTGCATAATGCTTTTTTATCTTCTTTAGACCCTGGAAGTTGATGCACAGTCTTTCTTCATAAAGAAAAACCCTGTTCCAGCAAGAGAAGTATGTTTGTAAATTAAGCCTTGCCAGCAAAGACAAGAGATACACACTTCCTCTAGGTATTTTTATACTCAGAAGAAGATTTGAACAATGGAATAGGCAATGAGAAAGTAAAGTCTCAGCCTTTAATTTTAAAAATATATATGCAAAGTCCTGATTATATAAAGGAATAGTGTAAAATGGAGATAGAATTGAGAGACAAGGTGTTAGGGTTTTAATACAATATTGAAAACATGATGGACCTCATCTGCTTAATTGTCCAATCAGTTACTGGCGAGTGCAGTTTAATCCACAGCTGTCCAAGAGCAATGAAGTGCCAGAAAGAGAAATAACCAAAAAAGAAATGTCCTCAAAGTCAAAAACTGCCTCCACTTGAAATAGCACCTTTTCAATGCAATGTCAAATAAAGGTTTGTGAGTTTTTAGAGAGCTTTGCAGAAGTAAGTCTTAATAGTGTCTGAAGAGGCAGCAATGGAATGTTCAGCCTATTGGTGACAAACAACAGACCCTTTCTGAGGAAGGCAAGGTAGTATGCCCGAGTTGTATAGGTTCTACAGGCCTCTCACTAAGTGGAGACTTGAGTGAAGTGTGAACCCACTGTAACTGGTGATCTTGATCTTTCTTTTTAAAGCTATCTCTAAAATCTACTCTTGTTCTAAGAGAGACCAGTTTATAGGAAGGTCTGTTCTCAGAAGCTTTTCCTTAAAACAGCTCAGCATACAAAGTTGACAGCAGAGCTTTGTTACTCCATGAAAGCTCAGATGCAATTGGGTAAAACTGAATGGTGCATTTTGCCATGGTGTTGGACCATTGTGTTAAATGAAGGAGGGTGTTCGCCACCAAGCTTTTCAAATGACATGATTATCCCATTCCCACAAGTTGCTGCCAAGGCCAACAAGGAAAGAAGCTATGAATGCTAAACTAGCTCAATCAGATTGAAAAGCCTCTGCAAGCCTTAGAATTCCAGTTGAACTGGGCAGGTTTTAGTAGGTAAGGAGAGCATCCCCAAGTGACGAAGGAGCTGAGATTGGATTATGTGGTAAGGGAATGAATGATGGTCAGAAACAGCTTTCGGGTTCCTGGGCATCCATATAGCCTGGTCTACTTCTCATTGACTTGAGGCAAATTTGGACACTAATTCAGCCAACTAGTTGAGGTCAGGTGGCATAGAAGCTCCTGCAACTTCTTTAGGATCCATGTCTTGGCTATTCTGTTATTTACTCACCTGGAGAGGTGGATCTGCTAACCTGCTTGTCAGGAAGAACAGGTATTGGGAAGAATGGACAGATGGCACTGGTGTAGCAGGGCAGGAAAGCTGATTCAGAAGAGTTGTAGTAAAGTTATTATATTGGACTAGGGGCTAGAATAGCAAAGAGATGTAGCAGAGTTGATGCATCTTATAGGAAACCAGAATTGATGAGTGGTGTAGCGTAGCTAGTAAAGTAGCAGAACTAAAGATATCACAGAGCTGATAATGCAGCAGAGTTAATGATGTAATAAAATTGATGATGTGGTGGTGCTGATGATGAAGTAGAACTAAAGATGTACCAGAAGTGACAATGTAGCAATGATGGTGATGTAGCAAAACTGATGATATAGCAGAGATGGTTATGTGGCAAAACTGATGATGTAGCAGAAGTGAAGATGTACAGAGCTGGTACGTGCTGCATATAGGAAACTGCTGGGGACCTGGGACACTAAAAACATCCTCAATAATCAGGTGTCATCCCACCCCATGCTGGGTTGAATAACTCATTGAGATAATGTTATCGTTGTGCGCCAGGTGCCATGGCAGCCTTATGCATAGAAGAAGAAACAGTGGAAGGCCAAAAAGAGGAAAAGGGCAGTGTGTTGCACTGGAATTTGGAAAGGTGAGTAAAATAGATTATTTCAGCCTTTAGTACATATAGTTTACTACTATAACCTGCACCACCAGGAATGTTATCATTAACCTTCTCCCTACCCAAGACCATCCATTCACTCCCCAACACTTCCATGAATGCTATATCGTATCATATAGTACATGACAATCTCTTTCTAACAAAGCTACAACTCATCATGTAGCTAACATGGATCCAGAGATCTCCACATTCATTGTTCTAACTGTTCTGCTAGATTTGTTTCAGACTGGCAGCTCAGGGAACCTGTCCTTTTTGCTGAAGCTCTTTCCCTGTAACTGCTACATCTTCTAACGGAACATATGACTGATGACAACTGAAGATTTAAACTGAGTGACCGCTTCAGTGAGGTGGGCAAAAAAATTATAAACAGCAGGTTTATTGGCTATACTATTATGTGAATAGAAAAGTGCTCAGATCCAGCTGCTGGTAGAAAATGTTTTACGTTGCACAACCCCTTTAAAGAGGGTCAGACACAGCTCTTGATGTGTGTTTTAGTAAATAGTTGTATTTCGCTTTAAATGACCATATGTTGTGCCATTAGACGTTTATGAATGAATTGCCAAGTGGGTGTTACCAGTTGGGGGGTGTCTCTGCACCATCTGACACTGGCAGCACTGACTGAACAGTCAGATGGTGCAGGGTCATAACCTCAAATCGTAACACTCAGGTTGCATTCATAAAAATCAAAGCACAATTATAAGAGTTATAAGAAGAAATTGTTTAATGTGGAATACAAGTATTTTTCTAAAACAGACATTTCAGCAGTGGTGAAAGGTCTTCTTTAAATTCAAATTAAACTATGAAATATTGTATAGCAAATAAAGATAAATCAGTATATTAGTACTGGTCTTACCCTCCAGTGGAACATATTCGTTTCTGACCTCTGAGAAAAATATAAAAATTTATATATTTGTGCTATGGGTGGATCCGCTAAGCCTCTTGTCCAGAAGAGCAAGTCTTTTGCTGCATTGACACTGGAGGTGCAGTGCAGGAAAACAGGTGCAACAGAGCTGGAGAGTCAATGCAGAAGAGTTGTAGCAGGGTTTATATAGTGTACTAGGGAATAGAATAGCAGAGAGATGTAGCAGGGTTGATGCAGCATACTGGAAACTGGAATAGTTCAGTCAATAATTTAGCAGTGCTGATGAGGTAACAAAACTGAAGATGCTTTAGAGTTGAAGATGTAGCGGTGCTTGTGATGTAGAAAAACTGATGTTGAAGTGGAGCTGATGATATAGAAGAACTGAAGCTGTAACAGAGCTGATGTTATAGCAAAAATGAGGATGTAGAGGAGTTGCAGATGTAGCAGGATTTGACGTTGTTGCCGAGCTGATGATGATGGCAGAACTGAAGATGTAGTACAGCTGATAATTGCTGCATATTTGAAGAAGCTGAAGAACTGGAATGCCACAACACAACCTGAGTGGTCAGATGGCATCCCACCCCTGAGCCAGGTTTAAATAACCAAAAAAGATGACATCATCACTGCACACTGAGTTGCTATGGAAACTTGACACACAGGAGAAGAGTGAGGCAGGCTGACTAGGGGATCGAGGCAGCTCAAGGTGCTGTATCCAGGACAGGTCAGTAACGAAGATTCTTGCATTCCGTCAGTACATGTACCATAGACCAGTTTCTCAACCTTTCCAAGCTAAGTACACCCAAATGATAAGAAGTTCTAATTGAGTACCCACAAGGAAAGGTAACAAAGTAACTTAAAAGGGTATTCCAGTTTTAATTTTTTTTTATGTATTTGTTTATATAATAGGAAATCATACACTTTTCAAATATACATATATTTAAAATTTTGCTTCCATACTAGAGATGAGCAAATCTGTTTCAGGTCCAACAAATTGCTTACTTTGTTCAGAAAGACAGAGAAAAAGAATTTTGGATTGCAAACTCTCACTTTTAATCCACCGCCAGCTATAGGGGTTATTAAGACCAGCGTTTAAAACACAGGTCTTAATAAATGAACCCATATGTATGTACAGTTGCAAGAAAAAGTATGTGAACCCTTTGGAATGATATGGATTTCTGCACAAATTGGTCATAAAATGTGATCTGAGTTTCATCTACGTCACAAAAATAGACAATCACAGTCTGCTTAAACTAATAACACACAAAGAATTAAATGTTACCATATTTTTTTTAACACACCTTGTAAACATTCACAGTGCAGGTGGAAAAGGTATGTGAACCCTTGGATTTAATAACTGGTTGAACCTCCTTTGGCAGCAATAACTTCAACCAAACGTTTCCTGTAGTTGCAGATCAGACGTGCACAACAGGTCAGGAGTAATTCTTGACCATTCCTCTTTACAGAACTGTTTCAGTTTAGCAATATTCTTGGGATGTCTGGTGTGAATCGTTTTCTTGAGGTCATGCCACAGCATCTCAATCTGGTTGAGGTCAGGACTCTGACTGGGCCACTCCAGAAGGCGTATTTTCCTCTGTTTAAGCCATTCTGTTGTTGATTTACTTCTATGCTTTGGGTCGTTGTCCTGGTGCAACACCCATCCTCTGTTGAGCTTCAGCTGGTGGACAGATGGCCTTAAGTTCTCCTGCAAAATTTGTTGATAAACTTGGGAATACATTTTTCCTTCGATGATAGCAATCCGTCCAGGCCCTGACGCAGCAAAGCAGGCCCAAACTATGATGCCCCCACTTCATAGTTGGGATGAGGTTTTGAAGTTGGTGTGCTGTGCCTCTTTTTCTCCACACATAGTGTTGTGTGTTTCTTCCAAACAACTCAACTTTGGTTTCATCTGTCCACAGAATATTTTGCCAGTACTGCTGTGAAACATCCAGGTGCTCTTGTGCAAACTGTAAACGTGAAGCAATGTTTTTTTTGGACAGCAGTGGTTTCCTCTGTTGTATCCTCCCATGAAATCCATTCTTGTTTAGTGTTTTACGTATTGTAGATTCGCTAACAGGGATGTTAGCATATGCCAGAGACTTTTGTAAGTCTTTAGCTGACACTCTAGAATTCTTCTTCCCCTCATTAAGCAGTCTGCGCTGTGCTCTTGCAGTCATCTTTACAGGACGGCCACTCCTAGGGAGAGAAGCAGCAGTGCTGAACTTTCTCCATTTATAGACAATTTGTCTTACCATGGACTGATGAACAGCAAGGCTTTTGGAGATACTTTTATAACCCTTTCCAGCTTTATGCATGTCAACAATTCTTAATCGTAGGTCTTCTGAGAGTTCTTTTGTGCGAGGCATCATTCACATCAGGCAATGCTTCTTGTGAAAAGCAAACCCAGAACTAGTGTGTTTTTTTATAGGGCAGGGCAGCTGTAACCAGCACCTCCAATCTAATTTCAATGATTGGACTCCAGTTGGCTGACACCTCATTCCAATTAGCTCTTGGAGATGTCATTTGTACAGAAATCCATATCATTCCAAAGGGTTCACATATTTTTCTTGCAACTGTATGTGTGTGCGTGTGTGTGAAAGGGTGTTCTCTTTTATTCTAGTTGTATTTTACATTTGGTCCTAGGACCATAGATTGCCTACTCTTGACGTGCACCTGTTTTTTTGTGGTTGTTGGTGTGGTTTATTTGAAGTAAAAATTAACTTTTATTTAATTAAATTTAATAAATATTTGCAACTAGTAGCTGACCAGCTTAAATTCTAAATTTTAAAACTATCAGCAGTGGGCCTGAGGGTGCTACGTGGGGTATAGAAATGTACTGACGGCCGTTTGGCAATGACAACTGTAGCTATTTCCAGCTGGCTAATTTGCCTCATTGTATGCTGAAATAAATACTTGTGTCCGCTGTTTTGCAACAGTTGTTGTACATTGTCAGCAGGCTGTTCAGTGTTAGTGCTGATATGCACTGTATCAGGACGTCAGTAGTACTGCAAGTGCTGTTAAAGCTGCCTGCTGCCTCTCCTGTTAATGAACGACGTACGATGGCATTCAGTTTGCAGCATAGTCTCTTAGTAGGCAATCTATGGTCCTAGGACCAAATGTAAAATACAATTATAAATGCCTCTACGTGCACCGGGTATACACCATTGTAAAATTGAATTCTCTTTTTTTCTAGACTCATGTTTATTTGTTGAGGTTTTTAAAAAAAATATATACAGTACAGACCAAAAGTTTGGACACACCTTCTCATTCAATAAGTTTTCTTTATTTTCATGACTATGAAGGCATCAAAACTATGAATTAACACATGTGGAATTATATACATAACAAACAAGTGTGAAACAACTGAAAATATGTCATATTCTAGGTTCTTCAAAGTAGCCACCTTTTGCTTTGATTACTGCTTTGCCCACTCTTGGCATTCTCTTGATGAGCTTCAAGAGGTAGTCCCCTGAAATGGTCTTCCAACAGTCTTGAAGGAGTTCCCAGAGATGCTTAGCACTTGTTGGCCCTTTTGCCTTCACTCTGCGGTCCAGCTCACCCCAAACCATCTCGATTGGTTTCAGGTCCGGTGACTGTGGAGGCCAGGTCATCTGGCGCAGCACCCCATCACTCTCCTTCATGGTCAAATAGCCCTTACTTTCAAAGTTTTCCCAATTTTTCGGCTGACTGACTGACCTTCATTTCTTAAAGTAATGATGGCCACTCGTTTTTCTTTACTTAGCTGCTTTTTTCTTGCCATAATACAAATTATTCAGTCTATTCAGTAGGACTATCAGCTGTGTATCCACCTGACTTCTCCTCAACGCCACTGATGGTCCCAACCCCATTTATAAGGCAAGAAATCCCACTTATTAATCTTGACAGGGCATACCTGTGAAGTGAAAACCATTTCAGGGGACTACCTCTTGAAGCTCATCAAGAGAATGCCAAGAGTGTGCAAAGCAGTAATCAAAGCAAAAGGTGGCTACTTTGAAGAACCTAGAATATGACATATTTTCAGTTGTTTCACACTTGTTTGTTATGTATATAATTCCACATGTGTTAATTCATAGTTTTGATGCCTTCATAGTCATGAAAATAAAGAAAACTTATTGAATGAGAAGGTGTGTCCAAACTTTTGGTCTGTACTGTATATATATATATATATATATATATATATATATATCTTAACAGATTAGAGAGTGTTATATAATAATTTTTAAACCTTTTTAGACTCATTTTTAGACTACTTGGAACATATTTAATTAATGCAGAAATGATTCAGGTCTGAATTTAACTTTTAAAAAAGTTTGATAAATCAGACCTGAAACAAATTTGTATAGATACATGTCCAGTACAATCTGCTTCCAAAGACCCCCCCCCCCCCCCCCCATCAGTGTTCCCTCTAAGCTGTGCACTATGGAAAGTAGAGTGTTAAAACAATATACTAGCAAGCATTAATGAGCCCAATGACAGCTTTACTTGCTGCACAGTTTGAAATTTTAAACTTTTCAATTCAAGAGAACACAATTTAGAAGTAACAGTGCCCCCCAACATGATTTGTGTAAGCATTAAAGCCATCTGCCTCAGCGTACAAGCCTTCTCAAGGTAACCTGCTTCTCCAGCCCCACTTTTCCACCCTCCAAATCATCAATAAAGATTATGGTGCAGCTTATAACTCTTCTCATACCCAACCCCTTGACCCCTAAACCCACATCTTCAATGTGGATTATGGAGCAGCTCATTAACAACCAACATGCCAACACCCTACCTCCTAAATAGCGGGTATATGTTGCCCCTTTTGAGCCTCTCACCTCAACATCTCTATTAACTATAATGGTGCAACTCTCCCTTTGACTGCTCGCCCCACTGTATCTTTCATACGTCATAGCCTTACGGATTAAAGCTACCATGGGCCCTAGACTGTATGAAGATTGTATGGCCCCCACTAGTTTAAAGTTTTTTTTAAAGTTTTGATGCTGGAAAAACAAGCTTATTACATAGGTACAGAATCAGACTCAAGCTTACTACATACATGGTGCCAGAACCATGTTTACTACATAGATATGGAACCGGAATGAAGCCTATTACATAGGTACAGAACCAGACTCAAGTTTATTACATAGATACTGTACCACAGCCAAGATTACTGAATAGATTTGGAACCAGAATCAAACTTACGTACTGAACCAAAACCAATCTTACCACATAGGTACAGTACCAGAACCAAGCTTACTGAATAGATATGGGACAAGGAATATGCCTCTCAATTTTGCAAAATACCTTTGTCAGTAAAAACATATCCATCAAAAACAGCATATACTCTATATGCCTCGATACAACTGACATCATGCTGCGATAGATTCAATAAATATGCCCCAAACATCAGACTATGTTTTTACACACATATACACTTCTACTTACATGCAGACACAGTGATATACTTTTAAATACATATAAAGTGACAAATCTCAATAACAGATTTTACACCCATAGTCACACATTTGCATATTCATACACACACATATTGACATGCTTTTACTCATACATAAAACACACAGGCGGGATTTACTCATACATACACACACAGATGCACTTTTACTGACACATACACTGCTGTCCTTTTACTCATACATATACAGATACACAGAGATACTGTAGGTCTTATATTCATACCTGTACTGGGCACATGTACAGTTGAAACCAGAAGTTTACATACACTATATAAAAAGACACATACAGTCAGGTCCATAAATATTGGGACATCGACACGATTCTAAGATTTTTGGCTCTATACACTAGCACAATGGATTTGAAATGAAACGAACAAGATGTGCTTTAACTGCAGGCTGTCAGCTTTAATTCAAGGGTATTTACATCCAAATCAGGTGAATGGTGTAAGAATTAGTTTGCATATGTGCCTCCCACTTGTTAAGCGACCAAAAGTAATGGGACAGAATAATAATCATAAATCAAACTTTCACTTTTTAATACTTGGTTGCAAATCCTTTGCAGTAAATTACAGCCTGAAGTCTGGAATGCATAGACATCACCAGACGCTGGGTTTCATCCCTGGTGATGCTCTGCCAGGCCTCTACTGCAACTGTCTTCAGTTCCTGCTTGTTCTTGGGGCATTTTCTGTTCAGTTTTGTCCTCAGCAAGTGAAATGCATGCTCAATCGGATTCAGGTCAGGTGATTGACTTGGCCATTGCATAACATTCCACTTCTTTCCCTTAAAAAACTCTTTGGTTGCTTCTGCAGTATGCTTTGGGTCATTGTCCATCTGCACTGTGAAGCGCCGTCCAATGAGTTCTGAAGCATTTGGCTGAATATGAGCAGATAATATTGCCCGAAACACTTCAGAATTCATCCTGCTGCTTTTGTGAGCAGTAACATCATCAATAAATACAAGAGAACCAGTTCCATTGGCAGCCATACATGCCCATGCCATGACACTACCACCACCATGATTCACTGATGAGGTGGTATGCTTAGGATCATGAGCAGTTCCTTTCCTTCTCCATACTCTTCTCTTCCCATCACTATGGTACAAGTTGATCATGGTCTCATCTGTCCATAGGATGTTGTTCCAGAACTGTGAAGGCTTTTTTAGATGTCGGTTGGCAAACTCAAATCTGGCCTTCCTGTTTTTAAGACTCACCAATGGCTTACATCTTGTGGTGAACCCTCTGTATTCACTCTGGTGAAGTCTTCTCTTGATTGTTGACTTTGATACACATACACCTACCTCCTGGAGAGTGTTCTTGATCTGGCCAACTGTTGTGAAAGGTGTTTTCTTCACCAGAGAAAGAATTCTTCGGTCATCCACCACAGTTGTTTTCCGTGGTCTTCCGGGTCTTTTGGTGTTGCTGAGCTCACCGGTGCATTCCTTCTTTTTAAGAATGTTCCAAACAGTTGTTTTGGCCACGCCTAATGTTTTTGCTATCTCTCTGATGGGTTTGTTTTGTTTTTTCAGCCTAATGATAGCTTGCTTTACTGATAGTGACAGCTCTTTGGATCTCATCTTGAGAGTTGACAGCAACAGATTCCAACTGCAAATAGCACACTTGAAATTAACTCTGGACCTTTTATCTGCTTATTGTATTTGGGATAATTTGGGAATAACACACACCTGGCCATGGAACAGCTGAGAAGCCAATTGTCCCATTACTTTTGTTCAACTTAACAAATGGGAGGCACATATGAAAACTGGTGTAATTCCTACACATTCACCTGATTTGGATGTAAATACCCTCAAATTAAAGCTGACAGTCTGCAGTTAAAGCGCATCTTGTTCGTTTAATTTCAAATCCATTGTGGTGGTGTATAGAGCCAAAAATGTTAGAATTGTGTCGATGTCCCAATATTTATGGACCTGACTGTACAGTATGAATGTTTTTCTCAATATCTGACATGAAATCAGAATAAACCTTTCCTGTTTTTGGTCAATTAGGATTACCATAATTATTATTATTTGCCAAATGCCAGAAAAATGAGAGAGAGAATGTTTTAAGGCATTTTTATTACTTTCTGCAATGTCAAAAGTTTACATACACTAAGATTACTATGCCTTTAAACAATTCTGCACGGCCCACATGATGATGTCATGTGTTTGGAAGCTTCTGTTAAGTTTGTTGGCAACATCTGAGTTAATTAGAGACACACTTGTGGATTTATTTAAATGCACACCTGAAACAAACTTCTTCTTTGTGAAGCATCATGAGAAAGTCTAAAGAAATCAGCCAAGATATAAGGAAGAGAATTGTGGACTTGCACAAGTCTGGCTCAACCTTGGGTGCAATTTCAAGATACCTAAAGGTGCCTCGTTCATCTGTACAAACAATTATATGCAAGAACAAACAAGATGGGAATGTCCAGCCATCATACCGCTCAGGAAGGAGACGGGTTCTGTGTCACAGAGATGAACGTGCTTTGGTCCGACATGTGCATATCAACCGAAGAACAAAAGCAAAACACCTTAAGAAGATGATGGCGGAAGCTGGTAAGATTGTGTCAATATCCTCAGTGAAACAAGTACTGTATCAACATCAGCTGAAAGGCCACTCTGCCAGGAAGAAGCCTAACTCCAAAAAAAACATATAAAAGCCAGAGTAAAGTTTGCAAATGCAAACAGGAACAAAGACCTAAATTTTTTAGACATGTCCTGTTGTCTGATAAAATTAAATTGAACTTTTTGGCCATAATGACCATCGTTACGTTTGTAGGAAAAAGAAAGAAGCTTGGAAGCCTAAGAACACCATCCCAACTGTGAAACACGGGGGTGGCAGCATCATGTTGTGGGGTTGTTTTGCTGCAGGAGGGACTGGTGCACTTCACAAAATAGATGGCATCATGAAGAAAGAAGATTATGTGGAAATACTGAAGCAACATCTCAAGACATCAGCCAGGAAGTTAAAGCTTGGGTGGAAATGGATCTTCCAAATACACAATGACCCGAAGCATACTGCCAAACTCGTTAAGGAGTGGCTTAAGAATAACAAAGTCAATGTTTTGGAGTGGCCATCACAAAGCCCTGATCTCAATCATATTGAAAATTTATGGGCAAAGCTGAAAAGGCAGGTGCGAGTATGGCGACCAACAAACATGGCTCAGTTACACCAGTTTTGTCAGAAGAAATAGGCCCAAATTCCGACCAACTATTGTGAGAAGCTTGTGGAAGGATATCCAAAATGTTTGACCCAAGTCATACAGTTTAAGGGCAATGGTACCACATATTAATGAAATGTATGTAAACTTTTGACTTTGCATAAAGTAATAAAACAGGAAAGGTTTATTCTGATTTCATGTCAGATATTGAGAAAAACATGCATATGTGTCGTTTTATATAGTATATGTAAACTTCTTGTTTCAACTGTAGGTGCACTTTTACAAATACATACACACATAGGTGCAGTTTTACACATACATACACTCACGCACACTTAAAGGGTTTGTACAAGTTATACTTGAGAAACTCCTGTAAATGGCCTAAGATAACAAATGAATGAACAATCACCTGTTTTCTTCCCTGTTTCTTCGAGAGCTGCACTCCGGTCCTCCTGCTGCAGATGTAATATTCTTGATGCAGCAGCGACGTTTAGTGCATAGGTCAGCCAATTGCTGGCATCAGTTTTGTACTGGACATCTCTGCTGAGGCCAGTGATTGGCTGCAGGCCAGGGCCGGTTTTAGACAAAATGTGGCCCTGGGCAAAATCAAAAGTGGGGCCCCAAATCTTGTAATAATGTACTAACAGCTCAGTTCAGTTACATTCTGTCGATTCTGGCCCTCCCTCACAGATTTACACCCCATAAAACTCCCCACACAGTTCTTAACCCTCATGGCCCTAGAATATGCCACATGCCCCTCCCGTCACAGCAATGAGTTCCCCTTCCTACTTACGGCATCTGCTTCAGGAGCGCTTTCCCCCAGCGGAGATTGAGGAAAGCATCCTGTTATATAAATAAGCCACAGCCTGTACTAGGATTCGAGGCTCATTGTTAGTATATCCCAGTTCAGGTCACTAAATAGCAGCACTGAACTGTGATATAGTGATTTTTATAGAGACTAATGGAGCAATTTACATCTGATGACTGTAAGTTGTAGTCCACTTGGGGGACTTAACAAAAAGTAAAAAATAAAATATAAAAAAAGAAAGTTTAAAAAAAAAAAAAACGTTAAAATTAAAATCACCCCAATTCCCCAAAATAAAAAGAAACAAAAACATTTTTATAGCATTATGGGCATCGCCACATGAGAAAACGCCCATAGTATTAAAATATTTACAAAAGTTAGCCCATATGGTGAATGATATTGTCAAAAACGACAGATCATCCTGCAAAAAATGAGCCCCCACACTTCTCCGTAGACATAACTATAAAAAAAAATGTGAGGGTCAGAATATCGCAATGAAAAGAAAAAATTTTTTTTTTACAAAGTGAAAGTACTTACGTATGTATTTTACAGGAGAAACTTTTATGAGATTTTTCAGCAATAAGTTAGCATTGAGCTCTATAGCCCAGTGGTTAAGATTAATGCCTTTAATGTAGATGTTTGTGAGTATGAATCCCCTCAGAAACATTGAAAAAATAAAGTCTAAATTAGACTTATATACACAGGGTGTTCCCAAGCATAGTGACCATGCTTGGTAATACCCTTTCATGTTCATAACACTGACTCCATATATGGAGTCAGAGTGGGGACTCCTAAGCCGGGAAAGTGTTGAATGATCTGCCCAGACTGAAGCAAGGGGCCCTAGGCAATTGCCCAGTTTGCCCCTTCCTGGGCAGCAGTGACAGAGCGTTACTGCTGCAGCCATGATAACAAAGAGCAGCAATGAGGACCGAAGTAGCAGAGGAGAAATAGGTTAGCAAACATTTATTTGTTATTTTAGGCAGTTTACAGGGGTTGCAGAGTTTCTATAAAATTCGGACAACCCCTTTAAGCACACTTTTACATACACAGGCTTACTGTCACACAAACAATGGCAACTTAGAACCAGTAAAGGACCAAGGCGGGCAGCCAGCTGCAGCACAAGTTGATGTACAGTTCAGGACATCATTGAAGTTGCCCTACCATCCATAGTAGACATTTATAATAAGAGATGTTTGAAGAAAGCTTGTGATATTTCCTCTGACTGCACACCCCCAAGTCTCTTTTTGTTTTGGCCTCTGCCATCTGGAAAGTGGTACCGGAATATCCAAAAAACACTGGATTTAAGAATAGTTTCTTTCCACAAGCTGTTAAATTGCTCACAACAGGAATACTACCTGGAACATGAATGCACAGCACAGACTGGTACAGATGTAAATCCTGCTGTAAGCATGTACTCGGATTGAAAATAAGCTGCTGGTATTTTTTTTGTTTTAGTCTTTTTTTTCTTTTCTGTTACTGCACTGCAGATTTGTTGTACTGTACATCTCGATAATGGTATAATGGCAATAAAGTTGACTTGAATAAGGAGAGGCAGTAGAATATTGGGACCTTCATCAGGATACTTTTCCCTCTCTAACCCCATAAATCTGCTATCTAGTTGCATGATAACAGGGGCAGTGTGGGCAGCAGCCTGAGGCCCAAGGCTTCTGGCAGCCTTTTGCTGCCCAAGCAGACTACCAACTTTAAACAGAGCACCTGCATGTAACAATGCAGCCTGAGGCCTCCCTGGCTTTGATCAGTTTAGGTGACCATGGGCACTAGTAGTTAAACTGCTCATAATGTAAACTGAAATGGAGATTAGGCAAACCAGCAATCAGTTGGCTTCTGGCTTTTAGGTCCTGCATGCACCCTTCAAGATTCTGGCGTGTACCCCTTGTGGTAAGTGTGCAGTGCCTTGAGGAACACTGCTCTAGTGCATCATGAATGTTATCATTATCTCACTCACTGCCCTAGACCACTAATAAGGGTTATCATTAACCCATTCTCTGTTCTAGACCACCAGTAATGTTACCATCATCTCACTAACTGCCCTAGACCACCAGGAAAATTATCATTATCTCACTCACTGCCCTGGACCACCAGGAATGTTATAATTAACCCACTGTCTTTTCTAGACCACCAGGGATGTTACCATCATCTCACCCACTGCCCTAGACCACCAGGAAAGTTATCATTATCTCACTCACTGCCCTGGACCACCAAGAATGTTATCATTAACCCACTGTCTGTTCTAGACCACCAGGAATGTTATCATCATCTCACTCACTGCCCTAGACCACTAGAAATGTTATCATCCTTTCACTTACTGCCGTAAACTGCCAGGAATGTTATCATTATCTCACTCACTGTCCTAGATCACTAGGAATGTTATCATTAACCCACTCTCTGTTATAGACCGCCAGGAATGTTATTGTTAACCCACCCACTCACTGTTCTAGACCATAAAAAATGCCATTTTAACCTGCTCACTGCCCTAGACCACAGAGGATGTTGTTTTTAACCATTTGCTACATTAGAACACCAGAGATACTACCAATTACTACTTGGGAAATTAAAACAGCCAGGAAATACTTTTAAAGTGAAAAAAAGCAAAAATATTTGCATTTTTTAAATCATTATTTTAAATATGAGAAGATGCAAGTTGTGGGGTTCCACTTACTGTTTTTGCACAGGACCAGATGTACCTTCAGACATAGGAAAACATCGAATCCACACCACTCATTCACCTCCTCAGTAGACCATTCTGTGGATCATCAAAGAGGTTGCACGAATAGTGAAATACCATCGGCCAGGGTTAATCATAAAAGATTTATTATACTCACAAGCTAAAGTTAAAAACATATCAAAAGACACTGAATGTCCCTCGTGTTCCTGCCCGACTCGGGTTTCGCTCACGCTTCGTCAGGGGCGAACACTCCACCCACTCCCAAGCTGCCTTTTAAGTCCACATACGTCCCTTCTCCCCACAAATACGAGGGACATTCAGTGTCTTTTGATATGCTTTTAACTTTGTTACGCTTGTGAGTATAATAAATCTTTTATGATTAACCCTGGACAATGGTATTTCACTATTCGTGCAACCTCTTTGATGATCCACAGAATGGTCTACTGAGGAGGTGAATGAGTGATGTGAAATTGATGTTTTCCTATGTCTGAAGCACTGGTCATAACCTAAAAAGGAACACCTCTTGAGGAGTTGTAAGCAGAGCGGACCAAAAAACGCAAAGATTGACTGTGTGAATTATACCCACTTCACTGAAGGACCTGCAGCGCAATTTGGACAGGCAATGTATTGGAGATTTCTTGTTGGTGTTTTTGCACAGGAGCCCTTATTTTTCTGTGTCTGTGTGTGTGAATAGTTGTGAAGTCTTCACAAATCTGATCATACCACTGTACACCATGGATGATATTATCTCTTCAAATACAACTATGTACAAATTGGCAAAACAACTGAATATCCATAAATACCTTAATTCATTGCACAGCATGGCACGATCTGGCTAGAATGATCACACTACCATCTTTGTCAGTTTATCTCTTTTGACGCAAAAATAGTGTAGCATGCAGCACTATTTTTGTCATCTAAATGACAGGCAGAACCCAAGCAGACCTCATTATAAATCAATGAGGACCAGAGAGGTTGTAGCATTTTAGGAACAGTCTTACCTTCCTTAGGAACACTTTCAATTTTGACCTCTGAAAAAGAAAAAGAAGGTATATATTTGTGTCATGGGTAGATCCACTAGGCCCTGTGTCCAAAAGAACTTGGACAGCAAGGACAGATGGTGCTGGTGCAGCAGGCCAGGAGGACAGGTGCAACAAAGCTGGAGAGCCAATGCAGAAGAGTTGTAGCAGAGTTGAAATTACATAGAGGGGATGGATAGCAGGGAGATTTAGCAGAGATGATCAGCTGTATACTGGAAACTGGAATAGCTGAGTCATGTAGCATAGTTGATGATGTAGCAAAACTGAAGAGGTCTCTGAGCCGATGATGTAGCAGAACCCAAGACGTAGCAGTGCTGATGATGTATCAAAACTGATGATGCAGTAGTGCTGATGGGGTAGCAGAACTGAAGATGTAACAGAGCTGATGGTGTAGCAAAACTGATGATGTAGCAGAGATGATGATGTAGCAGAACCGATTATGTAGCAGAGTTGATTAAGTTAATAGAAACTGAAGATGCATCAGAGCTGCAAATCGCTGCATATGAGAAGCTGCTGGAGAACTGGGATGCCGGAAAAAACCTGAACAGTCAAGTGGAGTACAACCCCTTAGCCGAGTTTAAATTGCCAGGTAGGATGACGCCATCACTGAATTTAGGGTTGCTGTGGCAACCTGATGCACAGGAGAAGAGATTAAACCAGGCCAAATAGAAGAGGGAGACAGCCTCTGCGCTGGATCTTCGAAAGATGAGTATCAAAGAGCCTTGCAGCATTTAGTGTTTGTAATTTGCCACTGTGCCCTAGACCACTAGGAATTATATAATTAACCTGCTTACCACTTAAATCACCAGGAAGGTTACTGTTAACCCACTCACTGTCCTAGACCACCAGAGATTATATTGTTAACCCTTTTGCTACCCTAGAACTCCAGGGATATCGTCTATTACTGCTAGGGAAATTAATACTATAAGGCCATGTATTGAATGCCCTGTAGCTTAAACCATGGAGTGGTATGGCAAGACTGGACTAACTTTTCAACTACTTCTAATATTTTCAAACCTAACACGTTTTGAGATTTTGTTGTAAGTGCTGGATAGGATGTTCACAATACCATCATTGGGAGTTCTCCTCTCTGATGGTAAAAATAAAACAAGAGTGGTAATTTTGCAACAATGACAGAAACTGAAATGTAACCCAAACCCAAATGGAACCCATTATGCATCACTAGGGTCTGTCCAGTGCTGCTGTGAACAGAGCCTAAACATCAATATATACAGTACATGTAAGAAAGGTATATATCATTTTAAGGCACAATTATTATTTTCCTGCATCGAAATATTCCTGGAAATATATATATCTTACCAGACAAAGACAATGTGGCATGTTAGTAATGGTCTTACCTTCCAGTGGAACATATTCAATTACGACCTCTGGAGAAAAAAATATAAAAGATAGTATGTATTGTGCCATTGGCTAATTTTACTAATACAATATGTTCAAAAAGAGATTATTGGATATTCATAAATACAGTGGCAACTTACATTAAAGAAATAAAAATGTTTTATTATGTATGTTTACAAAATCTTCATTAAAATTGATTCTATTGAATTGAAATGTATTAATTTACCAAGGAAGTTGAGTTTGGCAGAAAGGGACAAAGCATATCCATCAGGAACAAAGGTGTAGTCAGCTTCATCTTCTGGTCTGACATCATCAATCACCAATTTATGGACTCTGTAGGCAAATAATAAAGGACATGCTTACCAGATTAATTTCCTTCTTGGACTGAAGCGAAGAAACAGATTTTCTATACTTTTAAAGACATACAAATAATTGCTCTATTCTACTGGTAGACTGTTCCACAAAAAATAGGATTTTATTGTGTGACAAAGACATGATTAAGTCATTTTACATCATTTTGTGGTGCTGAACACGAAAATGACATTGAAAATGTGAGATTGTTTTTTGTTTGGAAGTTTAAAAATAGTGAAAAAGTTTAAAAAAAAATACTGAAAAATACTGAAAAATACTTGACAGCCGATTGAAGGACAGAGAAAGAAAAGCATGAAAGGCTTTCAAATTTTTTTTGTCAACTACTGTAGTTTGTTAGAAAAATTCATAGTCAAAAATTTCCAAAAGCTTGTACAGTACATGAACTTCTAATGGCATGCAAGAAAATGAGCTGCATGAATGTCCCTGGAATTGCATATCCTCTATTCCCATTCAGATGTTTTCTGCATTAACCACTTCCCAACCACCCATAGACTATAAATATCCAGGCAGTTGGCATGTATCACTGCAGATCCTTGCAGAGATCGCAGCTACAAGCTAACCGAAAGTGCGCTGTGTATAGAGCTCAGGAAGCAGCTGTGACTGTGACTGCCGGGGGCCAGGAGTCTGCTGAACTAGCTGGTTCTTATCAGACCCAGATCAGCTCTGCAGTGAGGTTGTACAAGCATATCTAACCTCTCTGGGCTGTATTCCACCTGTAACTTGGCTACTATGTCAACCCCAGTTACATGAGAAATCAGCAATAAAAAAAAGTACAGTTAACTGTCCCCCAAAGGTCTTGTGTGACCTTATGGGGGGGCACAATATGTAAAATAAATAAAATTAAAAAAAATTAAAAAAAATTAAAAATGCCACCACACTCCACAACACAGCTTCTAGCCATGCCCCTGATATATATCTCATATATCAAAACGACTGTTATGGATAGAGGAAATATTAAAAGAAAGTATTTTAACACATTTAAAAATCTGAAAAACAGAGTCATTTTTCCTTTTTTTAGATTTTATAACAATTAAAATAAAAAAAGACAAAAATAAATTCCCATGTATAACCATGAAAAGGTGCAAATATTATTTACACAACTGAACAGGAAATAAAGTTATAGCTTTCAAAGGCGAATGTATTAAAAAAAACTGAAAATATGCCTGTCAGGAAGGAGGATAAATGGCCCAGTCAGAAAGTGATCATTTTCACTGAGATATTGCAGTCATTGAGTAAATGGGGCCCTGCAATGTTGGCACATTTCTGCTAGATGTATGTGCATTTTCTTTCTCATTGAGAGAAATTTATCAAGAATGGCATTCCCATACTCCACTCTTGATCCCCTGTGTGCTGGAGTAGGATGCACCTTAATAAATGAGGCGCATCTCTGGCACTCCGTGTGCCAGAAACTCAAATCTACTCCAGCTAGGGGCTGTAATAAACCTGAGCTATAACTTACTCCAGTTTTCAGTGTCAGTTACAGTAAACCCAAAAATGTCATTAAATATGTAAGATGACCTGACACAGAGTTCCCACTAGTGTTCTATATGCTATGTTAGATTGATGGTAGAACACATGCTTAGTTTTCTCTTCCGCCCCACCAAAAAAAAAGGATTTCTGTGAAAATGTGGAAAAAAATGAAAGGATTTCCTTGCTGGTAGCTGCTTTTGAGGTATGCAACAGCTGTAGTTGTGCTAGCAGGCACTACCAGCCTCAGCTCCTCTCTTCTCACGTTTCCCTGCATGTCCCTATTCTACACACACAGTCCTTCTTTTTCTTGGTAATTCTACCTTTTCTCTTCACTGTGTCTGGAAATAGAATGATTGATTGATTTCTGACTGTCCCTGACTCCCTAAGATTATTTTTTCTACGACATGCACTAAAATGACGCTATGGGTCGTTTTACTGGATTAGCCTGAAACAAACCTAAAAAGGTTCCGATTCGTCTGACACCTAGAAAATAGCAAAGTTCGGACCAAACCCGGTTTAGTATGAATTGGTTAGTTCGTCTTTGCTTCTGGTCATGGGTGACATTTGGGAGACACAGGCTTGATTTGGGTGACATATCCTCAACATTTTACAAATTGAACTATGAGTGATGGTCAAAAGTCATATTAAACTAAAAAAATGTATTGGGGTTTCAAATACATATTTTAGTGAGAAATTAGACTGTAGTATAACATCCACATTGGCACTGGTTAAATGTTAAATTATGATTGCAAAAACTTCCATAGTGTATCATAACTCAAGAATCTTATGGCAAGCTATAAAGGAGGGAAGGGTCATGACTGAGTCACATGTAGCTCCCAAGCTACTGGTTGGGAACCACTTAATTAGGGAATAGAAAGCAGCTTTTTACCTTCCCTTGTGACTCATTGTGATCCGTTTGCTTGGTCGGATCTCCAGTCCATTTTTAAGCCATCTACCGGTGACTTTTTCATCAGAAACTTCACACTTGAACACAGCTTGTTCAGCTGCTTTTACAGTCAAGTCAGCAATTCCCTGCAGGATTTCTAGCTTCTTATCTGTAAGAAGTGTAAAATAAATTAGCTTTACCATATAAAAATGTAGAATAATCAATAATTTCTGAATTTTGCACATAAGTACCTTCTACTACAAGGTCAGCTTCACATGTTCCACCATTAGTTTCCACTGAATACCGTCCAGTGTCTGCCTTAGTGGCCTCATTAATAATCAATATGTGTTTTTTACCATCTTTTCTGAAACGATACTTGGTCATTTCTTCACGAGTCAGTTCAACACCGTCTTTCATCCTTTAGAAGTAATGGTATTTCATTACAACAAAGCTCAACTTATAGAATGGCATGCAAGATCCAAAACTGCAAAAAAGTACAATGTAGTTTGGAAATTTACCAGGTAACTTGGGCTCCCTCCTCTGAAACCTCCACTTCTAATTCCACTTTATCACCTACAAATACTTGTTGGTCCTCAAGGGGTTTTTCAATTGTCACTGGAGGCTCTAAAGAAAAAAAAAACTTAGATTTTCAGAAAATGTTCTACATTCACCTGTATGTGTTTGCTACCATCCTGATGGCCATATGGTTTCAACATATTGTTCTTTTGTCTTTTAGTGCATCTTTCCAAAAAGTGAAAATTCAGATTTTATACAGCATAAGGCTAATCTCTTAAAAGCAAGAATTTCTTTGTGGAGTCCTGTAGTGCTAAGATTTCGGGATCTTCTGACTGCTTCTTCTAGAGCATGATGTCATCAAAGCCTGTAAATGATTTCTTGGATCTTTAGTAAATGACTCCTTTTAATATATTAACACATGTATAATTTATGTCTACAACCCTGTCCACATCTTTTTGTCAATAACAGGTCTGAATGCCAGTAGTGTGGCCAACTAGTAGTTTAGCTCTTTTGCTATTTGTTTAAAAGCTTTTTAACAAATGCTGAGAAGCCCAAAAAAAATTATTGGGATCGGTATATCTATGTAATTATTTTTTAGGTTTTTATGATGATATCCAGTTGAATATTTCTTATCAATTATCATTAATAATTTATTGCTATATATCTGTGATTTATTAATTTCTATTTTTACTTAAACCTGTTGATATTATATTACCATATTTGTGATTTATGAAATTCTATTCTTATCTAATAAAGATCCCTTTACTATAGAGAGTGCCCCACTACTTTTTATTTTTTCATTTATTCACATTTTGCCAGACTGGGTGTTGTCTGACAGTGGGAGCACCTCTGCGAGATTCCCCCCTCATCCTAGTCCCGACATTTCTTTGTATTTATTGAATCATGTATAATTTATGTCTAGAACCCTGTCCACATCTTTTTGTCAATAACAGGTCTGAATGCCAGTAGTGTGGCCAACTGAACATTGATTAATTAATTTACCTTGAACAAAGAGCTCTGTTTCAGACCTGTCTTCTCCAACAACACAAGTATAGACTGCATCGTCTGCCAGAGAACATTTATTGATAGTGAGTATTCTTTTCAGACCAATATTCTCAAACACATATCTGTGAAGAGAAAATAAATTGGCATTACCTTAATTCATAATTGTCACTTACTTATACACATACATATTTAAAAAGGCTTTTGAAAACTGAATTTCTAGGCAAATAGTAAAGAGATATATGCTATTGAGGGACTGATCTGTTTTTCACTGGAAATCTTATGTTGACAAAATTGTGATCAATTAAACTGATGAGCAAAAGGGTAACAATGTTTTGAACTTTTGACTTTTAGGCTCAAAATCTCACCATCCACTACAGCTTTGAACGTGGGACTACCATCATTTTATAGACAATTATCTTGGCTATCTCATACATTAAATGGACTTCCAACTACTGTATTTAGCATATGATTAGTTATCCAGATTCATGTCATGTAACTGCATTGTTGCTGTTTTGCTCCTAAAAGTCTCCACCTTTGGCTTTCAACACTGCCTTTATCCTTCTGGGCATGCTCAACAGCACACCATATGTGCGGGGTCTGCGCTCCTAAACATAGAAGCCCAATGTCTTAGGTAGGTTTAGCGTAGGACCCGCCTGACCTGAGACCACCTTGGCGCTTGGTAGGCGGGCACAGATGTGTTTTGATCAAAATATATTGGCTAAGTGTCTCAGATTTTATCACATCAGAGTGAGGACTTTGTCCATATATAATGCTTGCATCTACTTTACGAAGTGCATTATTACCTTATTTCTGTGATTTTTTTTTCATGAATGTGGCCAGGGACATCCACACATTTATTTATCATACCGTGCAGGATGTTTTTATCTTTGTTTTTTCTGTGATTTTTTTTGTTTATGTAGTATTTGCTTGAGGGAGTGGAACCTTCAAGTGTGAATGCGGTCCTATTTTTATTTGGAGTATCATTCCTTTGCACTTTTCCCCTTCCTATCTCATAGACCACCTTGATTAGGTGGTACATATAGGTGTGCTTGCTCCTCCTCCCATTGGTTGCTTCATGCACATGGAGGTGACTAGGAGCAGCACACCATATGTGCGGGGTCTGCGCTTCTGAACATAGAAGCCCAATGGCTTAGGTAGATTTAGCGTAGGACCCGCATGACCTGAGACTACCTTGGCGCTTGGTAGGCGGGCACATATGTGTTTTGATCAAAATATATTGGCTAAGTGTCTCAGATTTTATCATATCAGAGTGAGGACTTTGTCCATATATAATGCTTGGATCTATTTTATTAAGTGCATTATTACCTTATTTCTGTGATTTTTTTTTATGAATGTGGCCAGGGACATCCGCACATTTATTTATCATACCGTGCAGGATGTTTTTATCTTAGTTTTTTCTGAGATACAGCTATCAATGAGCTGGATGATGCTGTTTCTCTTTCCTTGGGAAATCTTCTTCATGGCTGCTCCTGGATTGTAACAGGTTGTAATTTGTAGTATAAAAGCTGAAAAAGGAGCTTTGAACGCAGCATGTGAGGGTAAAATGATGGGGAATAGCGCAATCGCTGCTTCCTGTCATTGCACCCACTAATTACAAAGAAATGCTCTTCATTATGAAGTAATTCATCACAAAGCAAACTTTTTTGTAAAATTCGGCGAAGCAGCCGAATCAAATTTTTCAGTACTTCGCTCAACACTACTAGTCATACTCATATTTCCTGTAGACTGCAGAGATTATCAAAAGTATGCCTATAATACACTCATGTGAAACTGGCCTATGGCAGACAACATAGTTAGTCCAGCTCCTAAATGAAAGGGTCACTGGCTAAATGATAATGACTAGACTAGCTCCCATGTTCCAGTTGGGGATCACTAATAAGGAAGACTTTTGGGACTCTTTCAGTGTTCAGCTATAGATGTGTCTGACCTTACCTAGCTCTAATTTGGCTAAGGACTCTAATTTGTCATGAAACCAATTTAATACAATATGGGGACATGCTAGCTACTCACAAGCCTCTAGCCACACATATACCCATATAGGATAGACACTTTATGACAAAGAAAAGCTGGTCATCTCATGGCACACATATCAGGACATGTCCAGCCACGAAGAAAGTAAAGATACATCTGGGAGGATGGAATTAATCCATGCTAGTTAATTTATGATTTATTTTTAAGTTTACATTGGGACAATTATAGCAAGTATGAGTTTTACGGCCAATAAAAGACCATTCCATAGCAAAGGTAAACTCTTTGATCTAAGTAATTTTTATAAGCATGATTGGTAAGATGAATCATGATGAGTTTAAATTAGTCATCTAGGCAAAAAAAATGTATTTTAAGGGCTCATGCTCACGAACCCTAACCCATTCACTTCAATGGGGCAGCAAAAGATGCAGACAGCACACTGCGTGCTGCCGCATTCATATGTCAGTTCTCTGGCACCGACAAAAAAATATAGCCTGTCCTATTCTTGTCCGTATTACGGACAAGGATAGGACAGTTCTATTATGGGCTGAACATGGCCGATATTTGTGTTTTGCGAATACAATTTGCCCTTAGACTATATTAAAGGCCAAAGGGGAACTAATGCCACGGAAAGCTAGCGTTAATTGTCCAAAATAAAATGAATTAGATACATTTTCACTTACTTTGCACTGGGTTTTATTACTTGCCCATTTTTCAACCATTTTATTGGAAGATCTGGGTTTGAGACCTCTACGTGGATTTTAATCCTCTGATGTTTGTCTACAGTGTAGCAGTTATCAAGCCTCTTTGTAAAAGCTGCAGAATTAAGCAAGTGGTGAATGTTTAATTCAATCATAAAACATAAAGGATACAGAAAATATTAAACATATTGAAAAAAAAGGTTTGACCACCTGTACATCCTTTATCCAAACACATAAAGTTCATTATAATCTAGATACAGAATATCTACAAACTAATGCAATATGGTTTGGTGTATAAGATAAATAAAACAAAGAATCTTTTATAGCTGAGCATAATCAGAAGAGAAGACAGGGAAGCCATCATATGGGTAAATCTTGTGACCACCACGATTATACTGTAAGTGCTAAAGAATGGGTGGCCTCCAGCATCCAGGGTTTACACATCATATTCATGCTTGACACTTTCTTTCTGGAGCGCAGCTTGCCTTCTTTATTCATACATATGATTGATGATTTTGTGGCTGAGATTCTTACATCTGACATCTTCATGTATGTTTAGTATAGAGATGAGCGAATTAATTCTAAACTAATCTGATTCATTCCGAATTTTTAAAAAAATTGTCTTCCACATGAATCTGAAGTTTCAGACGAATACTGTACAAAATGCAGCCCAGTGCCATTTTACAACAGAAAGGAAGAAGATGGAGGATCGTACAACTCTGACAGGAGAACAGGGTGGCTTACCCTGACTGGCTCAGAGGCTGACAGCCTGATCAGCCAAACAGGGGGAAGTATTCAGCCAGGTCCTTCTGCACGAAAAGAAGAAACACCATTCTGCATGCAGCTGGGGTTGTGATAGGATGTGCTGTAGCAGACAGTTACCAGGGACACTATGGGGACACTATATGTGCACTATAGAATGAGAATCTGAGATATAATTGGGTAGATTTTACATACAGTCAGGTCCATAAATATTGGGACATCAACACAATTGTAACATTTTTGGCTCTATACGCCACCACAATGGATTTGAAATGAAACAAACAAGATGTGCTTTAACAGCAGACCGTCAGCTTTAATTTGAGGGTATTTACATCCAAATCAGGTGAACGGTGTAGGAATTACAACAGTTTGCTTATGTGTTTCCCACTTGTTAAGGAACCAAAAGTAATGGGACAATTGGCTTCTCAGCTGTTTCATGGCCAGGTGTGTGTTATTCCCTCATTATCCCAATTACAATGAGCAGATAAAAGGTCCAGAGTTCATTTCAAGTGTGCTATTTGCATTTGGAATCTGTTGCTGTCAACTCTCAAGATGAGATCCAAAGAGCTGTCACTATCAGTGAAGCAAGCCATCATTAGGCTGGAAAAACAAAACAAACCCATCAGAGAGATAGCAAAAACATTAGGTGTGGCCAAAACAACTGTTTGGAACATTCTTAAAAAGAAGGAATGAACCGGTGAGCTCAGCAACACCAAAAGACCAGGAAGACCACGGAAAAGAACTGTGGTGGATGACCAAAGAATTCTTTCCCTGGTGAAGAAAACACCCTTCACAACAGTTGGCTAGATCAAGAACACTCTCCAGGAGGTAGGTGTATGTGTGTCAAATTTAACAATCAAGAGAAGACTTCACAAGAGTGAATACAGAGGGTTCACCACAAGATGTAAACCATTGGTGAGCCTCAAAAACAGGAAGGCCAGATTAGAGTTTGCCAAACGACATCTAAAAAAGCCTTCACAGTTCTGGAACAACATCCTATTGACAGATGAGACCAAGATTAACTTGTACCAGAGTGATGAGAAGAGAAGAGTATAGAGAAGGAAAGTAACTGCTTATGATCCTAAGCATACCACCTCATCAGTGAGGCATGGTGGTGTTGGTGGTAGTGTCATGGCGTGGGCATGTATGGCTGCCAATGGA
Organism: Bufo bufo; assembly: GCF_905171765.1. Taxonomy (NCBI): domain Eukaryota; kingdom Metazoa; phylum Chordata; class Amphibia; order Anura; family Bufonidae; genus Bufo; species Bufo bufo. The sequence continues at coordinate 180,797,783 of NC_053389.1, forward strand.
ACTGGTTCCCTTGTATTTATTGATGATGTGACTGCTGACAAAAGCAGTAGGATGAATTCTGAAGTGTTTCGGGCAATATTATCTGCTCATATTCAGCCAAATGCTTCAGAACTCATTGGACTGCGCTTCACATTGCAGATGGACAATGACCCAAAGCATACTGCAAAAGCAACCAAAGAGTTTTTTAAGGGAAAGAAGTGGAATGTTATGCAATGGCCAAGTCAATTACCTGACCTGAATCCGATTGAGCATGCATTTCACTTGCTGAAGACAAAACTGAAGGGAAAATGCCCCAAGAACAAGCAGGAACTGAAGACAGTTGCAGTAGAGGCCTGGCAGAGCATCACCAGGGATGAAACCCAGCGTCTGGTGATGTTTATGCGTTCCATACTTCAGGCTGTAATTGACTGCAAAGGATTTGCAACCATGTATTAAAAAGTGAAAGTTTAATTTATGATGAGCATTCTGTCCCATTACTTTTGGTTCCTTAACAAGTGGGAGGCACATTTGCAAACTGTTGTAATTCCTACACCGTTCACCTTATTTGGATTTAAATACCCTCAAATTAAAGCTTACAGTCTGCAGTTAAAGCACATCTTGTTCGTTTCATTTCAAATCCATTGTGGTGGTGTAAAGATCCAAAAATGTTAGAATTGTGTTGATGTCCCAATATTTATGGACCTGGCTGTATTTATCAGGGGAAGCTTAAAGAGGACCTGCCACCTCTCCTACCATGCCTGTTTTAATAGCTTAATGCATTTACCATGTAATAACAATTCTGGAGCATCTTTTCTTATGGCTCTATGTTGTGCCATTCCTATATTATTTCTACTAGAAGTAATGAATGAATTGGCAGCAGACTGCAGTAAGGCTACAGAGGGGTGTTAACTGGTTGGGGGTGTGTACCTGCACTGTCTGTCAGTTCATAAGCTTATTGCCAGCACCACAATAGCATACATTCTGCTGCAATCGCTTATGACTTGCCTTTCTTTTCTTTCTTTAAAAAAAAAAAACTGTTTCTATTTACTGTTTTATACTAAATAAAACTATCTGTCTACCATGTGTCACAATTTTTGCCATATACCAACATTTGGCCCGGTGTCTGTAGTGGTGCAGTTCCATGTCTTCCCAAAAAATTAATGCTTTATCAAAATTAGAGATGGGACGGGGGATTCGTCGAATCCACGAATCCCTCGAATCTTGCTGGATTCGTGGGATTCGTGGACTCGAATCCAGACGTAATTTGCCTGAAACGAATCCGACGAATCTCTGGTGGGAGGGACTGGGAGGCGGAGCTGGGGGCCGGTGCGTTCACTGTGCTCCGGCCCCTCCGCTCCAGTAGTTATATAATGTATAATTGTGATTAATAATCATGCTGCCCCCTCTGTGTGTAGTATTACATTGAATAAATCTTACTTACAGCCGGCTACTGCTATCGTAAGAGGCCGGCCGGGCAGACGAGCGGCAGCGTCACTGACTGACGTCACCTGCTTGCGCCGCTTCATTCATAAAGCAGGCGGCTCAGGCAGGTGACGTCAGTCAGTGACGCTGCCGCTCGTCTGCCCGGCCGGCCTGTTATGATAGCAGTAGCCGGCTGTAAGTAAGATTTATTCAATGTAATACTACACACAGAGGGGGCAGCATGATTATTAATCACAATTATACATTATATAACTACTGGAGCGGCAATGGGGGGGTGTCTGTGGATGACACTGTTAAGGGGTGGGTGGTGGGTCTGTGGATGGCACTGTTATGGGGTTGGGGGGGTCTGTGGATGGCACTGTTATGGGGTGGGGGGGTCTGTGGATGGCACTGTTATGGGGTGGGGGTGTCTGTGGATGGCACTGTAATGGGGTGGGGGGGTCTCTGGATGGCACTGTTATGGGGTGGGGGGGTCTGTGGATGGCACTGTTATGGGGTGGGGGGGTCTGTGGATGGCACTGTTATAGGATGGGGGTCTGTGGATGGCACTGTTATGGGGTGGGGGGGGTCTGTGGATGGCACTGTTATGGGGTGGGGGGGGTCTGTGGATGGCACTGTTATGGGGTGGGGGGGGTCTGTGGACGGCACCGTTATGGGGTGGAGGGGGGGTCTGTGAATGCCAGGGGGAGAGGTGAGAGGCACTATAATACTACTGGCACTATGGGGGAGGCACTATGATACGGGCACATTATGGGGGGAGGTGGCACTATGATACGGGCACATTATGGGGGGAGGTGGCACTATGATACGGGCACATTATGGGGGGAGGTGGCACTATTATACGGGCACATTATGGGGGGAGGTGGCACTATGATACGGGCACATTATGGGGGGAGGTGGCACTATGATACAGGCACATTGGGGGGGAGATGGCACTATCATACCGGCACATGGGGGGAGGAGAGAGGCACTCCGCACTTGATACTGGCACATGATTAGGGGGGCATCTATGGGGACACTTACTGGCACATTATTGGGTGGCACTGTGGGGGCATCTACTGAGGCCACAAAGAAGGGGTATTTTATATGGGGGGCTCTGTGTGGTACTAGTATTATCAGGGGTAGTTTCTGCAGTATAGTATTGGGGAGCACAGGGGCACAGTATTGGGGGTGTTAGGATGATTTGTCCAGAAGATGGGAGGATGATGGAAAAGTAGTAAACTAAGATTTAATTTTTTTTGTCAAGCTGCAGAGATGAAAAATGGCTGAAAACTGGTGTCTGGTCTGAAGGTCTGAAAGGAGAAGATGAGGAAAGAGAACATCTACAAGAGACGTCACTGGATGTAAGAGGTATGTGGCTGTATTACCCTGTATGTTCTGTAGTGATAGGAGCAGGGGTCATCGCGGTCATATAGGGTGCGACCGTGACTGGGAGGTGGAGGTTCAGACAAACTGACGCGGTCTGACTTTGTTTCTTACACCGTGCGTTCACACAATTATGTACAGGATTCGTAGGATTCGAGATTCGAAAGATTCGATATATTCGAGAACCTTTTCGGATTCGGATTCGGATTTGGATTCGAAAAAATTTGGATTCGTCCCACCTCTAATCAAAATTGAATTCTTCTGTATGCCATAACTTAGACTTTTTGCCAGACAGGCATCAGTAAAATTGTTTAGTCATTATAGAAATGTAGCACAGTTCTGCACCAAATACAACATTAGGCCCATGAGGCTGAATACCAACTTTACCCAGAAAACAATAACTACTTAAAATATAACCTTTATTTGTGACTGAGTAAAACCTAATTGTGTGAGACATACACTACAGTGTTAAAAAAAACACTTTTCCCTGTCTACCAGCCTACTTGACTGCTATCTGCTTGTATTTCTTTATGTCAGAATGACCCTTGCAAGGATGTGCACTCTCCCTGCTAAGTATGACAGCTTTGTGGTAACATGTACAGTGTTTCCAGTTAGCTTCACTGGTTACTCTATTGAACTCAATCTACCTCCTAGTATATACTGTAGTTGTTGCTTGGGTGCAGTAAGACAGGAGAACAAGTGATCCTAAAACCTAAAATCTGCCCCCCGACATGTTTCACCAGCAAACCTGGCTTCTTCAGGGGTAGTGATGGACGAACATCGGCCCGGACGATTCGCGAACGCGCGTTCGCGATCAAATGTTCGCGAACCGGGCATTCGCATCGCGCCCATTGAATTTAATAGCAGGCGAATCTGAAAAATTTTCAGGTCATATTTGAAGCCACCAAATACAAACTATGAGTGAATAGTCTCCCACAACATGGACAGTGATATACCAAAGAGGGATCATTGGCAAAACCTCCCGCAAAAAATATGTATTTTAATCAGGGGCCATTTTTATGTGTCTTAAAGGGAAACTCTCAAAAATGTGCCCTGTTAGAGCCTAGAAAAATTGTATTTACTATTTGTTTGATGTATACAAATGTGCAGCACTACACAAAATGTGCAGGACTACACGTTTTTGTATCCTGCAGAGTCCATTAAAAAAATGCATACGTTAACATAATTTTTTTTTCTATCATGGAACTGTATTGTGAACGGACGCCACTGTACGGCATCAGTCTGAGGCATCTGTTAACGCATACATTTTTGGTATGCATTAAATGGATGGCAAAAATAGGATGTAAACCCAGCCCTAGTGTCAGAATAAGCACCAGTACACAGCAGAGCAGCGTGGCGGAGAGGGGAGGCCGCCATGTACTGACAGAGCGCTACCTGATCCTGGTGGTCAGAGATGAGGACTGTGTTTCCCAAGGATAATTTTCTACTGGGAAATACAGGGCACAGTATAATACACTAGAATCTATATAATATAAAGATATTAGCCCTACCCCCAAATAATAATACAATTAGGTGGTCATTTATTATATAGAAATACGTGTTATGTTAGGCGTATTTCTGACACAGATTGTGGCATAAAGGTCCTTAGCACCGCAATCTGCATATTCCGCTTATGCCAGGTCTAAAAAAGGATGGCGTGGGCAGGGAAAGGGATACAGTTATGGCCATCCAGTTATTGGATACCACCGCCGTACAGTGACCCGATAACACCGCCAAACCATGACGGGATAAAAGGGTATAAGAGGGCACAGTACAGGGAATGACTAGGGACACTGCACAGGGTGTGGTAAGAGGGCACAATGCAGGGTATAAGGGGCACAGTACGGGGTGAGGGGCACAGTATGGGGTGGGGAGCACAGTCACATGACCCTGTGACATTAGAAGGTCCTTATGGTAAATGCGGTTCATACGCCACCATAATGAGAGGCAGAGGAGTGGGACAGGGGTGTGATTATATGGCTAGAGATAAAAAATGTAAATGTCGGCCAGTACAGGCCCCAAAAATAAGGCAATAGGCATTCAACTGACCGAAAAGAACTTTGTATTATGTGGCTGGAGGTACATTACGCTGTCACAGGATAAATATGTAACTGTCGGCCAGAACAGGCCCCACAAATTAGGCATTCACCTGACATAAAAGGCCTTTTATGCCGCTGTATATACATAAGGCAAGGACCATTCTTTGTTCTGGGTGTTGGTGGATATGTGTGGGCTGGCATGAGGAAATTCAATTACGCATAGCCATCACAGTTGTTGAATTCCTCCGAGATCCATGCCTCATTCATTTTTAAAAATGTGAGGTAGTCCACACTGTCGTGAGCTAGGCGAGTGCGCTTATCGGTCATGATCCCCCCTGCTGCGGTGAACATCCTTTCAGACAGGACACTCGACGAGGGGCAAGCCAACAGTTCCATGGCAAATTGTGCCAGCTCTGGCCACAGGTCAAGCCTGCACACCCAGTAGTCAAGGGGTTCCTCGCTTCTCAGAGCGTCCACATCGGCCATTAACCCGATGTATTCGGACACCTGTTGGTCTAGGCGTTCCCTGAGACTGGATCAGGAGGGTGGCTGTCGATGGGTTGGTTGCAAGAATGATCTCATATCTGAAGTGACCAACACATCTTCAAACCGCCCTCTTTTTGCAGGAGCGGTAGGATTGGTACCCGCACCTGTTTCGCAGTGGGTGGAAATTCCTCTGCCAGTGTCCGCAACAGCAGAATGCAGCATCTCTCACTGCAAACGCTGCATTATGACAGCCCTCTGTGATGCTGGTAACATGTCCACCATTTTGTGTTTGTACCAGGGGTCTAAGTACGTTTCCACCAAGTACTGGTCCTTGACATTAATGCTTTTTATACGGGGGTCCCTCTTCAAACACTGAAGCATGAAGGCCCCCATTTGCACTAAATTGGAAGCGGTGGAGCACCCTGGCTCCTGCTCATCACCCAGGAGAATATCATCCTCGGTCTCCTCCCCCCAGCCACGGACAACACCAGGGATCCCCGAAAAGTTTAAAGCATGCTCTTATTGCTCCTCCCTCTCCTCCTCCTACTCCCCCCAGCCACCATCCTCCTCTGACTCCTCTTCAGACTGCTGCTGACTTGTCTCAGAGGGAGTAGTCCCCATGGGTATTAATTCCGCATTGCGACTTCCTCATCTTCCAGCTCCTGCTCCTCGACGGCTTGATCAATGACATGACGCAATGCACGCTCCAGAAAGAAAGCGTAAGGTACAATGTCACTGATCGCGCCCTGGCTGCGACTGACCAGTTTGGTGATCTCATCAAATGGCCACAGAAGTCACATGCGTCATTCATGAGCAGCCACTGGCGCGGTAAAAAAAAAAACAAGCTCCCCAGAACCTGTCCTGCCACAGAGTTCGTACAGGTAGTTGTTTCTGCTGGAGCAGCCTATCAAGAATATATAAGGTGGAGTTTCAGTGCGTCGGGCAGTCACAAATCAGACATCTGAAGGGCATGTGGTGTCGCCGCTGAACGTTAGCAAGACGAGCCATGGCCGTGTAATATCTTCTAAAATGGCTAGAGATTTTCCTGGCCTGCCGCAAGATGTCCTGGACCCCGGGGTATTTGGCAACGAATCGCTGCACGACTAAGTTGAAGACATGTGTCATGCATGGCACGTGTGTCATTTTGCCTTGTTTCAGCATGCTCAGCAGATTGGCACCGCTGTCGCACACCACTTTTTCAACTGTCAAATTTAGCGGGGTTAGCCACTGATCGGCCTGTGACCGCAGAGCTGAAAGCAGTGCAGGACCGGTGTGGCTCTTGGCTTCCAGGCACAACAACCGCAGCACAGCATGGCAACGTCTCACCTGGTAGGTCGAATAGGTTCTGGGGAGCTTGGGGGGTGCAGCGGAAGAGGCGGTAGCGGTGGTAAAGGAGGAGTCAGCTGATGAGGAGACGGAGGATGGAGTAGAAGGAGGAGAAGAAGAGGCAGGCCTGCATCTGTGGCAGTAACACCAAATCCACACGGGTGCCACGGGTTACATGCTTGACGGCCGTCAGAAGGTTCACCCAGTGGGCAGTAAAAGTTATGTACCTTCCCTGCCCGTGTTTGCTACACCACGTGTCTGTGGTCAGATGTATCTTGGCACCGACACTGTGTGCCAGAGATATATTAACTGCCCTTCTGGAAGAAATATTTCCTTCCGGGGACCTTCCATCACGATGTGCCAATGGCCACAAATTTTCTAAAGGCCTCAGATTCCACCAATTTATATGGCAGTAGTTAGCAGGCTAGAAGTTTCGACAAGCCAGCGGTCAGCCGTTGGGCAAGAGGATTATCCGGCGTCATAATTTTTTTAAGCTCGAACATTTGGGCCACAGAAGCCTGCTTTTTGCCAAATGAACGCGGTGATGGCACGGTGGAAGGTAGAGTGAAGGACAAATGGGAGGAGAGAGGAGAAGAGGCAGGAGGTGGAGCGCCGGAAGAGTGGCTTTGTGGGCTCTGACGGCTTTGCTCCCACTGGGCTCAGTGATGGGAAGCCAGGTGCCTTCTTAAGGCGGTCATCCCTAGGTGAGAGTTGAGCTTACCGTGACTTATGCGTTGATAGCACAGGCTGCAGATAACACTATTATCAGCAGCTGATACATTAAAAAAAGCCCACACTGCAAAGCCATGTGCCGGTGTCCTGGGAGCGCAAGATGTGACTGTGCATGGTGGATGGCTCACTTCAGATATATTTGCAGTCTGATTTTTGCCTCCAGTCCACTGCGAGCTCTGCCTGCTTCTCCTCCTTCTCCTCCCTATCTGCTGCTCCATCTCTCCCTCTGAACTCCCCTTCTCTTCCTCTCTTGTGGGCACCCACATGACATCCATCGACATGTCATCATCGTCACCTTCACCACCACTGACATTAGAGATCTTGAAGTAGGCAGCAACAGCAAGGACCACCCTCCTTGAGCTGATCTGGGTACTGTCGTCAGACTGCTTGGTGGCGGCCATTGCTACCTCCTCTACCTCATCCGATGACAAGAATGGCTGCACATCGGTAAGATCTGGGAATGGATGGGAAAATAATTCCTGTGACTCGAGTGGAGGGGCTATGGTGGTCGTGGTGGTGATGTGTTTGGGGGTGCACACAGCAGAGAGTGAGAAGGGTGCAGATACAGAGGATGAGGAGGGTGCAGAAGTGGAAGTCTGAGTGAGCCACTCAACCAATTCTCATGCGCCCTTTAAAGTTATCGCACGCGCCTTCTCCAACTTCCCACTTAGGCTCCGGCCTGGTGCACCTACCTGACCCCTACCATCCATGCGGAATGGTCTGCCTCTTCCTCTGCCTGTCATTTTCTAAATGACCCTCTGTCTAAGTCCATAGAGAAGAGCAGTATTTGTGGAAGAAGGTATATCGCAGCCCTTAATCAGTATTTGGTGGAAAAAGGTATATAGCAATAGCACCCCTCAATCAGTATTTTGTAGAAGAAGGTATATAGCACCCCTCAATCAGTATTTGGCGTAAATAGGTATATGACAACCCTAATCAATATTTTGTGGAACCAGGTGTATCGCAGCCCTCAATCAGTATTTGGTGGAAAAAATTATATAGCTATAGCACCCCTCAATCAGTATTTTGTGGAAGTAGGTATATAGCACCCTCAATCAGTATTTGTTGGAAACAGGTATATGGCACCCCTCAATCAGTATTTTGTGGAAGAAGGTTTATAGCACCCCTCAATCAGTATTTGGCGGAAACAGGTATATAGCACCCCTCAATCAGTATTTGGCGGAAACAGGTATATGGCACCCCTCAATCAGTATTTTGTGGAAGCAGGTGTATCGCAGCCCTCAATCAGAATTTGGTGAAAGAAGGTATATAGCAATAGCACCCCTCAATCAGTATTTAGTGGAAGAAGGTCTATGGCACCCCTCAATCAAAATTTGGCGGAAACAGGTATATAGCACCCCTCAATCAGTATTTTGTGGAAGAAGGTATATAGCACCCCTCAATCAGTATTTGGCGGAAACAGGTATATAGCACCCCTCAATCAGTATTTGGCGGAAACAGGTATATGGCACCCCTCAATCAGTATTTTGTGGAAGCAGGTGTATCGCAGCCCTCAATCAATATTTGGTGGAAGAAGGTATATAGCAATAGCACCCCTCAATCAGTATTTTGTGGAAGAAGGTATATGGCACCCCTCAATCAGTATTTGGCGGTGGAAACAGATATGTAGCACCCCTCAATCAGTATTTTGTGGAAGCAGGTGTATCGCAGCCCTCAATCAGAATTTGGTGAAAGAAGGTATATAGCAATAGCACCCCTCAATCAGTATTTGTCGGAAAAGGGTATATAGCACCCCTTAATCAGTATTTGGCGGAAACAGGTATATGGCACCACTCAATCAGTATTTTGTGGAAGCAGGTGTATTGCAGCCCTCAATCAGTATTTGGTGGAAAAAGGTATATAGCACCCTCAATCAGTATTTGGCGGAAACAGGTATATAGCACCCCTCAATCATTATTTGGCGGAAACAGGTATATAGCACCCCTCAATCAGTATTTTGTGGAACCAGTTGTATTGCAGCCATCAATCAGTATTTGGTGGAAGAAGGTATATAGCACCCCTCAATCAGTATTTGGTGGAAACTGGTATATAGCACCCCTCAATCAGGATTTGGTGGAAGAAGGTATATAGCACCCCTCAATCAGTATTTGGCGGAAACTGGTATATAGCACCCCTCAATCAGGATTTGGCGGAAACAGGTATATAGCACCCCTCAATCAGGATTTTGTGGAAGAAGGTATATCGCAGCCCTCAGCAACAGGTATATCACACCTATTGCAATTAGTTACTCCAATAGCGTTTGTCCCTCTATCGAGCTGTGGTATTGCAGCAGAACCGCACAACTGCTGCACAATACAAATACACTATAATATAATTTCTATGTTAGAAAGTATATTATAAGTATATTACACCGCTCTATATCACACCTATCGATAGCACGCCTATACCAGTCCATAAAAGGACTTTTGTGGCCCTATTAGCTAGCGTTTGGTGTCCCTAACTGACCCTGCTCCAAAATGTAACCTCTCTCTACACTGGCAAAACACATAATGTAAAATGGCTGCCAGATCGGGTTCTGTTATAGGGTTTGGGGTGTGTCCATGTGCTGAAACGTCTCAATTGGCTGTCCAGTCCCACCGGATCGATGTGTCATGGGTAAAAGTTTGGCGATATGCAAAAAAATATGGCGTGTGTGAATATCGCCATATGTTCGGTGAATCGTGAACGAGAAAAGTTTGCCGCCAAACAACCGCTAGACGAACCGCAAGGCCATCTCTATTCAGGGGTAATGGGCAGCATTGAAATCTGGACGCCACCAATGGGGTATAAATAACCTCTCAGAACTTTATTGACCCTTAAATGAACCAATGGCCCATAAAGACGTCAACTAGGAGAACTGATGTGCCAACTTCTCTGTGACGCTCATCCAATCAAAAGGTGTGGGGGAATGGCTGGAATAATGTGATGCGCAGAGTGCAGATGCGCACGGACTTACACAGCGATGTTCAGACAAGCGCCCACTGAGGATCCGAAGTAACTTAGACGTTTGGCCAGATACACTACATCTAATGCGCATGTCCTGCGCATCAAAAGGGTGCACAGGGGCATAGATTAGTTTCGAATTAATGGTATAATATGCGCATGTCCTGCTCAGAACAAGATGTGCAGAAACTTGATGGTAAGTATCAAATATCATAAAGAGACAGACAGTGATCTAGTGCATATATCCTGCCCAAATGGTAAAAATGCATGCACATGATCAAACTGTATAAATGCCGTGCACAGATACTGCATCTGCCATCACAAGAACTTGACAATAAATAGCTAGCAAAATTAAATGGATAAAAAGGAAACGAAATCAGGAGAGGAACTGTATAAAGAGTGACAACGAGCCAACAAAGACCTGATCTACTATATCACATACTGTATTGATTGAAAATGTTATATACAGTATTAATTATAAAGAAAAGGAAGGACTCACCCCAAAGAGTATATAATATGTATATAAAAATATGTGATAAAAGTAGTGTGGCATTCCTACTTCTCACATGTTTACTTATAATTGTATATATGGTATAGTCAGAGTTTGTATATCAGCACTTAAAGAAAAGAGGAATAAGTAAAACCTTAATTTATTCCTTTCGGACTTATACTATCCAGTCTGTAAATCCACCTAGTTTCTTCTTGCAATAGGATCTTGTCCAGATTCCCTCTCCTCACCCCTAGGGATTTCTTGCATACTCCCCAAAATCTTTAGGCAATGGGGGTCACCCCCATGATTTTTTTTTTTTTTTTTTAGGGAAATCTTTATTGCTTTTCTTACATAAATACAATATAAAACAAATGTCTGATCACAGAGATTAGGCACGTATGACAGGTACATTTAAGCGGTGTATCGCTACGGTACTGAACAACGCACATACATTCGTACAAAACCATCTATATCCGGGGTATCAATTATCCCCATGATTTTTGATATGTCGAGAGATTGACGTGTCTGCTTTCGTATTTATGCTGCTAATACGCTGGCAAATGCGGCGTCTAAATTCTTGGATTGTTTTGCCGACATAAATCTTTTGACAAGGGCATTGGGCAATGTAAATAATGCCTGTGGTTTGACAATTAATAAACTCATTAATATGATCTTCCTTATTGTCAACTGGATTTCTGAATGTTTTGATCTTTTTTATGAATGGACAGAAGGAACATCTCCCACAGGGGTATGTTCCCACCACCTTCGATGTGAGCCAGGTTGACTGAGGTCGTTCTGCACCAAACAAGCTATGGACCAACGTATCTTTGAGATTTTTACATCTTTGATAGGTAATACTGGGACGCTTCGCTATTACCTCCCACAAGTCATTGTCCACCAAGAGTATGTTCCAATGTTTTTTTTGAACATCAAAGGTTCCAATACATCTGATGGTTGTTGAGGCCTGAATCCATCAGATGTATTGAAACCTTTGATGTTCAAAATTCAAAGGTATACCAAATTTTACAAAAACATTGGAACATACTCTTGGACAATAACCTGAGGGAGGTAATAGCGAAGAGGTAAAAATCTGAAAGATTTGTTGGTCCACAGCTTGTTTGGTGCAGAACGACCTCAGTCAACCTGGCTCACATCGAAGGTGGTGGGAACATACCCCTGTAAGAGATGTTCCTTCTGTCCATTCATAAAAAAGATCAAAACATTCAGAAATCCAGTTGACAATAAGGAAGATCATATTAATGAGTTTATTAATTGTCAAACCACAGGCAGTATTTACATTGCCCAATGCCCTTGTCAAAAGATTTATGTCGGCAAAACAATCCAAGAATTTAGACACCGCATTAGCAGCATAAATACGAAATCAGACACGTCAATCTCTCGACATATCAGACAACATCATGGGGGTGACCCCCATTGCCTAAAAATTTTGGGGAGTATGCAAGACATCAGTAGGGGTGAGGAGAGGGAATCTGGACTATACCATATATACAATTATAATCACATATTTTTATATACTGTATATTATATACTCTTTGGGGTGAGTCCCTCCTTTTCTTTATAATTAATACTGTATATAACATTTTCTATCGATACAGTATCTGATATAGTAGATCAGGTCTTTGTTGGCTCGTTGTCACTCTTTATACAGTTCATCTACTGATTTCCTTTCCTTGTTATTCATTTAATTTTCCTAGCTATTTATTGTCAAGTTCTTGTGATGGCAGACGCAGTATCTGTGCACGGCACAGCATTTATACAGTTTGATCATGTGCATGCCTTTTTACCATTTGGGCAGGATATATGCACTAGATCACTTTCTGTCTCCTTATGATATTTGATACTTACCATCAAGTTTCTGCGCATCTTGTTCTGAGCAGGACATGCACATATTATACCACTAATTTGAAACTAATCTATGTCCCTGCGCACCATTTTGATGCGCAGGACATGCGCATTAGATGTAGTGTATCTGGCCAAACGTCTAAGTTACTGCGCATCCTCAGTGTACGCTTGTCTGAACATCGCTGTGTAAGTCCGTGCGCATCGGCACTCTGAGTATCATGTTATTCCGGCCACTCCCCCACACCTCGTGATTGGATGAGCGTCACAGAGAAGGTGGCACGTCAGTTCTCTTAGTTGACGTCTTTATGGGCCATTGGTTCATTTAAGGGTCAATAACGTTCTGAGAGGTTATTTATACCGGGTGGCGTCAAGATTTAAATGCTGCCCAATACCCCTGAAGAAGCCAGGTTAGCTAGTGAAACATGTCAGGGGCAGTTTTTAGGGTTTAGGATCACTCGTTCTCCTGTCATACTGCACCCAAGCAACCAGTGTTTTAACAACTATATACTAGGAGGTAGATTGAGTTCAATACAGTAACCAGTGAAGCTAACTGGAAACACTGTACATGTTACCACAAAGCTGTCATACTTAGCAGGAAGAGTGCACATCCTTGCAAGGGTCATTCTGACATAAAGAAATACAAACAAATAGCAGTCAAGTAGGCTGGTAGACAGGAAAAGTGTTTTTTTAACACTGTAGTGTATGTCTCACACAATTAGGTTTTACTCAGTCACAAATAAAGGTTATATTTTAAGTAGTTATTGTTTTCTGGGTAAAGTTGCTATTCAGCCTCATGGGCCTAATGTTGTATTTTGTCTAAAATACCTATACCCAGATAGGGTCTCTATTAGTGATAGCACACAGTTCTGCACCCTCACCTAAATTTAATTCTGCTGTATGATATTCATCCTTTTGCCCAGCTGTCCATTTAAAGAAGGACCTTTCAGCACTCCTGACATGACTGTTTTAATAGCTTTATGCATTCCCCATGTAAAAACAATTCTGGAGCATCTATTCTTATGGCTCTATGTTGTGCCATTCCTTTATTATTTCTACTAGAAGTCATAAATCAATTGCTAGTAGTCTGCAGTAATGGTACAGAGGGGTGGTAATCAGTTGGGGGGGTGTATCTGCACACACTCGATCTATCCAATCAGTTCTGCCATTTTTGGACTGTGTAGGAACACCCCCCCCCCCCCCAACTGGTTTTCACCCCTCTGTACTCTTACTGCAGACTGCTAGCAATTCATTCATAACTTCTAGTAGAAATAATAAAGGAATGGCACAACATAGAGCCATAAGAATAGATGTTCCAGAATTGTTATTACATGGGGAACGCATATAGCTATTAAAATAGGCATGTTAGGAGAGGTGATGGGTCCTTTTTGAAAAAAACAACATTTAAAATTGTCTAAAATGAATGTGGCTTTTCCTGGCACATACCTTGTTTCCTGACCCCCATAACCTACTGGGGAGGGAGACTGGAACAGTGGCTAGAACTGGCCCAGTTGGTAGTGTCTTGTCCAGCCTCTAGTGTTATCTTAGAGAGGGTTTTCCATGCAGCAGGTGGTGTTGTCACAACCAAACAGACAAAATTGCCAGTGTACAATAAATTACTTTTTTCAAAATGAATCAGGCATGGATCCATGAGAATTTTTAAGCTCCTTTGGCAGAGTCTGATAAATTTATCTGCCATTGCCAAGGATGGCTATTCATCGCCAGTCCCATCACACCACTGCCTGCTTACCATCATGTTCTATACCATATGGCTGCTGCTGCCACCATTGACCCTTAAAATCCCCCTACTGAGACTTCAATTACCCCTACTGCCACTACCATTACCCCTACACAGCCACCACTAATATGACTACTATCTTAACACAGACATGGACACATCTACTTGCTGCCTTGTCTGTTACTGAGCTGCTATTTCTGATGCTACTATTGCTGCAACTTTAATCCCTGGCCCTTTCTGTATCCACACTGCCCTGCTGCTGCTCCCAAATAAAAGGGAGAATTTTTCCAGGCTTGTTCAACTTCAGAATAAGCCACCATTTCTACTGACAATTACCGCTTGTGTGTGTCTAAATATGGACAAGCATTTTGCCCCTGTTACGACATAATTTTTGGACAACTGTGCAGAACAAGTCACTGTTTCCTATGACATTAATATGTGTGTGCATAAACAGGGGCAGGGATCTGCCCCATCAAGGCATCATATTTGGACGCTTGGTCCCAAAAAGCATTGTTTTTTTTTGCATATTACCATGTGTGATAAAACATCACCTGGCTCCAATAAGGGACAATTTTTGGAAGGTTTCTAATATGAAAATGCATAACATATGCGATGATGCAGTGTGTTTTTAAACACACTGTTTGTTAACCAATCGTTTACGTGTAGTTATATATGTCATTGTCACTCTGACATTATTTGCTATTGCTTTCATTGTGTTAAAGAGTTTTAGAAGACCTCATGTGTCATATACCAATTTTCAGACCTATTGGAGCATATTTGATTCTTATAGAAATGTAAAAAATATATATTTGTTGAATCGCACATGAAACAAACTTAAAGAAGTTTGCTCATCTCTAGTTTAGTTTATGCTGCTTTACCTAGTATGGTTTGTATGTAGTTAGGCCTCATGCACACGACCGTTGTGTGCATCCGTGGCCGTTGTGCCGCTTTCCGTTTTTTTTTCACGGACCCATTGACTTTCAATGGGTCCCTGGAAAAAACTGAAAATGCACCGTTTTGCAGCCGCATCCGAGATCCGTGTTTCCTGGCCATGAAAAAAAATATGACCTGTCCTATTTTTTTCACGGCCAACGGTTCACGGACCCATTCAAGTCCAGTGTGCGCCCCCCATCGGCCCCCCCTCCCTCTATAGCATAAACAACATTGGTGGCCAGTGTGCGGCCTCCCATCTCCCCCCCCCCCCCATCATTGGTGGCAGCGGAGTTCCGATCGGAGTCCCAGTTTAATCGCTGGGGCTCCGATCGGTAACCATGGCAACCAGGACGCTACTACAGTCCTGGTTGCCATGGTTACTTAGCAATAGTACAATAGTAGAAGATTCATACTTACCTGCTGGTGGCTGCTGCGATGTTCGTGTCCGGCCGGGAGCTCCACCTACTGGTAAGTGACAGGTCTGTGCGGCGCATTGCTAAATGAACTGTCACTTACCAGAAGGAGGAGCTCCCGGCCGGACACAGACATCGCAGCTCCCAGGTAAGTATGAATCTTTTACTATTGTACTATTGCTAGTAACCCGCTGCCACCAATGATCGGGGGGGGGGTTAGATGGGAGGCCGCACACTGGCCACCAATGTTGTTAATGCTATAGAGGGAGGGGGGCCGATGGGGGGCGCACATTGTGCCACCAACGATTTATTACAATAGAGGGAGGAAGGGGGGGGGCGCACACTGTGCCACCAACGATTTATTACAATAGAGGGAGGAAGGGGGGGGCGCACACTGTGCCACCAACGAATTATTACAACAGAGGGAGGAAGGGGGGGGGCGCACACTGTGCCACCAATAAATTATTATTACAATAGAGGGAGGAAGGGGGGGGGCGCACACTGTGCCACCAACGAATTATTACAATAGAGGGAGGAAGGGGGGGGGGGCCGCACTGGCCACCAATGATATTCAAACTGGGGAGGGGGGGGGTCTGCCCCCTGCTGCCTGGCAGCCCTGATCTCTTACAGGGGGATATGATAGTACAATTAACCCCTTCAGGTGCGGCACCTGAGGGGTTAATTGTGCTGATCACGGCCCCCTGTAAGAGATCGGATGCTGCTAGGCAGCAGGGGGCAGTCATGTACACAGTTTGTAGTATATTCTAACTAGAAGCGTCCCCATCACCATGGGAACGCCTCTGTGTTAGAATATACTGTCGGAAATGAGGTTTCACGCTCTAACTCATATCCGACAGTATATTCTAACATAGAGGCGTTCCCATGGTGATGGGGACGCTTCAAGTTAAAATATAAAATCGGATTGGAGAAAACTCCGATCCGATGGTATAAAAGGGACTCCAGACTTTACATTGAAAGTCAATAGGGACGGATCCGTTTGAAATGGCACCATATTGTGTCAACGTCAAACGGATCCGTCCCCATTGACTTGCATTGTAATTCAGGACGGATCCGTTTGGCTCCGCACGGCCAGGCGGACACCAAAACGACTTTTTTTTCATGTCCGTGGATCCTCCAAAAATCAAGGAAGACCCACGGACGAAAAAACAGTCACGGATCATGGAAAAACGGGACCCGTTTTTGCGGACCGCAAAAAAATACGTTCGTGTGCAGGAGGCCTTAGAGTGCATAGGTACATTGCGGCCATTAGAGGTGAGCGAAGTTTAGAAAAATTTGATTCGCCAGCTTCGCAGAACTTTGTCAAGAAATTGGATTTGTTACAAATCACTTTTCATTCCTCTTCGGATGCTTTGATTCGCTCAACACTAGTGGTCATAATATATAATTTGTTTTTGGAAATCACTCTTACTGTGGAAAATGAAGTCATCTCTGCCACTAGAATGAACAAAACATGGATAATTTTTAAAAAATTTTCTCTCCTTTTTTCCACAGTAAAGAGAGATTAAGAAATTCAAGCAAACTTTTTAATACAATATTGAAAGACGCAATAAAAACACCTTCAATTTCTTAGGAACAATGTTGTCAAATTCTTACATTCTCAAAAACTAATTTAGAGCAAAGGTTTGATGACTGCCAGAATATTTGGTTAAGTTTAGAGATGAGTAAAGTTCCTTAAAATTATTTTGGGTCCGATTAGTAGCAATACAATATGTAAAATGATGGGCAGGCAGATTGTGAATTATTTGATGAAGACTGGGTTGATTCTCTAATAAAAATTGAGTAGTATAGCTTTAAATACTGCCCACTAGCACAGTCAATCTGACAAATAGCTGACAAAACCAGCCTCCCTGGGGCAGCCAGAATTACTTACAAACTATGACATACTGACTCCTGTCTTGAAAACCTACAGACCTATGATATAATTATAAATCTTACTAGATATTGTCTTTTATTTAATGAGAAATTACCTTTCTGACCCTAGGCTAGCTGTATTTTATGTTTGAAGATCTATTTCCTCTAACATATGTGCTATCCTTCCAATATAAAAGCCCCAAAAAAACATGGCAGATCCTGGCTGGGATCTTACATAGTGTCTATGACATGTCCATCATAGTTATAGTCCCTCTAGATTAGCTTAGGTTAACTGCAAGGCATTATGGGCAAGACCACTTGGAAAGGGTCATGTGATCCTCTTTCTTCATCTTCTCCTCTTCCCTGTATTCTTATATGAAAAATGGCAGATGCAGTTTGATCGAAATTTGATCAAGCTGAGTCACCAAATATTCTCTCATTTGGGAAAATGGAATTTGTTTTACAACACTGAAGGGGGAGATCAAGAGCAATCAATTTAAGGATTAGGTGCAAAACATATCTGTAAAATATTGCACATACTGGCCATGATCATTCTTGGCTGCCTTACCTCAAGTGGTTACTCAACTGAGTATTTTGTGTGGTGAATATACACATAATAAAAGTTATTTCCCAAAGATCTGGATAAACTACTATACAACTTAGGCTACATTCACACTCACGTTTGGTGCGGATCCGTCAGGGATCTGCACAGACGGATCCGCACCGATAATACAACCGCATGCATCCGTTCAGAACGGATCCATATGTATTATCTTTAACATTGACAAAACGGATCCGTCTTGAACACCATTGAAAGTCAATGGGGGACGGATCCATTTTTTATTGTGCCATATTGTGTCAGTGAAAACGGATCCGTCCTGACACACAATGTCAATGGGGACTGATCCGTTTGCCTCCGCGTCATCAGGCGGACACCAAAACGCTGCAAGCATCGTTTTAGTGTCCGCCTCCAGAGCGGAATGGAGGCAACCTGATGCATTCTGAGAGGATGCTTTTCCATTCAGAATGCATTAGGGCAAAACTGATCCATTTTAGACCGCTTGTGAGTGCCCTGAAACAGATCTCAAAACGCCAGTGTGAAAGTAGCCTTACTTTATAAGGACATTTATCAGCAGATTTGTATATTTGAAACTGGCTGATCTGTTGCATGTGCGCTTGGCAACGGAAAGCATCTGCAGAGGCAGATTGGCCATAGACCTTACAGGGAAATTGTCCGGTGGGCCGATGCCCAGGGGGTCTCCCAAGCCCCCATCTCTGCCGCTGACTGGGTACATAATAAGCTATTAGTGGTAATTAACTCTGTGAGAACCAGGTACGCATGTACCCGGCCAGCGACATGCCCTCCTGAATGCAACTATGTCCCTCGTCTCACCTCCTAAGCGCCCTGCTCCATATTTTAATCAGAGACAACTGGAAGAAGAGGAAAGAAAATGGATGCTATTGATTGCCAGAGGGACAGCTTTTGGGGCAACATATTGTGTGGCACTGTGGTGTGTGGTATTTTGCGCCACACTCTCATTGCACCATGCTCTTCAGTATCCGGAACAGGTGCAGTACAAGAAAGAGTCTTGCCAGCAGTTCTCTTCTGTACTTTGTGCGTCTTTCTGTACTGCGCCTGTGCCAGATACAGCCGAATGAGACTTTAGGAGAAAGTCCATAAAAAAATTATCAACAAGTGACGTCAATTATCGGAGCGAGTCTCAAAAGAATGGGCAGCAATTATGGCCATACATTTTAGAAAAATATCAGCTGAACCTGACCATCTAATTTGTATGGAGACCTCAGGACTCTTACCAATGGCATATGTTGGGAAAAATAACGGTTAGAAAGTTGATTTTCCCCAGATTGCCAGGTTTGAAGAAATTTCTCACTGGTAATCGAGGTCTTATCAAGCTTTCTCCAGTATTTGGGCACCTTGGTCCCGCCACAGGGGACTTCTCTATGACTCCTGCCCCTCGCTCACTCCCCTTTATTCTTCATTGGTTCACACCTATACCTCCATTTTAAATAGATATTGAGCACCACACACAACTATACTAGTTGTCCCTCCTCAGATATTCCAATAAAGAAAGCCGCTCCATCCGTCTCCTCCCCCATCACACCCCCAAGTCTCTTATCCCTTTCTTCCCTACTCTCTCTAGTTACGTGTTTCTAGTGTTCTACTAGTTCTAGAGTTTTGAGAGCTGTTACAACAAAATTTCCGTAACTCTGCTTACTTCAATTGAGCATTGTAACAGTTTATCCATGTACCAGTTTGCCCTATTTTTTACTTTATTCTGCCATGATGACCTTATGCACTGACACCATGAGTTTATTTCCTCTGTTGAGCTGTTTATTCTACCTTACTTTGAAAACAATTAGTTTTGATCGAGCAGGCTCGGCCGAACACCAGTTTGGCTCGAGAATCTCGATGCTCGGCACATGGCGGTATTCGGCCGAACACCGTATGTGCTCGATCGCAATGCTCGAGTCTCCTCCCCGCATGTTTGTTGGCTGCTACGCAGCCAATAAATGTGCAGGTATGTGCTGCCATTCACTGTAATGCATAAACCATGTTGGCTGCTGGCATTACAGTGATTGGCTGGCCGGAACGAGTCATTGGGTGCAATATAACACCCGATGACACATGTTCAGCTCAGTGTTAGTCAGGGAGAGCTGTGCTGAAGAAGGTAAAGATAGTGTAGGGAGTGAAATTTAGTTTTTTTAAGTTGAAAAACTTGTCAGAGACCCAAAAGTCCTTTTAAAGACTATTGTTGTGTGTGGCAGCAGCAATATATATATTTTAGCGCAACCTGCGCTAAATTGCTAAAGCTTTACAGACCCAAAAGTCCTTTTAAAGACTATTGTTGTGTGTGGCAGCAGCAATATATATATTTTAGCGCAACCTGCGGTAAATTGCTAAAACTTTACAGACCCCAAAGTCCTTTTAAGCACTATTGTGTGTGGCAGCAATATCTATTTTTAGAGCATCCTACGCTAAATAGTGTGCAATAGTTAGGCCGCTGCAGACAGCGACATTATCTGCCCTACATCTCCTGTGTAAAGTGTGCGCATCCCAAAAATATCTGTGACATCCAGTGTACTTTTTCCGTAGAAGGTGTCCGCTGCGGACAGTGACATTACCTGGGGTACATCTCCTTTGTAACGTTTCCACATCCCAAATACCTGTGACATTCCCTGTAATTTTATATTAGCCGCTACTGACATCAGTGACATTATCTGCGGTATTTCTCCTGTGTAACGTTTCCACATCCCAAATACCTGTGACATTCCCTGTAATTTTATATTAGCCGCTGCTGACATCAGCAACATTATCTGCGGTATTTCTCCTGTGTAACATTTCCACATCCCAAATACCTGTGACATTCCTTGTAGTTTTTTATTAGCCGCTGCTGACATCAGCGACATTATCTGCGGTATATCTCCTGTGTGACGTTTCCACATCCCAAATACCTATTTGAATTTTTTTGCGCATACACTTACAAGTCCTACGCTACTGTACGTGTGACATACTTTCAAGCATATATAACATTTAATATGAAGAAGGCGAGCAGTAAGGGACAGGGAAGTAGCTGTGATGCTGATGGTGCACGCAGAGGCCGTGACCCTGGGTGCGGTGAAACTGTGCCTGCTGCCAAAGCACAAGAAAAACAATCATCCACGATATCTAGCTTCAGGTCCCAGTTTGCAGGGGGTGCAGGACAATGCTCTCGAAGTCAGACCAGTGCGACCAGGTGGTTGTTTGGATTTTCAGAAGATAATGCTTCCAGTCGGTTAAGCACCACCCTGTCTTCTACCAAGTCCATCCTCAGTAGCCAAGAGTCTGGTCAACAGAATCCTCACCATGATCCTCCTTCCTCCCACCATGGAGAGTCTTGCCAAACAAGTGATCCCACACTCGGATATTCCGAGGAGCTCTTTTCAGCGCCATTCCTTGATTTGGGCCTCTCGACAAGCCCGCTTGAAGAGGGACATGAGATCTTGTGCCCTGAATCACAAACTCTTGAGCATCCACAGTCACAAGAAGATGACAGTGGTGATTGGCTATTAGTGTTTCACGAGGTGGATGATGATGATGAGACACAGTTGCCAAAAAGTCAATGGCAATTAGTGTCTCAAGAGGTTTATGATGAAGATGAGACACAGTTGTCAATAACTGAGGTTGAGGCAGCACCACAACAGGCTGGAAGAGGCAGGGGGGTGGCAAAAGGGAGAAGGCGGGCCCCTGTGTTACGTGTTGGCCAGTCCCCTGGCCAGTCCCCCCGGATGCCTCCCGCTCTGCACCTGGACCTTCGCAAGCACCATCAGCGACCACATCCACCTCTGTGTCCCAGCGCAGAGTACAATGTCCTTACCGCAGGCATTAGAACACAAGTGCAAATACCCAGCCACCCACCCACAGGCCATAGCACTAAATGCGCAACTTTCCAAATTACTGGACATGGAAATGTTGCCATTTAGGCTTGTGGACACTGAGGCCTTCCGAAGCCTGATGTCCTCCCTCGTTACACAGTCCCCAGCCGCCAGTATTTTTCACGGTGTGCTGTGCCTGCCTTACACCAGCATGTGTCCCGTAACATCACCCGTGCCCTGACCAACGCAGTTACTGGGAAGGTCCACTTAACCACTGACACATGGACAAGTGCTTTCAACCAGGGACGCTACATTTCCCTGACGGCACACTGGGTGAACGTTGTGGGGGCCGGGAGCAAGTCGTACCCTGGGATGGCACAGGTGCTACCGACGCCAAGGATTGTGGACCCTAATTCCATCAGGGTTTCCGCCACCACCTAGGTTAGTGGCTCCAACCCCCACTTCTCCTTCTCCACCTCCTCCTCCACTTCCACCTCAGAATTATACTCTTGCAGCACCAGTCAGCTATCAGTCGGTAGCTGGAAGCAGTGTAGCACTGCAGTGGGGAAGCGTGAACAGGCTGTTCTTAAGCTGATCTTCTTAGGTGACAAACAGCACACCGCTGCAGAGCTGTGGCAGGGGATAAGAGACCAGACTGAGCTGTGGCTCTTGCCACTCCACCTAGAACCAGGCATGGTTGTGTCTTATAATGGCCGTAACTTGGTGGCGGCTTTGGAGCTCGGCAAGCTCACACACATACCATGCCTAGCCCACGTCTTCAACTTACTTGTTCAGCGGTTTCTCAAAACCTACCCCAATTTGCCTGAGCTACTAGTGAAGGTGCGCCGCGTGTGAGCCCATTTTCGAAAGTCATCGACAGTTTCCGCCGGTCTGTAACGCTGCAGCAGCGCTCACAACTGTCAGCTCACCGACTGTTGTGCGACGTGAGCACGCACTGGAACTCCACGTTCCACATGTTGGCCAGGCTTTGTGAGAAGCAGAGGGCAGTAGTGGAATACCAGCTGCAACATGGTCGTCGCCTTTTCAGTCTGCTTCCGCTCTTCACAAGCGAGGAGTGGGCATGGATGTCTGACCTAGAAACTTTGAGGGATCAACACAAATGGTGAGCGGCGATAATGCTATTATCAGCGTTATCATCCCACTTCTGTGTCTACTCAAATGCTCACTGTTCACAATTAAGGCCGACGCTTTGCATGTGGAAGAGGTGGAAATGGGGGAAGACATTACACAAGGTGATAGCCAGACCACCCTCAGTTTGCCTTCTCAGCGCAAATTGGATGATGATGATGAGGAGAAGGAGGAGCAGGAGACGGTTTCCTCCACTACAGAGGGTAGTTCCCATGGAAGTTTAATTCAATCTGTTCAGCGTGGATGGGTTGAAGAAGAGGATGAGGAGATTGAGAGTCATCCTCCTGATAAGGACAGTGAAGTCTTGTCTGTTGGAACTCTAGCACACATGGCTGACTTTATGTTAGGCTGCCTTAACTGTGACCCACGCATTTTACGCATTTTAGACAACACAGATTACTGGGTGTTCAGCCTTCTCTACCTCCGCTACAAAGAGAACTTCTCATCTCTCATTCCTGTGGTGGAGAGGACGAGAAAAATTAAGCAAAACCAGAAGGTCCATGTGGAAAAATTGCTCCAAAAATTTCCAGCTGACAACGCTGGTGGCAGAGTACGTAGTTCCTTGGGGAACCAAGGAGGGGGCATGAGGGGAAAACACAGCAGTTCCAACAAAGGCAAGGCAACACTCTGCAAAGCCTGGGACAGTACCATGACACCCCGCCAGCACCCTCACCCTGGTACGCGGCCTAGTGTCACAAGGAGGGAAACTTTTGGAAGATGGTGAAGGAGTACGTAGCAGACAGTGTCAGCGTCCTCAATGATCCTTCTGTGCCTTACAACTACTCGGTGTCCAAGCTGGAGACGTGGCACGAACTGGCGCTCTACGCCTTGGAGGTGCTGGCCTGCCCTGCTGCCAGCGTTTTGTCAGAGCGGGTATTTAGTGCTGCTGGGGGTATAATAACTGATAAGCGCATCCGCCTGTCAACTGAAAATGCTGACAGGTTGACTCTTATAAAAATGAACTAGGCCTCGATTGCCCCTGACTTCTCTACTCCACCAGAGTAAAGCCACTGAACATAAAGGCACTTTAAATGTGTTTTTTTATAATGTACTGAATACACCGTATTCCCATGCACTCCTTCCACCACAAAAAAGAGTATATCGTTCAATCTTCCTTTTCTTGTCCTCTTCCTCTTCCATCATATCAACATGCTCATTAGTCTGCCCTCGCTCCTAATGTTGTAGAGGGTCAGCTCACCTGCAGGCCCTCGCAAATAATGTTTTAGAGGGTCAGCTCACCTGCAGGCCCTTGGTTGTAATATTTTAGACGGTCAGCTCACCAGCAGCCCCTTACCTACAATCTTTTAGAGGGTCATCTCACCTGCAGGCCCTCACCTAAAATCTTTTAGAGGATGAGCTCACCTGCAGGTCTTGGCATATAATGTTTTTGAGGGTTAGCTCACCAGCAGGCACTCAACCATAATGTTTTACAGGGTCAGTTCACCAGCATGCCCTCACCTACAATCTTTTAGAGGGTCAGCTCACCAGCAGGCCTTCACCTACAATCTTTTAGAGGGTCAGCTCACCTGCAGGCCCCCTTACCTACAATATTTTAGAGGGTCAGCTCACCTGCAGCCCCTCACATATAATGTTTTTGAGGGTTAGCTCACCAGCAGGCCCTCAACCATAATGTTTTACAGGGTCAGCTCAACAGCAGGCCCGCATCTACGATCTTTTAGAGGGTCAGCTAACCAGCAGGCCCTCAACTACAATCTTTTAGAGGGTCAGCTCACCTGCAGACCCTCACCTACAATCTTTTAGAGGGTCAGCTTACCTGCAGGCCCTCGCATATAATGTTTTTGAGGGTCAGCTCACCAGCAGGCCCTTAACCATAATGTTTTACAGGGTCAGCTCACCAGCAGGCCCTCGCCCATAATTTTTTCAATGGTTAGCTAAGCAACAGACACTCGCCTATAATTTTTTCAATGGTCAGCTCAGCAGCAGGCACTCGCCCATAAGTTCTTTGATGCTCAGGTCAGCAGCAGGCACTCGCCCCTAATGTTTTAGAGAGTCAGCTCTGCAGCAGACCCTCAACTCTAATGTTTTAGATGGTCAGCTCAGCAGCAGGCCCTAGCCCGTAATGTTTTAGAGGGTCACCAGCAGGCCCTTGCTCCGAATGTTTTTGAGGGTCACTAGCAGGCCATCAATCATAATTTTTGTATACAAGTAAATATACAGGAAAGAATGTTTCCTAGCAATTTTTTCTCTAAAATTGATATAATCTTCGGTTTTGAGCATATTATTGTCAGTCTGTGAAAGTGGCGTACTACTCGGACAACATCATTCCCAGCAGCGACCTGGGAGTCCAAGATGCATCCGGACATCCTCCCCATGCTGTTCCCGAACCATTTCAGTGGTGTTTCCATCAATTTCTGACCTTTTCCTATGAACCAGACACCCTTCCCTCTTCAGAGCAGGGGGTGCCTGGTTTAATGCTCGGGTTCTCCCATTGACTTCCACATCCGAGCATTTTGGTGCTCTATCAACACTAAAAACAATAAACAGATTTTGAAAAGAAAGTTGGCTTTTATCACCTCAATACTTTTGTTCTTGAGGAGATAACAAAACACCAGAGGTGTCTAGCAGTGGCTTTCTCTCCACTCCAGTTCAAAGCTAAAGAGCAAGTTTGAAAAGAACATCCGCAAAATGGGTCCGCATCCGTTCCGCAATTTTGCGGAACAGGTGCGGACTCATTCATTTTCAATGGGGTCGGAATGTGCTGTCCGCATCTGCATTTGCGGATCCGCACTTCCAGATCCGCACTTCCGTTCCGCAAAAAAAATACAGTAGAACATGTCCTATTCTTGTCTGCAATTGCGGACTAGAAAAGGCATTTTCCATGAGAGTGCCGGCGATGTGCGGTCCGCAAAATGCAAAACACATACGGACGTTTTAATGGACCCTTACATGGCCATACATATTAGGGATAAATATCAGCTGAACCCATCACTTTTGACAGGCCAGCCGACAATCTAATTTGTATGGGGACCTCAGGACTCTCGGCAATGCCAGATGTTGGTATAATTAAGGACTTAATAGGTTTTAACATAGTCACCGTACCAGAAAACATACGTTCTGAATCCTGTCTGATATGAGCACCTATTAACTAAATGATTGTGAGCCCTATTACTGATAGTTAATAGTAAACTTAACAGTGTTCCTGGCAGTGAACATGGATTTGTTTTGAAACAGACTACACACGAATGGAGTCTGCATGTAGTCCATTTTTTTTTAAATGAATGTGTCTTTTGCATGGACCAGGGTGAAATGGCAATAGACAAACAAAATTCCTAGTAGGCTCATGCAGAATAGGCTGCTGGTGCCCTCTCCAGGCCCATCCTGTTATTAATAATGTAATAGATCTTCCACAGTCACGAACAAGTATGGAAGGACTTGAAGCTACTAGCGTAATGGCATGATGAATAAAAGGGTCCTGATGCTGAGCAATGACAAGCCTTACAGTGTTTTTATTCCCTACTCTTCTGTGTTTCCCATGCTCCACCATGAGTGACCTTAGGGCTACCTGCCTGCCTCAATGATTGGCATGGTGGGTACTGTATAATATGTGTATATACCAAGCTGTATATGATCTGGCCGACTGGAGTGTCAGTGCTATAAAAATTATCTTGCTGTTCTTCTCATCATCTCTGGTATTATCACTCTCAGTGTGACACAGATTGCCACTATCAACTTACCAGCAAATATGGCCACACTTGCCAGGTTTGCTGCGGATATTCTGCACAAAAGCTCTGCTGTGGATTTTGTGGTGTTGAGGCTGCGAATTTGCCACAGACTTCTGAATTGACATGGCAAACGGTTAAATCCATTGCAGAAATCACAGCATGGCAATGTAATTTAAGTTTACCAAACTTTCCACATTGTGTTCATCACATTTTTTAAAACGACTGTACTATACTGCAATCGGCTACTGAGTTTATGTCTGCAGAATGACAATTTATGATACATTTCTGCCTTCCTTAGGGTGGGTTCACACTAGCGTTAGGGATTCCGTTATAGATTTCCATTATAACATGGTTATAACGGAAAATAACAGAAACCATAAGACGAAGGACGGATCCGTTCTTCTGCCCGTAGACTTGTATACAGAAGCCTTTAAAAGCCATTCCGTTTGCTCTCCGTCCTAATAAAAGTCTATGGGCATCAAAACTGATCCGTCTGGGTCCCGTTATGCAAGACGCAAAACAAAGTCCTGTCGACAGGACTTTGTTTTCGGTCTTGCATAACGGGACCCAGACGGATCCATTATGCTTTCCCATAGACTTCTATTAGGACGGAAAGCAAACGGAATGTCTTTTAAAGGCTTCCATTTTGCATTCTGTCTGGGAATTCCATTATTTTCCATTAAAACCATGTTATAACGGAAAGCCATAACGGAATCCCTAACGCTAGTGTGAACCTACCCTTACTTGTTCATTAGACACCCATACTGCCTGTTTGCTTTGATCACACCTACCACCAATGTAATGTCTAACAGTTTCCTGACTCCACCTACTTGTGTTGGCACTGCCTTCTGGCAATTCGGCACTTTTATTATATTTCCAAGGTCACTTTAAGTTCACAATCCACACCTAGAACGGATCAGTGGTTTTTCCAGAAAATCGCTTGTGGAAATATACCCATTTAATTGAAGTCTAGCATTAAATCCCCACAGTCACCAGCAAACCTCATACATACCATCCTGTTTCTGTACTTGAACTTTCTTTTTCTTGAGATGTTTCAGCATTCCTCTGAGATCAGTGATACCATGCTGGAAGGCAATTTTTTCGTACTCGCTTGGTTTAGCATTCTTCAATATTTCCAAGACATGTGGAGGGATTCCTGCCATGGGGTCATCGTCTTCTTTTTTCTTGTCCTTCAACTTTTCCTGTTTTTCCGTCTTTTCTCTCTCACTTAGGTAAACACAAAAACAGCTATTCAGAACATTGAAATGAATAACTTTACAAAATAGACAGCATTAAAGTGCCTGTTGGTGTTATCCCACAAATGTAAAACTTTTTTTAACTCACATATTTGGAGGACTTTCTTTCCTTTCTGTGCGTGGGCAGCAGCTTGTCACATGACAATCAAGCACCTGATCCTCCAGGGTGCATTACACTTAGCTATTGTTAACCCCTTCCTCCTCTACATACAAAATAGTCCCTTATATATATATATAGTTGGGGATGCTGAGCCACAGTAACCTGGTTACCAGCCCGTTGACCAGTGCTCCAGCCAGACGACTGAGCCACAGACCCTGGACCATCAGGCCAGGGTACCAGCCTTCTGAGAGAGAAAGGGGCAGCTACTGCAGACCTTTTCTCAGCATACAACCTTCTTCTGCCTGGAAGAGACTGGAGAAGCCAGCTCAGTGTCTTGCCTGTATTGTTTTGCTCTTGAATTCCTTACATAAAAAAAGGACACTGGTTTACTGCAGACCCTGGCTCTCTGGACTTAATTAACATTAGGGTGCACCACGCCTTACCATTTCTTCCAGAGAGCAGCAATACGTGGTGACACCTCTACTGTGTCCGGGGGACCCAACGTAGAATTGGGGCCAGCTCAAACCCGGCCACTGCATATAGGGTATAAAGAGATACCAGTATTAAATATCAAATAATAGAAGAAATGTGTTTTAGAAGTACTCACTAACTGAGGGTATATAAATACCAAAATTTAATAAATATACAACCTGTTATAGTAAAGCAAAGACCTTTTTCCGAGTGCTGTGGAGCTGAACAGCAAGCATATTGCTGCCATGAATCATGTAGCTTCATCAGGGGTCGATGAAGCTGCATGATTCATGGTAACGACACACGTGGGGTTCAGCCCCACAGCACTCAAACTCTTTATTTTACTATAACAGGTTGTGGTACTTTTATTTCACTATATATATTATTTACTCTTGCATTAGCACTTTGTTGGCTTTTAAACATGTGATGTCACATTACCTATGAGCTTTTCTTAGTAAAATGTATTCAATTTTGGTATTTATATATTGGGGTATAGTGAGTACTAACTACACAGATTTCATCTATTATTTGATATTTATTATTGGTATCTCTTTATAGTACCCTATATATCTTATTTATTTGAATATTTGACCTATTTGACTATATTGTGCATTGTGCTGTGGGGGAAGGCTCTCATACATATTTGAAACCTCCAGGTCTGTCATGTTTTTAATTACTTGAATTTGTCCAATAAAGCTTTTTTTTTTTTTTACCAGAGATACATATGGTACGTACATAATGCCGCTACAATTTCCTTCAGCAATGTCTAAAGAGAGATATAGCTAAATACTTTAAGGGATGGATGAATAATAGATGTCTGGACTGCTTTAACTGCTTCTCTATGAGATCTCACATTCAGACGAGAAGAGAGCAGAGAAATTGCTGAGCATGTTAGTCCACCACTAAATGCAGAGGAACGTTGATCAAAAGTAGTGTTGAGCAAATCGAAGTTCACAAAGTGGAACTGGATCTGAATTTGAAGAAAAAATTGATTTGCCACGAATCTGAATTTTCTTGGGCTTTGTGATAACGATTTTTCTTTTTCCTAACATGGCAGCTAAACGTGTTACAAAGTCAAAGTAAGAAACCAGGGAACTTGATATGCCCCATAATGCTGTGCAGCCAGCCAATGAACAAATAGCCATCCTCTTTGATGTCACAGACCTATAAAAGCCTCATCCCGCGTGGTCGCCCCCATTTCACTATGAAATGAGCATAGGGAGAGACGTATCAAATGCAAGGGACAGTGTTTTAGAGAACTTTTAATTGTAGAATAAAGTGAGAGACAGTGCAGGGAGAGTGTAGGGAGAGTTTTTAGACCCTGTGGGGAGAGCATAAGAAGATTGCAGGGACAGTGGAGGGCCAGTGCAAGCTCAGTGTAATCATCCTGTGCATCTTGTTCAACTGGTGCGCCATTCATTCTTAATCTGTTGTTATACATAGACTTACTGTGGATCAGACTCATTGTCAACAGGCGGCCTAATATATAGCCGTGTTTATCTAGTTCACCTGCTGCGCCATTTATACTTAATCTGTTATACATAGACTTACTTTGCATCAGACTAATTGTCAATAGGCGATCTATATATAGGCGCATTTATCTAGTTCACTCGGTGCACCATTAATACTTAGTCTGTTCTGTTATACATAGGCTTAATATGCGTCAGACTTATTGTCAACAGGCAGTCTAATATATAGGTGTGTTTATCTAGTTCACCTGCTCTGCCCATTAAGACTTAACCTGTTCTGTTATACATAGACTTACTGTGCATCAAACTCATAGTAACTAGGAGGTCTAATATATAGTCGTGTTTGTGACGAATACCAGACCTCATGCCTGCTTGAGATCACCTACTTCGAGCTCACGAGACGTGGTATGGTCACGGGTTACCAAAGCGTGACGTTACGCCCTCCAGAAGAGCAGGTAAGGTCAGCTTTGTAGAGTTTACACAGACACCTCTTGTTCACGCGGGTACAGAGAGGCAAAAAGCTGGGAGAGCCTTTTCACTGCCGCAGTGAAACAGCGCGTCCTCAGCCCGGGAAATCTACCACCAGCTTCTCGTTTGATATAAGCCTGGTCCACTAACGGGATTATATAGGGTGAGAAACCAACTTGCGGTAGCTTATAACTAGGCCCAAACACGGACGTGGGGATTCGTGATCGAGATACAAGATAGCACAAGATTAAATTATATATTTAATCGCCTTAAGGGCACACTAGATGACACAATATACACAGAGAATATATACAGTGGTCTGAGGTTACAGATACAGGTGATATAGGTACAACAGGGTTAAGCAGAGCAAAAGTCAGTTACCGGGAGAATGAAAGTTCCTTTGGGTTATAATGGTGGAATAGTCCTTGGCTGCAGTCACGTGGGGGAAGTGATGTCAGCTCGTTCCAGGTCTCTCCAAACACATTGGCACAATGTGACCCCTTTTATAAAAGACGCGGGCCGCTCCCCTCCCCGCCTATGAGTAGGGTCCACTCCTCCTTCTCTGGTGCTGGCAGAAAATGACCCATAAAACCCCTTAGGGCTCATAGCCCCAGACCAGAATGTCGCAGGAAGATGGTTCCGGGCCCAATTGATCCGCCTGGGTTCTGGCTACAACTAGAGTCCAAGTATGGTACCGTTAT
Organism: Bufo bufo; assembly: GCF_905171765.1. Classification (NCBI taxonomy): domain Eukaryota; kingdom Metazoa; phylum Chordata; class Amphibia; order Anura; family Bufonidae; genus Bufo; species Bufo bufo. The sequence continues at coordinate 180,829,073 of NC_053389.1, forward strand.
TTGGTTTCTGTGGGGAGATATGTATATCTCCTCTCCCAGGCATCCTAGCATCAAGCCAGGACCACGTGGATGTTTGGCTTTGCCCCAGGATCGCAAAAAGATAACCGAATTATGCCTGGGATGGACGAACGATTCATAATTCCTTATAAAATGTAGGTGCCAAAATGTCTGGGAAGTATCATTGATCCTGGGCAAGGGCTGAGACCTCCTACTGGGGGGTTTCCTGCAGGATTAGCTTGCCTTCAAACTGGCTGGTTGAGATGTGACTTTATCCACCTGGGGCCTCCTTGAAGCCTGGACCCCTGGGGCTTTCTCCCTTGCTAGCTGACAGCAGATGGCTGGGGGCATGAGAACATATTTTGCATGTACACTGACTGTGTACATGCCAAAAGGTGAATCAAATGACAATCAGGGCTGCGAGCAAATGATAATCCATATTCCTCACAGCGTTTTTCTAGTTTACTTGCTGCGCCATTAAAGGGGTTTTCTCACTTTAACAAATGGCATTTATAATGTGGAGAAAGTTAATACAAGGCACTTACTAATTTCTTTGATTGTTCATTTTGCCTACTTTGCTGGCTAGATTCATTTTTCCATCCCATTATACAGTGCTCATTTCCATGGTTACCACCACCCTGTACTTCAGCAGAGGTGGCTGTGCCTGCACTATATAGAAAAAGTGCAGGTCTCTCTGGTGGCTGGGACTGCGGGAGTACCCATAGTCCAGTACTTTTTTCTGTAGTGTGCAAGCACGGCCATTGCTGCTGGATTAGAGGGTGGTGAAACATGGAAACGAGCAATGTATAATGTGATGGAGAACCTAATCTAGCCAGCAAAGGAAGCAATATGGACAATCAAAGTATATTAACAACTACTTTGTATTAAATGGGTTATCCAAGTTATATTTATTGATGCCCTATCCTCAGAATAGGTCATAAATATCAGATCCAAATGATGAATCCCAGCAGCTGTGTCTATTGTAGAATAAACTTCTTTTTATTTCTTCATAAAGCAGAAAGTCCTACACCCAGGACGCGTTTCGGCATACAAGCCTTTTTCAACAGGTACATCCAAAAAAAAAAATGTCATCAGCCACATACTGGTAAAAGTTTTGGAGTAAAAGTTTTTTTTACCTGTGATTCTGCAAATGTTATATACCTTATTAAATGTCCTTGTGGCCTATTATATGTGGGTGAGACAATGCAGGCAGTGAAGGATCGTATCAGTAAACATAAATCTGATATTAGGACAAAAAAACGTATGCTACCGGTTCCATGTCATTTTGAGAAACACAAACATACTGTTGCACAATTGCGTTTTCAAGTATTAGAACAGGTGAAGAGACCAAGGAGAGGGGGGATATCAAAAAGCTTCTCCTTAGAAGAGAGGCTTTTTGGATCCATACCCTGGATACACTGCACCCAAGGGGACTTAATAGGGAGTATGAAGTCACACATTTATGAGATTTTGTTGTCAATATGTGAAATACATATATACACTCAATATACTTTTCATGTATTCTTTTTAGACCGCTGCCTTGTGATGAAAAGGACTTATAGATTCTTCAACAAGGTAGAATGTAACCTGTGCCATATGTTACTTTGTTTCACTTGTTGTTACTTGGTTACTAATTGATTGATTAATTATTTAAAATACCATCCACCAAAAAGGGTGGAGACATCACTAATGGGCGGTACTAGACCCTTTATAAGCTTTAATTTATTTTTTGGATGTACCTGTTGAAAAAGGCTTGTATGCCGAAATGCATCCTGGTTGTAGGATTTTCTGCTTTATGAAGAAATAAAAAGAAGTTTATTCTACAATAGACACAGCTGCTGGGATTCATCATTTGCATCTACTGGAAATTGCTCCTTCCCCGTGCAGCGTGCACACAAAGGTGAAGTGCTGACCTGTTTCCTGGATTATATGAATATCAGATCGGCGGGGGTCCGACACCCGGCATGCCCGCCGATCAGCTGTTTGAAGAGGAGGCGCGCCCCGTGCCAGCGCCGCCTCCTCTTTATTGTTTACCTTCTCGCCGTAGCATCTGCAGCGGTTAGCAGGTGTAATTACACCCAAGCCGTCCCATTCATTTCAATGGTACGGGTCGCTTTTATACAAGTGTATAGGAGCGATCTGTCCCATTGAAATGAATGGGATGGCTTAGGTGTAATTACAGCTACTCACCGCTGCAGATGCAACGGCGAGAAGCTAAACAATGAAGAGGAGGCAGCGCTGGCACGACGCGTGCCTCCTCTTCAAACAGCTGATCGGCGGGGGTGCCGGGTGTCGGACCCCCGCCAATCTGATATTGATGACCCATCCTGAGGATAGGTCATCAATAAATATAACTTGAATAACCCCTTTAACTTTCTCTACATGATAAATACTATTTGCTGAAGTGAGAAAAACCCTTTAATCTGTTCTGTTATACATAGACTCAATGTCAGCAGGTGGTCTAATATATAGGCACATTTATCTAGTACACTTTCTGCGCCATTTACAATGCCTTGCAAAAGTATGAATTTTTTCGTGTTTTGCTACATTACAGCCCTAAGTTCAATGTTTTGTTAATCTGAATTTTATGTGATGGATCAGAACACAATAGTCTAAGTTGGTGAAGTGAAATGAGAAAAACATATAAATAAAACTATTGTTTAGAAATAGAAAACAGAAAATTGGCATGTGCGTATGTATTCACCCCCTTTGTTAGGAAGCCCATAAAAAGCTCTGGTGCAACCAATTACCTTCAGAAGTCACATAATTAGTGAAATGATGTCCACCTGTGTGCAATCTAAGTGTCACATGATCTGTCATTATATATACACACCTATTTTGAAAGGCCCCAGAGGCTGCAACACCTAAGCAAGAGACATCACTAACCAAACACTGCCATGAAGACCAAGGAACTCTCCAAACAGGTAAGGGACAATGTTGTTGAGAAGTACAAGTCAGGGTTAGATTATAAAAAAATATCCAAATCTTTGATGATCCCCAGGAGCACCATCAAATGTATCATAACTAAATGGAAAGAACATGGCACAACAGCAAACCTGCCAAGAGGCAAGGTGGGCATTAATCAGAGAGGCAGCACAGAGACCTAAGGTAACCCTGGAGGAGCTGCAGAGTTCCACAGCAGAAACTGGAGTATCTGTACATAGGACGACAATAAGCCATACGCTCCATAGAGTTGCGCTTTATGGCAGAGTGGCCTGAAGAAAGCCATTACTTTCAGCATAAAACAAAAAGGTACATTGTGAGTTTGCGAATAGACATGTAGGAGACTCCCAAAATGTATGAAGGAAGGTGCTTTGGTCTGATGAGACTAAAATTGCATTTTTCAGCCATCAAAGAAAACGCTATGTCTGGCGCAAACCCAACACATTACATCACCCAAAGAACACCATCCCCACAGTGAAACATGGTGGTGGCAGCATCATTCTGTGGGGATGTTTTTCAGCAGCCGGGACTGGGAAACTAGTCAGAGTTGAGGGAAAGATAGATGGTGCTAAATACAGGGATATTCTTGAGCAAAACCTGTACCACTCTGTGCGTGATTTAAGGCTAGGACAGAGGTTCACTTTCAAGCAGGACAATGACCCCAAACACAGTGCTAAAGCAACACTTGAGTGGTTTAAGAGGAAATATGTAAATGTGTTGGAATGTCCTAGTCAAAGCCCAGATCTCAATTCAATAGGAAATCTGTGGTCAGACTTAAAGATTGCTGTTCACAAGCGCAAACCATCCAATTTGAAGGAGCTGGAGCAGTTTTGCAAGGAGGAATGGACAAGAATTCCAGTGGTAAGATATGGCAAGCTCATAGAGACTTATCCAAAACGACTTTGACCTGTGATTGCCGCAAAAGGTGGTTCTACAGTGTATTGACTTTAGGGGTGTGAATAGTTATGCACATTCACTTTTTCTGTTATTTCATCCTATTTGTTTTTTGCTTCACAATAAAAGCAAGAACAAACATCTTCAAAGTTGTGGGCATGTTCTGTAAATTAATCCATGTAACAATCCATGTTAATTCCAAGTTGTGAGGCAACAAAATACGAAAAAAGTCAAGGGGGGTGAATACTTTTGCAAGACACTGTATACTTAATTTGTTCTGGCATACATAGACATACTGTGAGTCAGACTCATTGTCAAAAGATGGTCTACTATATAGGCACATTTATCTAGTACAATTGCTGCACCATTTATACTTAATCTGTTCTGTTATACCTGGACTTACTGTGCATCAGACTCAATGTCAGCAGGCGGTCTAATATATAGGCACGTTTATCTAAGTTACTTGCTGTGCCATAAATACATAATCTGTTCCAAAATACATATTCTTACTGTGCACCAGACTCATTGTCAACAGTTGATCTAATATACACTGCGTGCAGAATTATTAGGCAAATGAGTATTTTGACCACATCATCCTCTTTATGCATGTTGTCTTACTCCAAGCTGTATAGGCTCGAAAGCCTACTACCAATTAAGCATATTAGGTGATGTGCATCTCTGTAATGAGAAGGGGTGTGGTCTAATGACATCAACACCCTATATTAGGTGTGTTACTGTGGTTTCCTCCTCCTCCTCTCTGTGTCCTATAATGACTGGGGAGCAAAGAGATTTTTAAGTTGGGGTCTAATCCCATCTCCACCGCAGTGCTGGTTCCACTGCGTAGGATTTTCACCCCAGTTTTTGTATTACTGCATGGATTGTTACAGTTCTGTTAACCCCTGTGTTATCTACATGTACTTTCATCTTTTGTGGGAGCGTGCTTATGTGGAGGGCTCTACACTTAGTGCAGCATTTGTGGAGATCATTCCATAATTTGATGTTCTTGCCCCATTTTTGTATTATAATTTGTTTATATATATATTTATGTGGCAATAAAATTATTTATTTAATATATTGTTTCAGCCTTTATATGTCTTTTTCTCCCTGTTGGGATTTATGTGTAGATTTTTCAGCTGATTCCACACGCCTGGTGCCTCTACTGCCATCTGCTCCTTCTGTGATCTGCCACCATCTAGTGTTGTTACTGCCACTGTTGTTGCCCCATCTCTTCACACTGTTCCGGGGGCACGATTGTGACTCTTCATGCTGTTGCCACCCTCCCAACTCTGTTCCAGGGCCACTATTGTGACTCTTCATGCTATATGGGGCCACTAGGGTCCCTGTTTGGCCAGGTTGACATCACCGTTTATTTTTCTGTTCTTCTAATCCATGAGAAGAACAGAAAAATAACAAAAAATAGGGGTCCTGTCGTCTGAGCGTCCATAAGGCCCCTATCACACAGTCAGTATTTTGCATCAGGATTTGACCATGATTTGGAAGCCAAAAGCAGGAATGGGTCCAAAATACAGAAAACATGAAAATATTTCCTAATATTGATGCAAAAAACTGACCAAATCCTGCATGCAGTGCAGGATTTCTTTTCCATCTGAATAAAACCAATTTCAGATGCAAATGACCAAATCTCATGCAAATTGAGCATGAGGGCTCTATCACACGGTCAGAATTTTGCATCAGGATTTGATCATGATCAGCCAATACGTAGAACAGGCAAATATTTCCATCACATTTTATCTCTGTTTTAGACCCACTCCTCTTTTTGCCTTAGAAATACTGATCAAATGCAGACCTAATACTGACAGTTTGAAGGTGGATGCTCAAAATACGGGATTCGCTTTTTTAGGCTGATCTTCTGATGGCACAGAAGAACTGAAAAATAAACAGTCATGTGAACACAACCTTACTGTTGGCACCCTCACTACTGTCATGGGGCCACTATTTGAATCTTGGGCCACTGCACAGTCTATGCTGAAAAATTAAACCTGACGTTAACAGTGACCTGTAAGGCTGAGCTCACACTTCAGTTATTTGGTCTGTTATTTTCATCACTTAATGTGATGCAAATTCAGGAACAAAGCCTATTCTTGGATTAGGTATCATGAATAGATCTTCACCTTTTCTGTGGTTTTGACCCGCACCTGCTTTTGGGCTGTCAATAACTGATAAGAATAACTGGCCAAATAACTGACGTTTGAACTAAGCCTAGTACAGTCATTCTACAGCTAACAGAAAGGATTCTAACACACGTGTTTGTACTGCCACAAACTGGATTAAAAGAATCTTTTTTTTTTCTCAAATACTTTATTGGTGCTGCCTCCATGTCCTTATTTAGTTCCACTAAAGAGTCATTGGGACACAGCTCTGCAGGGATGCGCTGTTTTATTTATTTCTTTATTTTTGCTCCACTGAAGGCTGCTCTATGCTTTTTTTAGTTAAGCTAGGGATTAGCTAGGACTGTTGGCCTGCACAATGATGCACACGTCCGTATACAAGACCTGTCTGTCATATTGAACCACACTAACCGTTTCGCTACCAGAAACGACTAGCTATGCATGTTGCTGCAATGCACAGTGATGTATACTGAGATACATTCTCCCTAAAGTTTAACTGCAGGCCCGCAAACACCTGATTTAATGCACTTTGTGACAAATTAATTCGTCACAAAGCTAATTTCTTGAAGAAATTTGGTGAAGCGGCCAAATCAAATTTTTTAAAACTTCACTCATCTCTAATAAAAATCAAAAAAATGCAGGTGATGCTACCAGAGTGTAAAATGTAATGTGCATTTAAAACAATAAACAATATTTTTATTACATATATCGTATTTTTCGACCCATAAGACGCATTCCCCACCCCCCCCAAAAGTGGGGGGAAAAGCCCCTGCGTCTTATGGGGGCGAATACTAATGAGCGCTTCCATTATGGAAGTGCTCATTAGTACCGGGGGACCAGGAAGTGGTGGCGGCTCTGTACTCACCGTTTCCTGGTCCTCCAATGTCGGCTGTGCAGTGGCTGCGAACAGCTTGAGGTTGCTCTGTGACCTCACTCTGTGCGCGTCAGATCACAGCAAAACCGACGGAGGAGGAGAAAGAAGAGCGCTGGAGCTGATCGGGTATGATCTGAGGCAATATGGGGCTGCTGGGGGTGATCTGCGGCAATATGGGACTGCTGGGGAATGATTTGAGGCAATATGGGGCTGCTGGGGGCTGATCTGAGGCAATGGGGGCTAACATGAGAGGCAATATGGGCTAATATGAGAGGCAATGGGGGCTAATGGGGTCTGATATGAGGCAATGGGAGCTTCTGGGGGCTAATATGAGAGGCAATGGGGCTGATATGAGGCAATGGGGACTGCTGGGGGCTAATATGAGAGGCAATGGGGCTGCTGGAGGCTGATATGAGGCAATTGGGGCTGATATGAGACTGCTGGGGGCTGATGAGAGGCATATAAGGGGTTGATGAGACATATGAGGCTCTTATCTGAGGTCTGATTGGGGGTCATTCACATTGGGGTCTGAGCTGAGGTCTGATTGGGGGTGTGATCTGAGGTCTTGTTGAGGTCTTATTTACATTGGGGGTCTGATTGGGACTGTTAGCTGAGGTCTGATTAACATTGGGGGTCTGATTGGTGATCTAATTTAAGGTCTAACGAAAAATATTATTTTCTTATTGTCCTCCTCTAAAACCTGCTTCTTATGGGCCGGTGCGTCTTATAGCGCGAAAAATATGGTATATTGCAATAATAATTTGCAATACCCTATTCATTACACAATAATATGTTTCATGGGTAACCTATTTATGTTAAAGTGATTGTCTACTACAATGTTGACCATTCTGTGTAGTTCTAGCACTAACTCTGAATAGGCCATCACTTAAAATGACCCAACCACTGCTTTAACTGCTTTTTAGAGTGAATCCAGCATGGTTTATTGTGAGTGTGGTTTCAGAAATCCCTGGGAAAGTAGCAGGGGTGTTTCTAGGTTAAAACATTGGGGGCCAGGGCCCCTGATGATTTGTCTTATGCCCTGAATGTCCTGCCTGCCTGCTAGATACAACTGTATTGCCATCCTCAGGATGGAAATACAATTGAATCTAATGCACTGGAAAAGCTGTAGGACCTGTGGTGACATCACAAGTAGTGTTGGTCGAGCACCAAAGGGCTCGGGTGCTCGAGTAGAACACCTCGGGATGCTCGGGTGCTCTACAGAGCACCCGAGCACAATGGAAGTCAATGGGAGAACCAGAGCATTAAACCAGGCACCCCATGCTCTGAAGAGGAGAGGGTGTCTGGTTCACAGGAAAAGGTCAGAAATTGATGGAAACACCACTGAAATGGTTTGGGAACAGCATGGGGAGGATGTCTGGATGCATCTTGGACTTCCAGGTCGCTGCTGGGAATGATGTTGTCCGAGTAGTACGCCACTTTTACAGACTGACAATAATACGCACAAAACCAAAGATAAAATCGATTTTAGAGGATAAATTGTTAGGAAACATTCTTTCCTGTATATTAGAGGATAAATTGTTAGGAAACATTCTTTCCTGTATATTTAATTGTACATAAAGTGCAAGTGCTGCCAAAAATTACAAGGAAGAGGCACTCCGATACAACCTGCATATCACATAAAGAAGGGCCTCATTCACTTGTGGTACAATTGGTCAGGTAGTGGGACTCCTACACTCATAAAGCCTATGCACTAAGTGAAAGGGCTGCCAAAAATTACAAGTAACCCGCACTACAATACACCCTTTATTACACATAAAGGAGGGCATCCTACACACCCTTGAAAAATTATGATTGATGGCCTGCTGGTGACCCTCAAAAACTATTGGAGCAAGGGCCTGCTGATCTGACCATCTAAAACATTAGGGGTGAGGGCCTGCTGCTGATGTGACCATCTAAAACATTAGAGGTGAGGGTCTGCTGCTGAGCTGACCTTCTAAAACAATAGGAGTGAGGGCCTGCTGGTGACCCTCAAAAACATTATGAATAAGGGCCTACTGATGACCCTCTAAAACATTATGGGCGAGCACCTGCTGCTGATCTGACCTTCTAAAACAATAGGGGCAAGGGCCTGCTGCTGAGCTGACCCTCTAAAAAATTAGGGGCGAGTGCCTGATGCTGATCTAACCATCTAAAACATTAGGGGCGAGGACTTGCTGATGACCCTCAAAAACATTATGAACAAGGGCCTGCTGGTGACCCTCTAAAACATTATGGGCGAGCGCCTGCTGGTGACCCTCTAAAACATTATGGGTGAGGGCCTGCTGGTGACCCTCTAAAACATTATGGGTGAGGGCCTGCTGCTGAGCATGACCCTCTAAAACATTAGGAGCGAGGGCAGCCTAATAAGCATGTTAAATAAGATGGAGGAGGAGGAGAAAAGGGAGACTGAACCAAATACCCTTTTTAGTGGTGGAAGGGGTGCATGGGAATACAGTGTATTCAATACACGATAAAAGACACATTTAGAGTGTATTTATGTTAAGCCGCTTTCCTCTGGTGGAGTAGAGAAGTCAGGGGCAATCCAGGCCTTGTTCATTTTTATAAGAGTCAAACGGTCAGCATTTTCAGTTGACAGGCAGATGCGCTTATTAGTTATTATGCCCCCAGCAGCACTAAATACACGCTATGGCAAAACGCTGGTGGCGGGGGAAGCCAGCACCTCCAAGGTGTAGAGCGCCAGTTCGCCCCACATGTCCAGCTTGGACACCCAATAGTTGTAAGGCACAGAGGGATCACTGAGGACGCTGACACGGCCTGCTACTGTCACAATCAGTGTGGGGGGGAAACTCCACACTGAACACAAAAGGGAAGGGGAACAGTAACTGGGCCTGGAAACTAGGGAAGAAACAGGTCACCTCCTAGACAACCCTAATCCGGGCTCTAACTATCTATCAATATGAATAGACCTTGAAGGTAGAATTATTCATATGCACGATACCTAGGCCTTTATATCCCTATTAGGCCCTGGAAAAGGTTAGGACCAGAGACAACCCATTCCTCCCCAGATGGATGAATGGAAGTCTCTGTTTCAGGCCCATATACAGGGAGTGCAGAATTATTAGGCAAGTTGTATTTTTGAGGATTAATTTTATTATTGAACAACAACCATGTTCTCAATGAACCCAAAAAACTCATTAATATCAAAGCTGAATATTTTTGGAAGTAGTTTTTAGTTTGTTTTTAGTTTTAGCTATTTTAGGGGGATATCTGTGTGTGCAGGTGACTATTACTGTGCATAATTATTAGGCAACTTAACAAAAAACAAATATATACCCATTTCAATTATTTATTTTTACCAGTGAAACCAATATAACATCTCAACATTCACAAATATACATTTCTGACATTCAAAAACAAAACAAAAACAAATCAGTGACCAATATAGCCACCTTTCTTTGCAAGGACACTCAAAAGCCTGCCATCCATGGATTCTGTCAGTGTTTTGATCTGTTCACCATCAACATTGCGTGCAGCAGCAACCACAGCCTCCCAGACACTGTTCAGAAAGGTGTACTGTTTTCCCTCCTTGTAAATCTCACATTTGATGATGGACCACAGGTTCTCAATGGGGTTCAGATCAGGTGAACAAGGAGGCCATGTCATTAGATTTTCTTCTTTTATACCCTTTCTTGCCAGCCACGCTGTGGAGTACTTGGACGCGTGTGATGGAGCATTGTCCTGCATGAAAATCATGTTTTTCTTGAAGGATGCAGACTTCTTCCTGTACCACTGCTTGAAGAAGGTGTCTTCCAGAAACTGGCAGTAGGACTGGGAGTTGAGCTTGACTCCATCCTCAACCCAAAAAGGCCCCACAAGCTCATCTTTGATGATACCAGCCCAAACCAGTACTCCACCTCCACCTTGCTGGTGTCTGAGTCGGACTGGAGCTCTCTGCCCTTTACCAATCCAGCCACGGGCCCATCCATCTGGCCCATCAAGACTCACTCTCATTTCATCAGTCCATAAAACCTTAGAAAAATCAGACTTGAGATATTTCTTGGCCCAGTCTTGACGTTTCAGCTTGTGTGTCTTGTTCAGTGGTGGTCGTCTTTCAGCCTTTCTTACCTTGGCCATGTCTCTGAGTATTGCACACCTTGTGCTTTTGGGCACTCCAGTGATGTTGCAGCTCTGAAATATGGCCAAACTGGTGGCAAGTGGCATCTTGGCAGCTGCACGCTTGACTTTTCTCAGTTCATGGGCAGTTATTTTGCGCCTTGGTTTTTCCACACGCTTCTTGCGACCCTGTTGACTATTTTGAATGAAACGCTTGATTGTTCGATGATCACGCTTCAGAAGCTTTGCAATTTTAAGAGTGCTGCATCCCTCTGCAAGATATCTCACTATTTTTGACTTTTCTGAGCCTGTCAAGTCCTTCTTTTGACCCATTTTGCCAAAGGAAAGGAAGTTGCCTAATAATTATGCACACCTAATATAGGGTGTTGATGTCATTAGACCACACCCCTTCTCATTACAGAGATGCACATCACCTAATATGCTTAATTGGTAGTAGGCTTTCGAGCCTATACAGCTTGGAGTAAGACAACATGCATAAAGAGGATGATGTGGTCAAAATACTCATTTGCCTAATAATTCTGCACACAGTGTACAAACAACAGGGAATATAATAAACACAAACAAATGAGACACTTAACTTCTGTAGAGACAAACGAGCAGGAACACCAGAGACAAACTCACACCAGCTCAGCCAAACCCAAATGAAGCTATTTACCGCATAGTCAGAAGGGTGGGGTCAGACTATAAAGGGTAGAAATGATGACCTCTGAGCAACAGCTGAGAAAAGGGAAGTGGTCATTAGCCCTATCAACACTGAATCAAGAGAAATCAAGGAGGCTGTTAGATTCCTCCACGCTCAGCCAATCTCCTTGATTTCCTGACATCAGTCACCTGAGGGACCGTGACAGCCACGTACTCCTTCACCATCTTCCAAAATTTGACTGATGTCTGACTGGTTCTGCAAGATGATAATTCAGAGGTGGAAGTGGAGGAGGAGGCGGAGGAGGAGAAGGGGGGGTTGCAGCTACTAATGTAGGAGGTGGCGGAAACCCTGATGGAAGTAGGGCCCGCAATCCTTGGCGTCGGTAGCACTTGTGCAATCCCAGGGAACGACTCACTCCCGGCCTCCACAATATTCATCCAGTGTGCCATCAGGGAAATGTAGCGTCCCTGGCCAAAAGCACTTGTCCCTGTGTCAGTCGTTAAATGGACCTTCCCAATAACTGCGTTGGTCAGGACATGGGTGATGTTACGGGACACATGCTGGTATATGGCTGGGACTGCACAGCGTGAAAAATATTGCCGTCTGGGGACAGAATAACGAAGGACGGCCACCGTCGCCAGGCTGCGGAAAGCCTCAGTGTCCACAGGGCCAGCAATTTGGAAAGATGCACATTTAGTGCTATGGCCTGTGGGTGGCTGGGCATTTGCGCTTTTGTTCAAAGACCTGGGGTATAGACATCTGTACGCTGCGCTGGGACACAGAAGTGGATGTGATAGCTGATGGTGCTTGCAAAGGTCCAGGTGCATGGTGGGAGGCATCCGGCCCTGCGTCATGGACAGGGGATTGGCCAGCACGTAACACAGGGGAAGAGGAGGTAGGGGTATGACCAGCAGACACTGATTGTGGACCCAGGCGTTCGGCCCACCTTTTAGGGTGCTTTGATGCCATGTGGCGAATCATGCTGGTGGTGGTTAGGTTGCTAGTGTTTACGCCCCTGCTTATTTTGGTACGGCACAGGTTGCAAATGACAATTCTTTTATCGTCCGCACTTTCCTCAAAAAAGCGCCAGACTGAGAAACACCTACCCCTTGGTAAGGGAGATTTCCGCAAGCGGGTGCTCCTGGGAACAGTTGCAGGCCTGTTTGGTGTGGCCCGCCTTCTCCCTTTTGCCACCCAACTGCCTCTTCCAGCCTGTTGTGGTGTTGCGGATCCCTCCCCCTCTGTACTGTTGTCCTCGCTCGGCTTGCCATCTTTCCAAGTTGGGTCAGTGATTTCATCATCCACCACCTTCTCTTCCTATTCCTAACTCTGGTTATCCTCCTGACTGGTTGACCTAACAACAACCTCAGTTATTGACAACTGTGTCTCATCCTCATCATGAACCTCTTGAGACACTAATTGCCGTTGACTTATTAGCAACTGTGTCTCATCATCATCATCCACCTCGTGAAACACTAAATGCCAATCACCACCGTCATCTTCTTGTGACTGTGGATGCTCAAGAGTTTGTGATTCAGGGCACAAGATCTCATGTCCCTCTTCAAGCGGGCTTGTCGAGAGGCCCAAATCAAGGAATGGTGATGAAAAGAGCTCCTCGGAATAGCCAAGTGTGGGATCACTTGTTTGCCAAGACTCTCCATGGTGAGAGTAAGGAGGATCAGGGTGAGGATTCTGTTGACCAGACTCTTGACTACTGAGACTGCACTTTGTGGAAGACAGGGTGGTGCTTAACAAACTGGAAGCATTATCTTCTGCAATCCAACCGACCACCTGGTCGCACTTGTCTGACTTTGAGAGTGGTGTCCTGCGCCACCCTGCAAACTTGGACATGAAGCTTGGTATCATGGATGAGTGTGTTTATTGTGCTCCGGCAGCAGGCACAGTTTCACCGCACCCAGGGCCACGGCCTCTGCGTGCACCATCAGCAGCACGCCCACTTCCCCGTCCCTTACTGCTCGCCTTGCGCATATTACATGGTATATATGCTTGCAAGTATGTAACACATACAGGAGCGCAGGTTTTGTAAGTGTATGCGCAAATAAAGTACACAGAATGTCACTGATATTTTTAGGATGCGCACACGTTAAACAGGAGAGGTAGTACAGATAATGTCGCTGTCCGCAGCGTCTATGAAAAAAGTACACTGAATGTCACAGATAATTTTAGGATGCGCAAACGTTATACAGGAGGTATAGTGCAAGTAATGTCGCTGTCACCAGCAGCTAATAAAAAATTACACTGAATCAATGTCACTAATATTTAGGATGCGCAAATGTTATACAGGAGGTATAGCGCAAGTAATGTCACTGTCACCAGCGGCTAATAAAAAATTACGCTGAATTAATGTCACTGATATTTAGGATGCGCAAACATTATACAGGATGTATAGCGCAAGTAATGTCGCTCTCACTAGCGGCTAATAAAAAATTACACTGGATGAATGTCACTGATATTTAGGATGCGCAAATGTCACTGATATTTAGGATGCGCAAACGTTATACAGGAGGTATAGCACAAGTAATGTCGCTGTCACCAGCGGCTAATAAAAAATTTCACTGAATTAATGTCACTGATATTTAGGATGTGCAAATGTTATACAGGAGGTATAGCGCAAGTAATGTTGCTGTCACCAGCGGTTAATAAAAAATTACACTGAATCAATGTCACTGATATCTAGGATGCGCAAACGTTATACAGGAGGTATAGCGCAAGTAATATCTCTGTCACCAGCGGCTAATAAAAAATGACACTAAATTAATGTCACTGATAATTAGGATGCGCAAACGTTATACAGGAGATGTAGCGCTGGTAATGTCGCTGTCACCAGCAGCCAAACAATTGCGCTGAATGTCACAGATATTTAGTAGGCGGCGCAAATGTAAAATAAAAGATGTAGCAGAGGTCACTATCAGAAGCGGCACTAACAATTGCACGCAATTTAGAGCAGGTTACACTAATAATTTATATTGCAGCCAGATACAACTATAGTGCTTAAAAGGACTTTTGGGTCTCTCTAACAATTCCACGCAATTTAGCGCAGGTTGTGCTAATAATTATATTGCTGCCAGATACAACAATAGTCCTTAAAAGGACTTTTGGGTCTCTAACAAGTTTTTTCACTAAAATATTACTATTTCACTCCCTACACTATCTGTTCCTTCTTCAGCACAGCTCTCCCTGACTAAGACTGAGCCGAACACGTGTCATCGGGTGTTATATAGCACCCGATGACTTGTTCCGGCCAGCCAATCACTGTAATGCCAGTGGCCAACATGGCTACGGCATTACAGTGAGTGCCAGTACTCCCGCGCACGTTTATTGGCTGCGTAGCAGCCAACATACGTGCGGGGAGGAGACTCAAACATTGCGCTCGAGCACACGCGGTGTTCGGCCGAAGTAAAATTAGTGTTCAGCAGAGCATGCTCGCCCTACACTAATCACAAGTCATATGACCAGTAAAAACAGGCAGTGGTTGAGAAGGACCTGCGATGTTGTCACAGTCATGAGACCAGTGCAGGAGAGAATGGCAGTAAAGTGGAGAAGAACTGGGGGAAGAAGCTGTGGTGATGTCTGCTACATAACTGGGACTGTATGATAGGGCTGAAGGGAGGGATGTTATTTACATGGAACTCTGTGTTGGAGGTGGTTGGGGAGGGGGTCATGTTATTTACATGGGAATGTATGTTGATGGTGGCTGTAGGAGAGAAGAGATGTTATTTACATGGGACTGTATGTTGATGGCGGCTGGGGGAGGGAGTGATGTTATTTATATGGAACTGTATGTTGATGGTGGCTGTAGGAGGGAAGTGATGTTATTTACATGGAATTGTATGTTAATGGCGGTTGAGGGAGGGAGTGATGTTATTTACATAGGACTGTATGTTGATGGCGGCTGTGGGAAGGAGTGATGTTACTTACATGGGAATGAATGTTGGAGGGGGCTGGGTTAGGGTGATGTTATTTACATGGGACAGTATGTTGAAGGCAGCTGTGGGTGGGAATTATGTTATTTATATGGGACTGTATGTCTGAGGGGGCTGTGGGAGGCACTGATGTTGTTTACATAGGACTGTATGTTGATTGTGGCAGTGGGAGAGACTGATGTCATTTACATGGGACTGAATGTTACAGGGGTCTGAGGGAGGGAGTGAAGTTATTTACATGGGACTGAATGCTACGGGGTCTGAGGGAGGGAGTGATGTTATTTACATGGGACTGAGTGTTGAGGGGGAGATGTTATTTATATGGGACTGTATGCTGAAGGTGGCTGGCGGGGGGAATTATGTTATTTAAATGGGACTGAATGTTGAGTGGGTGATGTTTACATGGGATTGCATGTTGAAGGCGGCTGGGGAGAAGGTGATATTATATACAGTCAGGTCCATAAATATTGGGAAATCAACACAATTCTAACATTTTTGGCTCTATACACCACCACAATGGATTTGAAATGAAACGAACAAGATGTGCTTTAACTGCAGACTGTCAGCTTTAATTTGAGGGTATTTACATTCAAATCAGGTGAACGGTGTAGGAATTACAACAGTTTGCATATGTGCCTCCCACTTGTTAAGTGACCAAAAGTAATGGGACAGAATAATAATCATAAACCAAACTTTCACTTTTTAATACTTGGTTGCAAATTCTTTGCAGTCAATTACATCCTGAAGTCTGGAACGCTCAGACATCACCAGATGCTGGGTTTCATCCCTGGTGATGCTCTGCCAGGCCTCTACTGCAACTGTCTTCAGTTCCTGCTTGTTCTTGGGGCATTTTCCCTTCAGTTTTGTCTTCAGCAAGTGAAATGCATGCTCAATCGGATTCAGGTCAGGAAATTGACTTGGCCATTGCATAACATTCCACTTCTTTCCCTTAAAAAACTCTTTGGTTGCTTTTGCAGTATGCTTTGGGTCATTGTCCACCTGCACTGTGAAGCGCAGTCCAATGAGTTCTGAAGCATTTGGCTGAATATGAGCAGATAATATTGCCCGAAACACTTCAGAATTCATCCTGCTGCTTTTGTCAGTAGTCACATCATCAATAAATACAAGAGAACCAGTTCCATTGGCAGCCAACATGCCCACGACATGATACTACCACCACCATGCTTCACTGATGAGGTGGTATTCTTAGGATCATGAGCAGTTCCTTTCCTTCTCCATACTCTTCTCTTCCCATCACTCTGGTACAAGTTGATCTTGGTCTCATCTGTCCATAGGATGCTGTTCCAGAACTGTGAAGGCTTTTTTAGATGTCGTTTGGCAAACTATAATCCGGCCTTCCTGTTTTTGAGGCTCACCAATGGTTTACATCTTGTGGTGAACCCTCTGTATTCACTCTGGTGAAGTCTTCTCTTGATTGTTGGCTTTGAAACACATACACCTACCTCCTGGAGAGTGTTCTTGATCTGGCCAACTGTTGTGAAAGGTGTTTTCTTCACCAGGGAAAGAATTCTTCGTCATCCACCACAGTTGTTTTCCGTGGTCTTCCGGGTCTTTTGGTGTTGCTGAGCTCACCGGTGCGATCCTTCTTTTTAAGAATGTTCCAAACAGTTGTTTTGGCCACGCCTAATATTTTTGCTATCTCTCTGATGGGTTTGTTTTGTTTTTTCAGCCTAATGATGGCTTGCTTCACTGATAGTGACAGCTCTTTGGATTTCATCTTGAGAGTTGACAGCAACAGATTCCAAATGCAAATAGCACACTTGAAATGAACTCTGGACCTTTTATCTGCTCATTATAATTGGGATAATGAGGGAATAACACACACCTGGCCATGGAACAGCTGAGAAGGCAATTGTCCCATTACTTTTGGTTCCTTAACAAGTGGGAGGCACATATGCAAACTGTTGTAATTTCTACACCGTTCATCTGATTTGGATGTAAATACCCTCAAATTAAAGCTGAAAGTCTGCAGTTAAAGCACATCTTGTTCGTTTCATTTCAAATCCATTGTGGTGGTGTATAGAGTAAAAAATTTTTAGAATTGTGTCGATGTCCCAATATTTATGACCTGACTGTACATGGGACTGTATTTTGGAGGGGGCTGTAGATAGAGAGGGATCTTATTTACATGGGACTGTATATTAGAGGGGGTTGGAGAGATGGTGTGATGTTATTTACATGGGACTCTATGGTGGAGGGAGAGAAATAGTGTTATTTAAATGGGACTGTATGTTGAAGGGGCTGAAGGGAGGGGAGTAATGCTATTTACATGGGACTGTATTTTGGAGGGGGCAGGAGAGATGGTGTGATGTTATTTATATAAGACTGTATGGTGGAGGGAGGAATATAACTACAGGGGGCACTGCAAACTCAGGGTTCATTATAGGCATTCTTATTTCTACTGTGGGCTCTATAGGATGGACTTATAGATCTGTCTCATTTCTACTAAGAGTACTATGGCGCTTATTACTAATAAGGGGTCTTTAGATAACTTTATTTCTACTGGGGGCTTTGTGAGGGCATTATTAATACTGGAGGGCTATAGTGATGAACCAACATCGGCCGGGCCCCATTCACTTTAATGGCAGGCGAACCTGAAAAACCTTTAGGTCATATTTGCAGCCACCAAATACTAACTAGAAGTGCATAAATAGTCCCACAACATAAACAGTAACATACCAGAGGAGGATCAATGGCAAAAATTCCCGCAAAAAATATGTATTTTAATCAGGGCCCATTTTTATGCGTCTTAAAGGAAAACTCTCAAAAATGTGCCCCGCTGGAACCTAGAATTTTTTTTATTTTAGGCCACGGGAGTACAAGCCCCAAAAATTTGGCATTCACCTGACAGAAATGAACAAGTGATTATGTGGCTGGAGATATATTAGACCGTCAGTGGATAACAATTTTACTGTAGGCCAGTACAGGCCACAAAAATTAGGCATTCACCTGACAGAAAAGGCCTTTTATGCCGCTGTATATACATAAGACAAGGACCATTCTTTTTTTCTGGGTGGTAGCGTATATGTGTGGGCTGGCATGAGGAAATTCAGTCACAGGTGTTGAATTCCTCCAAGATCCATGCCTCATTAATTTTTAGAAATGTGAGGTAGTCCACTCTGTTGTGAGCTAGGCGAGTGCGCTTATCGGTCACGATCCCCCCTGCTGCGCTGAACGTCCTTTCGGACAGGACAATCCATGAGGGACAAGCCAAGAGTTCCATGGCAAATTGTGCCAGCTCTGGCCACAGGTCAAGCCTGCACACCCAGTAGTCCAGGGGTTTCTCGCTTCTCAGAGTGTCCACTTCGGCCGTTAACCCAATGTAGTCAGACACCTGTCAGTCTAGGCGTTCCCTGAGGCTGGATACAGAGGGTGGCTGTTGATGGGTTGGATGCAAGAATGATCTCATATCCAAAGTGACCACCACATCTTCAAACCGCCCTCTTCTTGCACGCGCGGTAGGATTGGTTCCCCTCACCTGTTTCCCAGTGGGTGGAAATTCCTCTGCCAGTGCCTGCAACAGCAGAATGCAGCATCTCTAACAGCAAGGCCTGAAAATGCCAGCCCACTGCCAGCCCTCTGTGATGCTGGTAACATGTCAGCCATTTTGTGTTTGTACCGGGTGTCTAAGTACGTTGCCACCCAGTACTGATTCTTGCCCTTTATGCTTTTTTTTTACGGGGGTTCCTCTTCAAACACTGGAGCATGAAGGCCCTTATTTGCACTAAATTGGAAGCGGTGGAGCAGCCTGGCTCCTGCTCATCGCCCAGGAGTATGTCGTCCTCGGTCTCCTCTACCCAGCCACGGACAACACCAGGGATCCCCGAAAAGTTTAAAGTCCCCCTCAAAGCTTGCTCTTCCTGCTCCTCCTCCTCCTCCCCCCAGCCACTATCCTCCTCTGACTCCTCTTCACACTCCTGCTGACTTGTCTCAGATGGAGTAGCCCCCTCTGGGAATTCATTCAGCATTGCGACTTCCTCTTCTTCCAGCTCCTGTTTCCTCGACGGCTTGATCAATGACAACACGCAATGCACGCTCCAAAAAGAAGGCGTAAGGAACGATGTAACTGATGGCACGCTGAATGCGACTGAGCAGTTTTGTGATCTCATCAAATGGCTGCAGAAGTCTGCATGCGTCGCTCATGAGCAGCCACTGGCGAGGTGAAAAGAAACCAAGCTCCCCAGAACCTGTCCTACTGCAGAGTTCGTACAGGTACTCGTTAACGGGACATTGCTGCTGGAGCAGCCTATCAAGCATATACAAGGTGGAGTTTCAGCGCGTCATGCAGTCACAAATCAGACTTCTGACGGGCAGGTGGTGTCGCTGCTGAACGTCAGCAAGGCGAGCCATGGTCGTGTAAGATCTTCTAAAATGGCTAGAGATTTTCCTGGCCTGCCACAAGACGTCCTGGACCCCGGGATAATTGGCAACAAATCGCTGCACAACTAAGTTCAGGATGTGTGCCATGCACGGCACATGTGTCATCTTGCCCTGTTTCAGCGCGCTCAGCAGATTGGCACCATTGCCGCACACCAATTTACCAACTGTCAAATTGAGCAGGGTTAGCCACTGATCGGCCTGTGACCGCAGAGCTGAAAGCAGTGCAGGACCGGTGTGGCTCTTGGCTTCCAGGCACAACAGCCTCAGCACAGCATGGCAACGTCTCAGCTGGCACGTCGAATAGGTTCTGGGGAGCTTGAGGGGTGCAGAGGAAGAGGCGGTAGCAGTGGAAAAGGAGGAGTCAGCCGAGGAGAAGACGGAGGATGGAGTAGGAGGAGGAGAAGAAGAGGCAGGCCTGCATGCAATCCGTGGCGGTAACACCAACTCCACACGGGTGCCGGGGGTTACATGCTTGACGGCCGTCAGAAGGTTCACCCAGTTGGCAGTAAAAGTTATGTACCTTCCCTGCCTGTGTTTGGTAGACCACGTGTCTGTGGTCAGATGTATCTTGGCACCGACACTCTGTGGTAGAGATATATTCACTTGCCGCTGAACGTGGCCATATAGCTCTGGGATGCCCATCTGGGAGAAATATTTCCTTCCGGGGACTTTCCATTGCGGTGTGCCAATGGCCACAAATTTTATAAAGGCCTCCGAGTCCACCAGTTTATATGGCAGTAGTTGGCGGGCTAGCAGTTCCGACAAGCCAGGAGTCAGCCGTTGGGCAAGAGGGTTATCCGGCGTCATGAACTTTTTACGCTTAAACATTTGAGCCACGGAAGCCTGCCTTCTGCCAGATGAACGCGAGGACGGCACGTTCGAAGGTGGAGTGGAGGAAAAATGGGAGGAGAGAGGGGAAGGAGAAGAGGCAGGACATGGAGCACCGGGAGTGTGGATTTGTGGGTTCTGACTGTGTTGCTCCCACTGGGCTCGGTGATTGGAGGCCAGGTGCCTTCTTAAGGTGGTCGTCCCTAGGTTAGTGTTGGTCTTATCGCGACTTATGCGTTGACAGCACAGGCTGCAGATGACAACACTACTGTCAGCAGCTGACACGTTAAAAAAAGCCCACACTGCGGAGCCATGTGCCAGCGTCCTGGGAGCGCCAGATGTGACCGTGCATGGTGGATGTTTCGTTCCAGATACATTAGCAGTCTGCTTTTTGCCTCCGGTGCACTGTAAGTTCTGCCTGCTTCTCCTCCCTATCTGCTGCTCCGTCTGTCACTCTGAACTTCCCTCCTCTTCCTCTCTTGTGGGCAAACACGTGATGTCCATCAACACGTCATCACCATCACCTTCACCACCACTGACATTAGAGATCTCGGAGTAGGCAGCAACAGTTGGGACCACCCTCCTTGGGCTGATCTGGGTACTGTCGTCAGACTGCTGGATGGCGGCCGTTGCTACCTCCTCTTCCTCATCCGATGCCAAGAATGGCTGTCCATCGATAAGGTCTGGGAAGGGATGGGAAAATAATTCCTCTGACTCTGTCTTTGGGGGTGCACACAGCAGAGAGTGAGGAAAGTGCAGATACAGAGGATGAGGAGGGTGCAAAAGCGGAAGGCTGAGTGAGACACTCAACCAACTCTGGTGACTTAATCGCACGCACCTTCTCCAACTTCCCACTTAGGCTCTGGCTTGGTGCACCTGCCCTACCCCTACCACCCCTGCGGAACGGCCTGCCTCTTCCTCTGCCTGTCATTTTCAAAATGACCCTGTGCCAAAGTCCCTAGAGAAGAGCAGTATTTGGTGAAAGCTGGTATATCAAACCCTTAAATAAGTATTTTGTGGAAGCAGGTGTATCGCAGGCCTCAATCAATATTTGGTGGAAGCAGGTATATCAATCCCCTAAATCAGTATTTGGTGGAAGCAGGTGTATTGCAGGCCTCAATCAATATTTGGTGGAAGCAGGTATATCAATCCCTTAATCAGTATTTTGTGGAAGCAGGTGTATCGCAGACCTCAATCAATATTTGGTGGAAGCAGGTTTATCAATCCCCTTAATCAGTATTTTGCGGAAGCAGGCATATTTCACCCCTCAGTCAGTATTTTGTGGAAACTGGTATATAGAACCCCTTAATCAATATTTGGCGGAAGCAGGTATATCACACCCCTCAATCAGTATTTTGTGAAAGCAGGTATATCAAACCTCTTAATCAGTATTTTGTGGAAGCAGGTATATAGAACCCCTTAATCAATATTTGGTGGAAGCGTGTATATCTCACTCCATAATCTGTATTTTATGGAAGCAGGAATATAGAACTCCTTAATCAATATTTTGTGGAAGCAGGTATAGTATATCAATCCCCTTAATCAATATTTGGTGGAAGCAGGTATATCTCAACCCTCAATCTGTATTTTGTGGAAGCAGGTATATCAAACCCCTTATTCAGTATTTTGTGGAAGCAGGAATATCGCACCCCTCAATCAGTATTTTGTGGAAACAGGTATATCAAACCCCTTAATCATTATTTGGTGAAAGCAGGTATATCGCACCCCTCAATCAGTATTTGGTGGAAGCAGGTATATCGCACCCCTTAATCCTTATTTTGTGGAAGCAGGTATATCGCACCCCTTAATCCGTATTTTGTGGAAGTAGGTATATTGCACCCCTCAATCAGTTTTTTTGGGGGCAACAGGTATATCTCCCCTGTTGCAAATAGTTGTTCCAATAGCACTTGTCTCTCTATATACCTGCAGTATCGCAGCAGAACCGCACACAACTGCTGCACAATACAAATGCACTATAAAATACTTTCTATGTATATTATAAGTATATCACACCCCTCAGTATATAACACCTATCGATAGCACACCTATACCAATCCTTAAAAGGACTTTTGTGGCCCTTTTAGCTAGCGTTTGGTGTCCCTAACAGTCTGTCCCTGCTCCAAAAAGCAACCTCTCCCTACACTGGCAAAACACAGAATGTAAAATAGCTGCCAGATCGGGTTGTGTTATAGGGAAGGGGTGTGTCCATGTGCTGAAACGTTTCAATTGGCTGTCTTGTCCCACCTGATGGATGTGTCATGGGTCAAAGTTCAGCGCAATGCAAAAGAATATGGTGCATACGAACATCGCCATATGTTCGCATGTTCGGCGAATCGCGAATGAGCAAAGTTCACGCAAAACGAGCGCTGGGCGAACCACAAGGCCATCTCTAGAGGGCTATTCTACTCTTGGGGAGCGTTATCACGGTTGGGGGCACTGTAGGGAGCAGTATTACTAATGGGGCATTCTTGGGGAGCGTTATCATGGTTGGGGACACTGTAGAGAGCAGTATTACTAATGAGGGCATTCTAGAAGAGGGTTAGACTTTGAGGAGCACTATTACTGTGGGGGCACTTATATTTCTTCAGGATAGTATTTGGGGGTATTGGGGAGCACAGCGAGCAGCAGGATAACACTGTGGGGACTCAAGGTTGGGAGATGATGATAGAAATGTGAGGAAGCTAAGATGTCCGTGTGTCACACTGTGCAGAGATGAGGCGGCTGAGAGAAGTTGTCCGGACTAAATGGAGAAGATGATGACAGAGAAGATCTACATCGGAGGAGACGTCACCTGGAGGCCCTGGATGTGACCGATATGTGCTGCTGTATAGGAAGTACGTCAAAATGCAATGTGTAGGGGGAGGGGCGACTTAGAAACTGGGCCATATTCATTGGGGCTTGGGCCCCGGATCTTTTGAGACCCTAGCAACGCCCCTGGAAAGTAGTAAGGAGCCTTACATAGCATTATAGTACATGACCACCATACATATGAATGATCATCCTTGAAATACATGGACAGGACAGGCCTTGGGAAACTTTTTTTTAGCAGCTACCTTCCCTCACTAACAGAAGGGGTTCTAAGCAGCAGACCAGTCTATAACTTCTATATGATATAAAAGGGCATATGGATAGGGGTTGTCTTGATGAAACAACCCCCATTTTTTCTACAAACAGCATCACTCTTGTCCGTGACTTGACTATTGGGCCCAGCCCATGGCCAAGAGGTTCTATTTGTGGATATAAAGCTCTATTTATCGACAATCCCCTAGAGCAATGATGGCGAACCTATGGCACAGGTGCCAGAGGCGGCACTCAGAACCCTCTCTGTGGGCACCCACACCCTTGAAAAAGTCTATGGTGTACCAATATACCTTAGACTTTCCCTGCCATTCAACAGCGCAGGGCGCACTATGAACAGCACAGGAAGCGCACTGAATGTAGGCAGGCTATTATAGCTAAATAATAAAGTACATGGAAGATAACTATATTGGACTGTAGTATTCAGGTTAAATTGCCGTGTTGGCACTTTGCGATAAATAAGTGGGTTTTGGGTTGCAGTTTTGGCACTCGGTCTGTAAAAGCATCGCCATTACTGCCCTAGAGGAAGTCTTGTCTGCCAGACAGTAAACCTGTAACGACATAGTATTACATGTAAGAAAATAGATGGCTAAATGGGATGGTCCAGGATTAAAGGGGTTATCCAAGGCTATAAACTGCCCCCCCATATGCCGGGCCCCTCACATTGAATATACTTACCTGGCTTGCCGCTCCCTGCATTGTGTGTGATGCTAGGGAGGCTCATCCCTGTCCCCGCCTGTCATTGGCTGCTCCCCCGACACCAGATGTTTTCATCCACGCGTGGGACATGAAGGAACACACTTTTCTTGTGTGTGAAAATCTGGTTCCAAAATGTGCCGACCCTTTCTTTTACGCACATTTTATGGCATTATGTTACTTTATAAATCAGAGTAATGCGGATGATAATGTCATAATAGGTAACTGCTTATTATACAATTCTTTTCTATAATAGTGTGATACATAAGTGTCAAATTCATGCACATTTAAGATTAATAGTTCACATTAATATTTGGTTACGTTTTCTTGAGGAGAGCACTGAAATCAAGTTCCCCAGCATCATTGCTTCGTTTGCCTTCCCCACTGGTCCTAAAAGTAAATAAATCATAAAAAAATTTAAGGAATACAGACAATCCTATAACAATTTTGAAATAGTAGTTTGTTTTTAAAGTTGTTTTTTTTTTTCTGGGAGTACAATATTGATGATCTATCCTCAGGATAGGTCTTCATTATAAGATCGTTGAGGGTCCAGATCCCAGCACCCTGGCTGATTAGCTCGTCCGCGCACTGCGGACTCCTCAAAGCATAGCAAGGACAACACCATACATTGTATAGTGGCTGTGCTTGGTGTTGCAGCTCAGGCCTACTCACATAAAAGGGACTGAGCTGCACATAGGCCATGTGACCATTGCATTTGATGTCACTGGCCTAGGAAGAGGCATCACGGTCATTTCAAAAAGCTGATTGGTTGGACTCAACTAGAAGTAATTGGTGAACATCAATATTGTAGTCCACAAAAACTCCTTTTGAAGGGGCCGTCAGCAGTTAACTGGGAAAGATAAAAATGATATGTAAATTAAAAAATAGATTGGATACTTACGTCCTCTTAAAAGCTTGTAAAATGTTTCCATCATCACCAGCATCTGCAATAAAAGATGGAGTGGCTTATGTGAACAAATGGCTTAGCACAAATGCCACCAAGTTGCCCTATGTAAACATACCAGACTCAATACACAGTACAATTAACATTATATTAAAATATATTCTAATGGATAATGCAGTGAAATAGAATCCGCCTTTTTAGTGTCCCCTTATGCTACTTTTAAGTTAACCAGGTGATTTGAAGGGAACTTGTCACCACCTTTATGCTGCCCTCACTGAGGGCAACATAAAGCTGCCTTCTAGCCACTGATCGACAGCTTTCATATTCACGAGCATGGAGTGCTCGGTATTCATGACTTGCAGGCTTAGCCTACAGCTAATGTTTACTGAGGACTTCTTTCTTGTGTGTATTATCTACAGTGCCCCTTCCTCATAATTGCTGCAACCAATAAAGTGGAAAATGATTTAAAAGTGATGTCAGTCACAACCTTATACCATTCTCAGAGAGGGTAATGACAGTTCCCCAATATGGGAACAAATAAGTTTAAAGAGGACCTTTCATGGGTCCAAAGAATATGAACTTAGTAGCAGCCTACATAGAACGGCGCCCAGGGATCTAAGTGCACTTACTATTATTCCTGGGTGCCTCTCCGTTCGCCCGCTGTGGCCCCCGGTAATTTCTCAACATTTGGTGCAAGTAGGAGGAGATGCCAGTGTCTCTCCTTCTCCCTGACGGCAGCGCTGTCCAATCACAGCGCAGAGCTCAGAGCCAGGGAGAAAAAAAAACGGAGGCCACAGCGGGCGAACGGAGCGGCGCCCAGGAATAATAGTAAGTGCACTTAGATCCCTTGTCGCCGCTCTATGCAGCCTGCTACTAAGTTCATATTCTTTGGACCCATGAAAGGTCCTCTTTAAAGATTTTGTTCACATTCTTGTTGCTCCTGAAGGTAGAACAATGTAGTCTGCAAAAATGAAAAACTGATCTGTTAGGCTACTTTTACATCAGCGTTTTTCTTTCCGGTATTTAGATCCGTCATAGGATCTCAAAACAGGAGGAAAACGCTTCAGTTTTGTCCCCATTCTTTGTCAATGGGGACAAAACTGAATTGAACAGAATGGAATGCACCAGAATTCATTTGTTTGGTTGCGCTCCCATGCTGGACAAATAAGTGCTGCAAGCAGCGTTTTTCTGTGCTTCATGGGATAGTGATCAAGACAGATCCGCCATGATTCACAATGTAAGTCAATGATCCCGGATCCGTTTTCTCGGACACAAAAGAAAACAGATCCATCGCCCATTGACTTACAATGTTTTTAGTGCCGGATCTGTCTTGGACATTTTAGAGTTAGGCCTCTTTCACACGGGCGTCATGTTTTTGGCCCGGATAAAATGCGCGATTTTTCAGCGCGAGTGCAAAACATTGTAATGCGTTTTGCACGCGCGTGAGAAAAATCGGCATTTTTGGTACCCAAACCCGAACTTCTTCACAGAAGTTCGGGTTTGGGTTAGGTGTTGTGTAGACTGTATTATTTTCCCTTATAACATGGTTATAAGGGAAAATAATAGTATTCTTAATACAGAATGCATAGTACAATAGGGCTGGAGGGGTTAAAAAATATAAAAAATAATGTAACTCACCTTAATCCACTTGTTCGCGCAGCCCGGCTTCTCTTCTGTCTTCTTCTTTGAGGAATAGGACCTTTGATAACGTCACTGCGCTCATCACATGGTCCATCACATGATCTTTTACCATGGTGATAGATCAGGTGATGGACCATGTGATGAGCGCAGTGATGTCACCACAGGTCATTTTCCTGTGCACAGCAAAGAAGAAGAAAGAAGAGAAGCCGGGCTGCACGAACAAGTGGATGAGGTGAGTTAAATTTTATTTTTTGAACCCCTCCAGCCCTATTGTACCATACATTCTGTATTAAGAATGCTATTATTTTCCCTTATAACCATGTTATAAGGGAAAATAATAATGATCGGGTCTCCATCCCGATCGTCTCCTAGCAACCGTGCGTGAAAATCACCGCTCATGTGCACAGCCCCATAGAAATGAATGGGTCCAGATTCAGTGCGGGTGCAATGCGTTCACCTCGCACATTGCACCCGCACGGAAATCTCGCCCGTGTGAAAGGGGCCTTAACCCCTTAAGGACTCAGCCCTATTTCACCTTAAGGACTTGGCCATTTTTTGCAAATCTGACCAGTGTCACTTTAAGTGCTCATAACTTTAAAACGCATTGACTTATCCAGGCCGTTCTGAGATTGTTTTTTCGTCACATATTGTACTTCATGACACTGCTAAAATTGGGTCAAAAAAGTTAATTTTTTTGCATAAAAAAATACCATATTTACCAAAAATTTAGAAAAATTAGCAAATTTCAAACTTTCAGTTTCTCTACTTCAGTAATACATAGTAATACCCCCAAAAATTGTGATTACTTTACATTCCCCATATGTCTACTTCATGTTTGTAGCATTTTGGGATTGATATTTTATTTTTTGGGGATGTTATAAGGCTTAGAAGTTTAGAAGCAAATCTTGAAATTTTTCAGAAATTTACAAAAACCCAATTTTTAGGGACCACTACAGGTCTGAAGTCACTTTGCGAGGCTTACATAATAGAAACCGCCCAAAAATGACCCCATTCTATAAACTACACCCCTCAAGGTATTCAAAACTGATTTTACAAACTTCGTTAACACTTTAGGTGTTGCACAAGAGTTATTGGCAAATGGGGATGAAATTTGCGAATTTCTTTTTTTTGCCTAATTTTCCATTTTAACCCATTTTTTTCACTAACAAAGCAAGGGTTAACAGCCAAACAAGACTGTATCTTTATTGCCCTGACTCTGCCGTTTACAGAAACACCCCATATGTGACCGTAAACTACTGTACGGGCACACAGCGGGGCGCAGAGTGAAAGGTGCGCCGTATGGTTTTTGGAAGCCAGATTTTGCTGGACTGTTTTTTTGACACCATGTCCCATTTGAAGCCCCCCTGATGCACCCCTAGAGTAGAAACTCCATAAAAGTGACCCCATCTAAGAAACTACACCCCTCAAGGTATTCAAAACTGATTTTACAAACTTTGTTAACCCTTTAGGTGTTGCACAAGATTTAATGGAAAATAGAGATACAATTTCAAAATTTCACTTTTTTGGCAGATTTTCCATTTTAATATTTTTTTTCCAGTTACAAAGCAAGGGTTAACAGCCAAACAAAACTCATTATTTATGGCCCTGATTCTGTAGTTTACAGAAACACCCCATATGTGGCCGTAAACTACTGTACGGGCACACAGTAGGGCGTAGAGGGAAAGGTGCGCCGTATGGTTTTTGGAAGCCAGATTTTGCTGGACTGGTTTTTTGACACCATGTCCCATTTGAAGCCCCCCTGATGCACCCCTAGAGTAGAAACTCCATAAAAGTGACCCCATCTAAGAAACTACACCCCTCAAGGTATTCAAAACAGATTTTACAAACTTTGTTAACCCTTTAGGTGTTGCACAAGATTTAATGGAAAATAGAGATACAATTTCAAAATTTCACTTTTTTGGCAGATTTCCATTTGTAATATTTTTTTTCCAGTTACAAAGCAAGGGTTAACAGCCAAACAAAACTCATTATTTATGGCCCCTGATTCTGTAGTTTACAGAAACCCCCATATGTGGTCGTAAAACCGCTGTACGGGCACACGGCCAGGGCGCAGGAAGGAAAGGAACGCCATACGGTTTTTGGAAGGCAGATTTTGCTGGACTGGTTTTTTTGACACCATGTCCCATTTGAAGCCCCCCTGATGCACCCCTAGAGTAGAAACTCAAAAAATAAAAGTGACCCCATTTTAGAAACTACGGGATAGGGTGGCAGTTTTGTTGGTACTAGTTTAGGGTACATATGATTTTTGGTTGCTCTATATTACACTTTTTTGTCGGCAAGGTAACAAAAAATAGATTTTTTGGCACGTTTTTTTTTTTGTTATTTACAACATTCATCTGACAGGTTAGATCATGTGGTAATTTTATAGAGCAGGTTGTCACGGACGCGGCGATACCTAATATGTATACAATTTTTTTTTATTTATGTAAGTTTTACACAAATGATTTCATTTTTAAAACAAAAAAATGTTTTAGTGTCTCCATAGTCTAAGAGCCATAGTTTTTTCAGTTTTTAGGCGATTATCTTAAGTAGGGTCTCATTTTTTGCGGCGATGAGATGACGGTTTGAGTGGCACTATTTTGGGGTGCATATGACTTTTTGATCACTTGCTATTACACTTTTTGTGACGTAAGATGACAAAAAATAGCTTTTTTTTACACCGTTTTTATTTTTATTTTTTTTACGGTGGTCACCTGAGGGGTTAGGTCATGTGATATTTTTATAGAGCCGGTCGATACGGACGCGGCAATACCTAATATGTATACTTTTTATTTATTTATTTAAGTTTTACACAATGATTTCTATTTTGAAACCAAAAGAATCATGTTTTAGTGTTTCCATAGTCTAAGAGCCATAGTTTTTTCAGTTTTTGGGCGATTATCTTGGGTTAGGGGTATTGATTTTTGCGGGATGAGATGACGGTTTGATGGTACTATTTTGGCGTACATGCGATTTTTTGCTCACTTTTATTACCTTTTTTGGGAAGTAAGGTGGGCAAAAATTTCAATTTCTAATAGTTTTTATTTTTTTTATTTTTATGGCGTTCACCGTGCGGGAAAGTAACATGACCGTTTCATAGATCAGGTCGTTACGGACGCTGGCGATACCAAACATGTGTAGGGGAATTTTATTTTTTTCATTTTTAATCAGTGATAAATGTGTTTTTGGATTTTTACTTTTTTTTTCACTTTTTTTCCACTTTTTTTTTTTGACCCAGACCCACTTGGTTCTTGAAGATCCAGTGGGTCTGATGTCTGTATAATACAGTACAGAACAATATATATTGTACAGTACTGTATTTTACTTACACTTTGTCTGAACAGATCTCTGCCTTTAGCACAGATCTGTTCAGCACCATGGACAGCATAATGCCTGAGAGGCGTCCTGTTGCCATGGGAACCTTCCCCGTCTGACCTCAGTGTTGTCAGAACTTCGCAGACGGGGAAGGGTAAGCACAGGCTGAGGGGGGCTGTCTGGGGCTCTCTCCCTCTCCCATCGGGGGGCTGCAAAGGCACAGCAGCCCCCCGATGGGAGAGGGAGGGAGCCTCCCTCTTACTGTTAACTTTTTTCCATACAGCGGTCCGTACGGACCGCTGTATGGAAAGGGTTTAAACGGCTGACATCGCATCATCGATGTCAGCCGTTTATACCAGGGTGCCAGCAATGTGCTGGCACCCTGGTATACCCACTAGAGACCAACGATTATACAAGGGGAGGCGGGCGGGGATCGCGATCCCGCCTGCCGCACCGCCCCCGCCTCCCGCACCGCCCCCACCGCCCACAACTCCCCCCCCTGCACCACCCGCCGGCAAAATCATGCAGGGGTGCAGGGGGGGGTGTAAAATATATATTTTAGGGACACTAAAGCTTCTGATCCCCGCAGTCAGGGCCCGCGGGGATCAGAAACTGCACAAAGCGCAGCAAACCGCAGGTCTGAATTGACCTGCGGTTTTCTGCGATCGCCGATGCGGGGGGGTCAAATGACCCCCCCCTGCATTGTTACGGGATGCCGGCTGAATGATTTCAGCCGAAATCCCGTTCCGATTAACCCCTCGGGCGCCGGAATACAGATTTCAAGTTATGACGTACCGGTACGTCATGGGTCCTTAAGGACTCGGGATCCATGCCGTACGATACGTCCTAAGTCCTTAAGGGGTTAAAGAGGTTGTCGTCCCAAAATCAAAAAAAATTTATGTGCTCCTAACACCCCTCACCATGCATACATATGCCCCCAATACCTGTTTTTCATGTCTGAGCTTTCCTTCCCCCCCCCCCCCCTGGAGGACATGACATTATCCTGGCAGATCTACTTTCTCTCCTTCTTGTTTTGTTGAATACATAACTTTATTGATACACAATCCTGGCTGCACTGCACAGTGATGAGTCACAGACTGGCCACGCCCCCCACTGCTCTGCCTGCAGCAGCTACTCCATCTATAACTCTGTGTCTTTCTACACCCAGACAGGAATCTACTTCTCACTCAGTATCTAAATCCCATTACTGACCGTCCACAGGCTCTGCCCTCACATGTGTATCTAATCCTATCCTGTGTGATACAGCCTGCTGAGCTGTGTATCTAATCCCATCACTGACCGTCTGCAGACTCTTCCCTCACCATCTCCAGAGTGTGATAAACAGCTGGAATCAGCAAGCGTATCCAATCACATCTGTATCTAATCCTATCCTGTATGTGTGCCTGATACACATCCTGTTGTGTGCGATACTGCCTGCTGGTGTGTATTTAATCCCATTTTGTATGATACTGCCTGCTGAAGTGTGTATCTAATCACATCTTCTATGATACAGCGTGCTAAAATGTGTATCTAATCCCATCTTGTATGATCCTGCCTGCTGAGCAGTGTATCTAATCCCATTTTGTATGACACAGCCTGCTGAGCTGTTTATCTAAATCCTTTTGCACACAACCGTATCCATTTTGCGATCCCCAATTTTGGCAGTCCCATTGAGTTCTATGGATTTGAGGTCCTCATTTTGAGGACCAGAATAGGACATGTTCTGTCTTTACTGGAACTGACATATGGATGTAAAAAACACACTGACGACGTCCATGTGCTTTCCACTTCCGTATGTCAGTTCTGCGAAAGATAGAACATGTCCTATTCTGGTCCTCATAATGCAGATCTAAAACCCATAGAACTCAATGGGACTGCAAAAAATGTCTATCGCACACAGACAGTAACCTTATTTAGTGGATCCGCAAGTGGTTCTGTGCACGAGCCCTATCACTTATACTTAGCGCCCATAACAATGACATCCACAGTGCCCCCATAACAGTGACGTCCACAGTGCCCCCATAACAGTGACATCCACAGTGCCTCCCATAACAGTGACATCCACAGTGCCCCCATAACAGTGACATCCACAGTGCCCCCATAACAGTGACGTCCACAGTGCTCCCATTACAGTGACATCCACATTGCTCCCATAACAGTAACATCCACAGTGCCCCATAACAGTGACATTCACAGTGCCCCCTTTACAGTGACATCCACAGTGCTCCCATAACAGTGACATCCACAGTGCCCCCATCACAGTGACATCCACATTGCTCCCATAACAGTGACATCCACAGTGCCCCCATAACAGTGACATCCACAGTGCTCCCATAACAGTGACATCCACAGTGCGTCAATAACAGTGATATCCAGAGTGCCCCATAACAGTGCCATCCAATGCCCCCTATTTGTCAGCCAGTGCCCCCTTGTGCTATCCAGTACCCCCTAGTACCATCCAGTACCCCCACTATGCCATGCAGTGGCCCCTTTTTTGCCATCCAGTTTCCCTGTTTGCCATCAATTACCCCCCTTGTGCCATCCATTGCCCTCCTTGTGCCATCCAGTTCCCCCATTGTGCCATCCATTACCCCCTTGTGCCATCCAGTGCACTCATTGTGCCATCCAGTGCCCCTTGTTTGCCATCCAGTGCCCCTGTTTGACATGCATTGCCCCCTTGTGCCATCTAGTGTCCCCATTGTGCCATCCAGTGTCCCCATTGTGCCATCCATTGCCCCATTGTGCCATCCAGTGCACTCATTGTGCCATGCAGTGCCCCCTTGTGCCATCCAGTGGCCCCTTGTTTGCCATCCAGTGCCCCTATTTGCCATCCAGTTCCCCTATTGTTCCATCCATTGCCCCATTATGCAATCCATTGCCGTCAATGTGCCATGCAGTGCCCCCTTGTGCCATCCAGTGCCTCCTTGTTTGCCATCCAGTGCCCCTGTTTGCCATGCATTGCCCCTTTGTGCCATCCAGTGTCCACATTGTGCCATCCATTGCCCCCTTGTGCCATCGATTGCCCCCTTGTGCCATCCATTGCCCCCTTGTGCCATGCAGTGCCTCCTTGTTTGCCATGCAGTGCCCCCTTGTTTGCCTTCCATTGCCCCTTGTGCCATTCATTGCCCTTTGTGCTATCCAATGCCCCCTTGTGCCATCCAGTGTCCCTGTTTGCCTTGCATTGCCCCCTTGTGCCATCCATTGCCCCCATGTGTCATCCACTGTGCCCCATGTTTCTTTCACTGTGCCCCATGTGCCATCCACAGTGCTCCATGTGCCATACATAGTGCCCAATGTGCCATCCACATTGCTTAATGTACTATCCACAGTTCCCTAGTGACATCCAGTGCCCCCATGTGCTATCAATAGTGCTCCTATTGCCCCTATTGCCATCCAAAGTGCCCCATGTGCCATCCACAGTACCCAATGTTCCATCCACAGTGCCCCAGTGAAATCCAGTGCCCCCATGTGCCATCATCATTGCCCCAAAGTGCAATCCACAGTTCCACAGTGCCCCCCCATGTGCCAGTCAGTGCCCCCAGTGAGATCCACAGCATAGAAATCAGCCACTGTGGCTGATCGCTATGCTGTCACTCCTGCACAGCGCTTACATCGTGCTGTGCAGGAGTCAGTACAGGCTTCACATAGAAGCCTGTACACTGCAGAGAGCGGCCGGCAATCCTGCGCATGTGCACTAGCATTCAGCATAGTGCGCTTGCGTGGGGAGTGAAAACGGCCGGCGCTTTCTTAGGCAGGAGGCGGTGACGTCACTCGTGACGATCCGTCTCCTGCTGGAGAAAGGAAGAGAAGACAGGAAGATAAGAAGACAGACTTTGCCCGGAAGCACAGAAAAGCCATCTGGAGGGACCACGTGCCCGGGAGGCAGATGTCAAGAACGGCTGCACTGTGGAAGGTAAGTATGTGAGCAATAATCTTTCCTCCACAGGTTAGCTTTTAATCGTCAAAAAAAGGTTAAGCCCGGAAAACCCCTTTAATACAACTGGATCCGTTCATAATGGATGCAGCTGGTTGTATTAACCTAATGGAAACCATTTTGTTAATCCCTGCCGGATCCAGCAAAAACGCAGATGTGAAAGTAGCCTTATACGGTATTTATCAGTGTGAACAGATCCTTGGGTGTTTGCATGTCTTTTAGTGAGTTTAAAGACTGAAGCTTCAGTGGTGGCTTTAATAAATCCCATTTACAGTTGATTAGGGTTAAAGTACGGTAGCCAGGGCCGCTGATAGGCCAGTACAGCTGGCCCGGCAGTGGCGTAGCTATAGGGGTCGCAGCGGTCGCAATTGCGACCGGGCCCCTAAGTCAGGGGGGCCCACGGGGCCCCCTCAGCCAGGAGAACGCGGCCCCAAGCTGGTGAAATCAGATTCACATGGGGCGGAGGCGGAGCGGAGGCGAGGCCCTGCATGACGCGCACTGTGCAGAGCAGGGCAGGCTAAGTAGGAGGAGGGAGGGGGAGTGGCTTCAGTTGAGGTCAGAAGACGAAAGAGGAAGCTGTGTGCAGCCGCCGGTACTGACTGACTCCGCCTCCTCTCCTGGCTGAGAGCTCCCCTCCTCGGCTCCTCCTATCCTGAGCCTGCGAGTGCGGCTGCCTGCCAGACTGTCTGCTGTGCTGAGGTGAGCGTGGCTAGCTGGACCATCCGACTGGACCAGGGTCCTGGTGGTCCGGTCCAGACCAGTTAAAGTGTGTGTCTGTGAACTGTGAGTGTCCCTGAGTGAGTGAGTCCGGTCCGGGGGCCCTAACACGCCTGGTGGAAGCGCCGGTGGCGGTGACATAGTCAGTGATAACTAAGCCCAGCAGCCCCAGACCAGACCAGTCAATACCCGCTCCTTTAGGAAAAAACTAATCAGTACTCTCATCACTCAGATGTGACTGCAGGCAGCACAGCAGCAGGCCAGAAGCGATCGATCAGCCAGGATTAATGTGCACAGCCTGGGTGGGAGGCCCCCCTTACCCTGGCCTTAGGCAAGTGACAAACTGCCCCCCCTCCTCAATCTGAATCCACAGATCCCCTCCATAACAGTGCCATCCACAGATCCCCTCCATAACAGTGCCATCCACAGATCCCCTCCATAACAGTGCCATCCACAGATCCCCTCCATAACAGTGCCATCCACAGATCCCCTCCATAAAGTGCCATTCACAGATCCCCTCCATAACAGTGCCATTCACAGATCCCCTCCATAACAGCGCCATTCACAGACGACCCCCCAGCGCCATAAATATCACTTGTAGACAAATCTGCATGTTGTTTCAAGGCGGCGTCTGGGGAGGGGCCAAGGGCGGGGCCAGGGGTGTGGCTGAAGGAGGGATCAGGGGGTGGAGCTGAAGGGGGCCCCGTCATGTATGCTGTACGGGGCCCCATGATTTCTATCAGCGGCCCGGACGGTAGCATGAAAGGCCAATCAGCTGCCAACATGTAGTAGGAGGGGCTAAATCTAAAAGGACTGAAGAGTGGTTGTCACTGTACTGTACTTATCTTTGTAACATGACATCACTGTATTAATTAACCTTGTATTGTGACATCATTGTGTTTATTATGTCTGTGTCTGCTGCAATAGCCAGAACAGGATATAACTATGATTCAAGCCATTTAACCCCTTAGATACCACGGTCAATAGAATCCTTGGTATTTAAGGTATTAGACAGAGGGAATGACACCCCTTTTGGTGCGCCCCACAGCATGTTCTTGAAAAAAACTGAAAAATCCATCACATGCACTACGGATAAAATCCAATCTCTTTATTACGATCCTTTAAAATTCCATGAGCTGATCAGAAAGCTTTACGGTCTACGCGTTTCGACAATCTGTCTTATTCATGACCATACTGTGTAGCAAATTTTCTGGTTTAAAAAGCCCTTCACCCACCTCAGACACTCCTCCGTTACCATATGTGAGTAATCACCAAAATGGAATCGGGGGGGGTGTCTGGTGACATAAAATACAAAACTACTTGCAAAAACAAGATTTTACAAAAGGAAAAATGAATCAACAATCACATACAGTGATACAGAATATAAATCAATATTCAAAGATGAGATTGTGTCTATTATTCATGCCCTTTGGAGTCCTGGCATGCAATAAGGAGATCCAAAAAGACTCCCTATTATAAAGCAGTCTGTTTAGATCTCCTCCTCGCAATGGTTCAGGATCCTAGTGGTTCACCTGATGTTAAACTACAAATGAGGAACTTGAATCCTTGTTATCAAAGGAGATGAGAATCTGGTGGGATGCGAAAACGTTGAAGTCCTATTTGGAAAAATGTATGATTTCTAGAGGCGTGCGGCTTGTGATATACATACTCACCAGAATTCATGCATAATTGGAATACTGCTTTATCAGAATGTTCATTGAAACTTATGGCAATGATTGTGGAACAAGAAGACATTTTGTGGGAAACCACACGTGCACGAATTAAGGCAATACAAGAATTTGTGTTACCAGTCAAAGAGAAAGAGGAATTTAAAATACTGGATAATGCGGTGAAAGAAAAAATGATTGCTCTACAGGAAAAAATAATACACACAAAGGAAACAAAATTGAAAAAAAGATCTTATGGATTATTCTCTTGATCAGGTATATACATGGAAGCAAAAGACTTTGGATACATCAAAATCAATTTTGAGAAACAAAAAACCGAGAAAAAATTCTCAATAGAGTGAGCTTTACTAGTGCGGAATACTCTTTTGAATCCACGGTCTATATACAAAAAGGAGATTCATCACAAAAGAATTCCGCTCATATTAAAAATAAAATAAGAATGGAAATGGCAGAAAGAGAAACAAAATGAATGAATCTCAGGATCCATTGATATAACTGGAGAATAAGCCAAAAAACGAACAAGGAGAGCAGGGCAAAAGCATCGAACAAAATATAAGCTATCCGAGGAGGACAGTAAAGAGACAGAAATAAAAGATGCAGTCTTTAATTTATCGAGTTAGATCTTATTCGGTCCTGAATCAAGCCTCTTGAGAAAGGGGCTATCGTTCTCACCAATGAGTGATTTTGATTTGTTTCGCACTATAATTGATGAGAACAGGTTT
The DNA here is from genome assembly GCF_905171765.1 of Bufo bufo. Taxonomy (NCBI): domain Eukaryota; kingdom Metazoa; phylum Chordata; class Amphibia; order Anura; family Bufonidae; genus Bufo; species Bufo bufo. The sequence continues at coordinate 180,866,516 of NC_053389.1, forward strand.
GCACGGACTCTTACTGTCAGGAGGCATTTTGATTTGTCAGGGGAAGGTTGGAAATTAAATTGCAATGAACAGCAGAAAGTGAGTGATAATGTTATTAATGTGATACCATTTAATTTTGTCAGAACAATGGTCGTGTGTGAATCTGGGCCTATTGCAGATGACTGGGGGAAGGGTTTTAGGGTCTCTAACTCAGACTTTTACCCCGTGAGTTCTAGGGTGCCCACTTTAGATACATTTCTGGAGTTAGTGGAGTTGAACCTTGTGGCATTAGACCAGAAAGGGAAAAAATTAAAAAGAAATGGGATACGGAGAGATAATCTCACTAGACAAGAGAGGAAAGCACTCGATAATTTACGGCACAATAGTGATTTGGTTATTATAAAATCTGATAAAGGTGGGAGTATAGTGGTGATGGATGCAGGTTTGTATTTGAAATGCAATGAGGCGTGGCTAGGGGATACATTCACATATCGAAAGTTGAGGGCAGATCCCGCTACAGAATTTGTCTCAGCATTATCCAAACATCTTGATGAAGGTGTTTCACTAGGTATTTTGGATATGAAACTTAGAGACTATTTGTTTGTGAATAAACCAGTAATCCTAATTTTCCAGTCACTCCCTAAGGTACATAAAAAGACTTTCCCTCCTCCATTCTGACCCATTGTGTCTGGTATAGGCAGCTTGGGAGAGCGCCTGGGAGCATGGCTAGATTTTTATCTGCAACCCCTTGTACAGCGTATCCCAAGCTACCTACGAGATACAAAACATGTATTGGATTTGACTGGTAACTTAGTGTGGGAAGAGAGGTACTGATGGGCGACTTGTGATGTCGCCGCTATTTACTCCTCGAATCCGCACCATTTGGGTTTGGCGAGTCTCAAAAGACATTTCGATTTGTATAGTGGATATAGTGTTGCTTTGAAGGAATTCCTCTATTTGTCTGTGAAGTTCCTGCTAGGACATAATTATTTCTCCTTCAATGGGGCCTACAATTTGCAGATGAGGGGAGCATCAATGGGTGTGAAATTCTCCCCCTCGTATGAAAATATTTATATGTCGCATGGGGAGGAACAATACCTTATGATCGAGGACAATGTCTTTTTCCCCTCAATCGTATGGTATGGAAGATTCATTGATGATATCATCCTGGTGTGGAACTTCACAGAAGAGAACTTTGTGAATTGCGTGAAATACATGAATAAAAGTGCTATGAATCTTCAATTCACTTATACAATAGCAGTGAGTGACATTCCTTTCCTGGATGTCACGCTTTCTAATATAGGGAATGAGGTAGTCAGTAGCAACTACAGAAAAAACACAAGTAGGAATACTTTGTTACTGGCGTCCTCCCGTCACCCCAAACATGTGATTAATGGTATCCCCTACGGTGACATTATAAGAATCTGCCGTAATTGCACAGAGGACTCCTCATTTAACCCTTTCAACCCCGGGCCAGTTTTCACCTTCCTGCCAAGGTAATTTTTTGCAAATCTGACATGTGTCAGTTTATGTGGTAATAACTTCAAAATGCTTTTACTTATCCAGGCCATTTTGAGATTGTTTTCTCGTCACATTTTTTACTTCATGGCAGTGGTAAAATTGGTCAAAATATTTCATTTTTTTAAATAAAAAAAATACCAAATTTACCAAAAATTAGAAAAATTAGCAAATTTCTAAATTTAAATTTCTCGACTTTTATGCAAAAATAGTTATTACTTTACATTCCCCATATGTCTACTTCATGTTTGGATCATTTTGTGAATTCCATTTTATTTTTTGGGGACGTTAGAAGGCTTAGAAGTTTAGAAGCAAATCTTGAAATTTCCAAAACCCACTCTTTAAGGACCAGTTCAGGTCTGAAGTCACTTTGTGAGGCTTAGGCCTCATGCACACGACCGTTTTTTTTTGCGGTCCGCAAAACGGATTTCCGTTGTTCCGTGATCCGTGACCGTTTTTTCTTCCGTGGGTCTTCCTTGATTTTTGGAGGATCCACGGACATGAAAAATGAAAAAAAAAATCTAAGTCAAGTTTGCCATTGAAATGATAGGAAAAAACGGACACGGATCACGGACACGGATCACGAACGCGGATGACAATCTTGTGTGCATCCGTGATTTTTCACGGACCCATTGACTTGAATGGGTCCGCGAACCGTTGACCGTGAAAAAAAAAATAGGACAGGTCATATTTTTTTTCACGGCCAGGAAACACGGATCACGGATGCGGCTGCCAAACGGTGCATTTTCCGATTTTTCCACTGACCCATTGAAAGTCAATGGGTCCACGAAAAAAAACGGAAAACGGAACCACGGACGCAGATGAACACAACGGTCGTGTGCATGAGGCCTTACATAATAGAAACCACCCAAAAATTACCCTATTTTAGAAACTACACCCCTCAAGGTATTCAAAACAGATTTTACAAACTTTGTTAACCCTTTAGATGTTCCGCAAGAATTAATGGAAAATAGAGATGACATTTCAGAATTTCACTTTTTGGCAGATTTTCCATTTTAATCCATTTTTTTTCCACTAAAAAAGCAAGGGTTAACAGCCAAAAAAAAAAACAATATTTATTGCCCTGATTCTTTAGTTTACAGAAACCCCCCATATGTGGTTGTAAACTGCTGTATGGGCACACGGCAGGGCGCAGAAGGAAAGAAACGCCATATGGTTTTTGGAAAGCAGATTTCACTGGGATAATTTTAAGCTGCCATGTCACATTTAAGGACCCCCTGATGCCCCCCTAGAGTAGAAACTCCCAAAAAATGACCCCATTTTGGAAACTACGGGATAAGGTTGCAGTTCTGTTGTTACTATTTTAGGTTACATATGATTTTTGGTTTCTCTGTATTACACTTTTTGTGAGGCAAGGTAACAAAAAATAGCTGTTTTGGAACAGTTTTTATTGTTAGTTATTTACAATATTTATCTGACAGGTTAGATCATGTGGTATTTTTTATAGAGCAGGTTGACTGCTTTTTTTGGTTGTTTGTTTCAGTTTTACATAATAAAGCATTTTTGAAAAAAAATTAAAAAAATGGTGTCTCCATGTTTTGAAAGCCATAGTTTTTTCAATTTTTTGGGAGACTGTCTTATGTAGGGGCTAATTTTTTTTGGTATGAGATGACGGTTTGATTAGTACTATTTTGGGGTGCGTATGACTTTTTGATCGCTTGGTATTGCACTTTTTGTGATGTAAGGTGACAAAAAAATGGCTTTCATGACACCGTTTTTTTTGGTTTTTCTTTACGGTGTTCACCTGAGTGGTTAGGTCATGTGATATTTTTATAGATCAGGTCATTACGGATATGGCAATACCTAATATGTCTACTTTTTTAAATGTATGTAACTTTTACACAGTTATATCATTTTTGAAACATAAAAAAAATCATGTTTTAGTGTCTCCATAGTATGAGAGCTATAGTTTTTTCAGTTTTTGGGCTATTATCTTAGGTAGGGTATCATTTTTGTGGGATGAGATGATGGCACTATTTTGGGGTGCATATGACTTTTTGATCGCTTGCTATTACACTTTTTGTGATGGTATGGTGACAAAAAATGGCTTTTTTTATACAGTTTTTATTTTATCTTTGTTACGGTGTTCATCTGAGGGGTTAGGTCATGTGGTATTTTTATAGAGCAGGTTGTTATGAATGTGGCAATATCTAATATGTCTACTTTTTTATTTATTTTTACATTAAACACAATAAAATAATTATTGTAACAAAAAAAAAATCATGTTTTAGTGTCTCCATAGTCTGAGAGCCATAGTTTTTTTTATTTTTTTGGGCGATTGTCTTAGGTAGGGGCTCGTTTTTTGCAGGATTAGGTGACGGTTAGATTAGTACTATTTTGGGGGGCGTACGCCTTTTTGATCGCTTGGTGTTGAACTTTTAATGATGCAAGGTGACCAAAAAAATTTTTTTAGCACAGTTTTTATTTTATTCAGTACACATGAGAGGTTAGGTAATGTGATAGTTTTATAGAGCCGGTCGATATGGACGTGGCGATACCTAATATGTCTACTGTTCTTGTTTTTCCTTTTTTTTTTAATTTACTTTATTTTGGGAAAAGGACACTTTTTTTTACTTGAAAGTTTTAATTTTTTTGTAAAACTTAATTTTTTTTTAACTTTTTCTTTCACTTTATTTTTTTGTCCCACTCTGGGACTGATCCCCTTTACAATGCATCACAATACTTCTGTATTGTGATGCATTGGATGTAAGTGTATTACCAGTGTAATACACTTACAGCCTGCTTCCTGTGAGATCCAGGGGGCTGGATCTCACAGGCTAAGGCCTCCTGCACACGACCGTTTTTTCCCCCAGTTTACTGGCCGTTTTTTGCGTTCCGTATACGGTCCGTATACGGAACCATTAATTTCAATGGTTCTGCAAAAAAAACGGAATGTACTCCGTATGCATTCCGTTTCCGTATTTTCATTTTTCTGTTCCGTTTAAAGATAGAACATGTCCTATTATTGCTGCAAATCACGTTCCGTGGCTCCATTTAAGTCAATGGGTCCGCAAAAAAACGGAACACATACGGAAATGCATCCATATGTCTTTCGTTTCCGTTCCGTTTTTTGCTGAACCATCTATTGAAAATGTTATGCCCAGCCCAATTTTATCTATGTAATTACTGTATACTGTATATGCCATACGGAAAAACGGAACGGAAAAACGGAACAGAAATGGAAACACAACGGAAACAACGGATCCGTGAAAAACGGACCGCAAAACACTGAAAAAGCCATACGGTTGTGTGCAATGGGCCTAAGGCATCTTTTTTTTCCGTTTACATTCCGTTTTTTGCGTTCCGTATACGGACCGTTTACAGAACCATTCATTTCAATGGATCCGGAAAAAAAACGGAAGGTAGTCCGTATGCATTCCATTTCCATATTTCCGTTCAGTTCAAAGATAGAACATGTCCCATTATTGTCCGCATAACGGACAAGGATAGTACTGTTCTATTAGGGGCCAGATGTTCCGTTCCGCAAAAAAATGGAATGCACACAGATGTCATCTGTATTTTTCACGGATCCGTTTTTTGCGGACCGGTCGTGTGCAAGAGGCTTAAGAGGGAATGCAGCCATGATGACTAAGTAAGGCTTTGGGTTGCCTTCCCTGCCATCGGGTCCCCCATCACAGCAGTGCGGGGACCCGATGGCTGCTCACCCTCCCCCCATAATTGCACGTGCTGCGGTCAGCGCGGACCGCTGGACATGAAAGGTTAATGCGCCGACATCTGTGTTTTCACCGATGCCGGCACATACAGCAGGGGTCTAGCTATCAGTCACTGCCGGACCCCTGCCGCTATTCGGGCGGGCGCAGCTCCTGCACCCGACCGATCAGCCCGATGTAATAGTACGGCGATGGGCTGCAGGTCACGTCCCGCTGCGCCATACTATTACGGCGCTGGTCGGGAAGGGGTTAAAAAGGAAAGTGCAGCATTATATAGAAGACTCAAAGCAAGGGGATATAGTGAGAGCTTGAGGTACGGAACATCATCACTAGGTATTCACTGATTCTGAATCAGGATGACAATTTACGACGGATATTGGAATCAGGAATTCAAGTTGTGAGCAAAAGACCTCCAACTATATCGACAGTACTGTCTCCGAGTTAATTTTTGGAGAGATCAGGGTTTACAAATACCTGGTTGACCGTTACTGGCTGCTACAGATGCAGACATAATGTATGTAAAACCTGTCAATTTATTAAAATAAGCAAAAGTTTTAAATCTAGTGCTACAGGAGAAGAATTTAAAATTAAATCATATATAAACTGTAACACAAGTAATGTGATGTATTTAGCCACCTGCAGCACCTGTAACGTTCAATATGTGGGTGGTACTTCAGCTTGAAAACCAGAGTAAGGAAACATCTTTCAGACATCTCAAACTTGAGGGTAGTGAACATTTCCATGTTGTCTCAACATTTTAGAGACGTACATGGAGGTAATACAGCAGATCTTCAAGTCATTGGTATTGAAATGGTAAAAAAAAAAACTGCGAGGAGGAGATCTAAACAGACTGCCTTATAATAGGGAGTCTTTTGGATCTCCTTACTGCATGCCAGGACTCCAAAGGGCATGAATAGACACGATTTCATCTTTGAATATTCATTTATATTCTGTATGACTGTATGTGATTGTTGGTTCATTTTTCCTTTTTTACTCACATATTGTAACGGAGGAGTGTCTGAGGTGGGTGAAGGGTTTTATAAACCAGAAAATTTGGCTACACAGTATGGTCATGAACAAGACAGATTGTGGAAACGCGTAGACCGTAAAGCTTTCTGATCAGCTCATGGAATTCTAAAGGATCATAATAAAGAGATTGGATTTTATCTGTAGTGCATGTGCTGGATTTTTCCGTTTTTTAAAGAAAGTGTTTCCCTGATCTCGGGTTCCTTGCACGCCTATGGAGTGGAGCAGGTGAACTGGAAATATTTTACCCCACAGCATGATCACAGGGTACCAATGAGCTGGAATGGCAGCTTGGAGCCAAATGAAGGTCCTCAGATTTTCTATCTTTATATACAGTCAGGTCCATAAATATTGGGACATTGACACAATTCTAACATTTTTGGCTCTATACACCACCACAATGGATTTGAAATGAAGCAAACAAGATGTGCTTTAACTGCAGACTGTCAGCTTTAATTTGAGGGTATTCACATCCAAATCAGGTGAACGGTGTAGGAATTGCAACAGTTTGCATATGTGCCTCCCACTTGTTAAGGGACCAAAAGTAATGGGACAGAATAATAATAATAAATCAAACTTTCACTTTTTAATACTTGGTTGCAAATCCTTTGCAGTCAAATACAGCCTGAAGTCTGGAACGCATAGACATCACCAGGCGCTGGGTTTCATCCCTGGTGATGCTCTGCCAGGCCTCTACTGCAACTGTCCTTAGTTCCTGCTTGTTCTTGGCTCATTTTCCCTTCAGTTTTGTCTTCAGCAAGTGAAATGCATGCTCGATCGGATTCAGGTCAGGTGACTGACTTGACCATTGCATAACATTCCACTTCTTTCCCTTAAAAAACTATTTGGTTGTTTTTTCAGTATGCTTTGGGTCATTGCCCATCTGCACTGTGTCTTGTCAGCAGTCACATCATCAATAAATACAAGAGAACCAGTTCCATTGGCAGCCATACATGCCCACGCCATGACACTACTTCACTGATGAGGTGGTATGAGGTGGTATGCTTACGATCATGAGCAGTTCCTTTCCTTCTCCATACTCTTCTCTTCCCATCACTCTGGTACAAGTTGATCTTGGTCTCATCTGTCCATAGGATGTTGTTCCAGAACTGTGAAGGCTTTTTTAGATGTCTTTTGGCAAACTCTAATCTGGCCTTCCTGTTTTTGAGGCTCACCAATAGTTTACATGTTGTGATGAACCATCTGTATTCATTCTGGTGAAGTCTTCTCTTGATTGTTGACTTTGACAAACATACTCCTACCTCCTGGAGAGTGTTCTTGATCTGGCCAACTGTTGTGAAGGGTTTTCTTGACCAGGGAAAGAATTTTTAGCTCATCCACCACAGTTATTTTCTGTGGTCTTCCGGGTCTTTTGGTGTTGCTGAGCTCACCGGTGCTTTCCTTCTTTTTAAGGAATGTTCTAAACAGTTGTTTTGGCCACGCCTAATGTTTTTGCTATCTCTCTGATGGGTTTGTTTTGTTTTTTCAGCCTAATGATGGCTTGTTTCACTGATAGTGACAGCTCTTTGGATCTCATCTTGAGAGTTGACAGCAACAGATTCCAAATGCAAATAGCACACTTAAAATGAACTCTGGACCTTTTATCTGCTCATTGTAATTGGGATAATGAGGGAATAACACACACCTGGCCATGGAACAGCTGATAAGCCAATTGTCCCATTACTTTTGGTCCCTTAACACGTGGGAGGCACATATGCAAACTGTTGTAATTCCTACACCGTTCACCTGATTTGGATGTAAATACCCTCAAATTAAAGCTGACAGCCTGTAGTTAAAGCACATCTTGTTTGTTTGATTTCAAATCCATTATGGTGGTGTATAGAGCCAAAAATGTTAGAATTGTGTTGATGTCCCAATATTTATGGACCTGACTGTACCTATTAGACTTTACGTTATGCTGACAGGCATACTTTATTGCAATACACAAGTATTATAGTATAAGAACAATAAAGTAATTGTATGGTCAAGATTCAAGACCCTTAGTGGGACTAAAATAATATTTAAAAAGTTTGCCTTTTAAAACATAGTAAAAAAATATACAAAAAATCAACTATTATTTCATTAAAACGCATTATAAAAAAAATTTTAATCAATAAAAAAGGTACATATTATTGGTATTACTGCAACCCTAACAATCAGTACTTAAAAAAAATAATAACTGTGCCAGAAATGGCATTTTCTGGTTATGCCATCTCCTCAAAGTGACACAAAAACAGCTATTTCAAGGTAAAAGAAAAATGTTATGTGTCTTGAAATGAGGCAACACACAAAATCATCATGGGCCGCAAGAGATTTTGAGCTAGATATTCAATCATGATGGCGTCGGCCGGCTGTTCGCGATCAAATGCGTGAGGTAAGTATGTTTTTTCCCCCCACTGTAATATTAATGTCAGATGTCACAATCAGCTATGAACGTGGCACCTGAGGGGTATAATGCACCCACTACTTACAAATAAATGCACTTCATGATGAAGTAATTCATCGCAAAGTGAATTTTTTTGTAAAATTAAGCGAAGCAGCCAAATCGAATTTTCCAATACTTAGCTCATCTCTAGAAGTTATGAAAAATGAGATTCGGCTGCTTGGCCGATTTACACAAATAAATTTGAGTGGTAGTGGCGTAACTACCGGGGAAGCAGGGGAAGCAGCTGCTTCGGGGCCCGGGCTGCCAAGGGGGCCCGGCGTCGGCAGCGTGTGTGACAGTTTATTTTCAAGTTCTATCGATGTCTTAACTGTTCAGGGCCCTTTCACAGCAGCTGACCAAAGTCTAGAGTGTATCAGAGGCAAAGCATTAACCCTCACAACCATAAAGGCTGCATTACAACTGATTGAAAAAAAATGAGACTTCTACTGTTATAGCTGGCTAAGTGTACAGCTATACACATGACAGCTGCCCCAACACACCCAGCACTGCTATATCTCTATATGACAGCTGTCCCAGCACACTCAGCTCTGCTATATCTCTATATATGAGCAGCTGTTATGTGTTTAGATGTACACTTAGCCAGCTATAACAGTAGAAGTCTCAAATTTTTTCAGTCAGCAGCAAGGTGTCTTCTATGGTCTAGTGGTTAGATGCTTTGCCTCTGATACAGAAGGTCGTGGGTTCGAATCCCAGCAGAAACCTTTTCTGAAATATAAGCACTGACTCCATATATGGACATACAGGGCGGGACACAGGAAGAGGCTGCATCGCATCGCTGACATGGAGGTAAGTAGAAGTGTTTATATATTTTTTTTTAATACCCGACTGTTACTGCCATGGGGGGAGCGGGGGACACTTGATACTGGCACATGGGGGGAGGGGGGGAGAGGGGTTGGCACCTGATACTGGCACCTGGGGGGGGGGGTGGCACCTGATACTGGCACCTGGGGGGGGGGGTGGCACCTGATACTGGCACATGGGGGGGGGGTGGCACCTGATACTGGCACATGGGGGGGGGGGGTGGCACCTGATACTGGCACATGGGGGGAGGCACCTGATACTGGCACATTGGGGGGGGGGGGGAGAGAGGCACCTGATACTGGCACATGGGGGGGGGAGAGGGGTTGGCACCTGATACTGGCACATGGGGGGGGAGAGGCACCTGATACTGGCACCTGGGGGGGAGGGGGTGGTGGCACCTGATACTGGCACATGGGGGGGGGGAGAGGCATCTGATACTGGCACATGGGGGGGGGAGAGGGGTTGGCACCTGATACTGGCACATGGGGGGGGAGAGGCACCTGATACTGGCACCTGGGGGGGAGGGGGGGGGTTGGCACCTGATACTGGCACATGGGGGGGGGGAGAGGCATCTGATACTGGCACATGGGGGGGAGAGGGTTTGGCACCTGATACTGGCACCTGGGGGGGGAGGGGGGGTTGGCACCTGATACTGGCACCTGGGGGGGAGGGGGGGTTGGCACCTGATACTGGCACATGGGGGGGGAGAGGCACTTGATACTGGCACTTTTTTTGGGGGGGGGGGGGAGGTGGCACTATGATACTGGGACATGTGGGGGGGAGGAGAGAGGCACTTTATACTGGCACATGATGGGGGAGCATCTATGGGGACACTTACTGGCACATTATTGGGGAACATTATGGGGGACACTAGGCCGGCAGCCTATCAGAGGCCGGACACTGAGGGGCATCTACTGGGGCACTATATATGGGGCATTTTATACTGGTACATTATGGGGGGCACTAGCAGGAAGGGGGGAGAGGAGCACTATGGAGGCATTTACTGGGGGCACTATATATTGGTATTTTATACTGGGACATTATGGGGGCACTATGGGGACATTAGCTCAACTGGGAGCATTACAAGGGGGTATTTTTGCACTGTCACATTATAAGGAGAATTATTACTACTGGGGGGGGGGCATTATAGTGGGCTTTATTACTCCCCCATGGTATGACCCCCTAGTAGCAGCACCAGCCTCTCCCTGCTCTGCTATCCCTCTGCCCCTTCTCCAAATCCTTATTATGAAATTTTTCTCATTAGGATAAAGCACATCAGCTCCGCCGAGCCCCCGGCCAAAGTGTGGAAGTGGTGTCCGAGATCCCCAAGGGCCAAGTAACTGTAAGTTTTCATGTGAAATATGTTTGTTATGCACATATACCCTACACTGTGCCACACAATATACAGTATACCGCTACACTGTGCCCCACAATATACAGTATACCGCTACACTGTGCCAAAGGAGTGGGGTTTACACAGGAGGAGGAAGGTGCGAAGCGCGCTAGGGGGGGGGGCCCTTACAAATATTTGCTGTGGGGCCCAGTCACTTCTAGTTACGCCCCTGAGTTAGTTGGTCGCAAAGTGCATTCCTTTGTATGTAGTGGGCGCAATGACAGGGAACGCCGATCGTGCCGCCCCCGTCATTGAACCCCTCAGATCCTCAGATACAACGTTCATCGCTGATCGCGGGTTCTGATGCTTCAATTGCAGGCTTAATCCGGTAAAAAATATATATATATATCATGCATCAAGATGGCCGCGACAGCCTCTCTGCAAGCAAATGGATGAGGATAGTATGTTTTGTTTTTTTTGTGCTGTCATTTCAGGAAAAAATAGATTCGTTACCACAAAGTGCGAGAAAATTATGCTTTGTGGCGAATCTAATTTTTCCTGAAATTTGGATCGAAGTTAATTCATTTGGCTTTGATTCTCTCAACCCTAATGTAGACAAAGTAAATACAATACACTTAATAATGTATTGTGATTGTCCATATTGCCTCCTTTGCTGGCTTCATTCATTTTCCATCACATTATAAACTATTTGTTTCCAGGGGTTATAGTCACCTCTGAACCACAGATTCCAGGTGGCCGGGATGTAAGCTGATGCGCATGCGTGCCTATGCATGCTCCCATGGTCCTCCTGGCCACAAGAGAGGCTTTTTCCTATACTGTGTGAGCCCAACCACTGCTGCTGGATTGCAGGGCAGTCATAACCTCTGGCAACAATCAGTGTATAAAGTGATAGAGAAATGAATCAAGCCAGCAAAGGAGGCAATATAGACAATCAGAATACATTATATTTACTTTGTCTTCATGATAAATGTAATTTGCTGAAGTGAGACAACCCCTTTAATTTTCAAAAGGACTGCTTCCTTAAAGGGGTTCTCTGGGAATGATTGAAAATGGCCTCCAGCAACCCTTCTGGGAATTTGACTAGGATGGGCTGTCCTCACATGCAGAGCTTCTTAGTGGGGTAAGCGGTGGCAGGACTCACTACACACTGCACTCTGACGCTAGAGCCTACCTTCACTTTACATTGCTGAGCTTTGCTGTCAGGCTACTCAGCTTGATGGGATATATCATATATTATTATCTGCTGTACATCAGGAAATTTGCTCGCAATATATAGTATTGATGCAATTCTGTGTGCAATATGTCATCATGGCTGAGCATCCTAAAAGGAACAAGGAGGAGAGATGTATTTCTGCTCCATGCTCCTGTCAGGTTGCACAGCCATGACAGCATGTCGTATGCAGGATGATGGCACCATTACATCTATTGTAGAGCAGAGATCCTGCTGTACAACAGATAATAATGGAATGAGGGGTGAGCAAATTGCTCTTCAGATCCAAGATCCAAATTCAATTCGTTTCCCAACTTCATTTTAATTCACAGAGACCTGTCTCCGAACACCATTAAAATGTATGGGCTTCATGGAGGCAAACTTCATTATGTCCGAAATTACATGAGACTGGTAAAGAACTTCAGCCTTCGATTCTACAACTGTAAAAACATTTTAAAACTGTAATCCGAAGTTGTAGAATTGAAGGCCAAAGTTCTTTGGACTTAAAGGGCCCGAGCCCAAGCACGCCTCTCTCTCTGCTCATACACTACTCCCCCAGCAGCGACGTTGTGGCCTCCCCCCCACCCCCACCCATCTTTTACCTTTCACATAGCCAACAGGCGCAGTGCTAAACACTGCCTGCACTCTTCCATTTCTGAGGGCATCAGCTTCAACTGTCACACTGGCCACGTTTCGAGCCCATTGACGTTTTCGTCGCATATTCATATGCTAAAGCAATGAAGCCCTCCCTCACCCCCATCTAGCAGCTCTGCAAGTGGAGACAACCTGACCTAGTCACATTCTAGAATGGGTTACTGGAGACCATTTTTAATCAATTACAATGCCTATTTCATATAGCCTGTTAAAGGGTTGGCCACTTTCTGGCTACTATTGACAAATGTGTAAGTAAGATAATAAGATGACATTTACTAATATAGCCTTTCTTAAAATTATGTCTTTTTGTATATTTCATAAGGTATGCACCATTGTTTCCCAAGTTTTTTGTGCTGTCCTCAGGAAGGTTCTGTCCATATGAGGGCCACTGATGGAGGCTCATGTGACCAGACACATCACTCACCCTCCTCCATTCAAACACACTCTCCCTGCACTAAACTCTCAGCAGTGCACATTCAAATGGCAGGTGCAGTGTATTTGAATGGAGGAGACATCACAAGGAGGTGGTTTGCTTGGTCACATGACCCTCCATGAGCAGCCATTTAATGGACAGGACCTCCCTGTGGACAGCACACAAGACTTGGCAAACAAGGAGACATGGCTTATGAAATATAGAAAATGGCACAGAATTCAACAAAGGCTAGATTAGTAAGTGTCACATGGTAATCTTACAAACACATTGGTCAACAAAATCCAGAAAGTGGCCAACCCTTTCTATAGAGCAGGATTTTGTGTTCATGATCCCCAGCTCTCTGTCAAAGAGAAGAGTTACAAAGAGTTTCTCTCGTTCTTTAGGACTTGTCCTGCATTACACAAACAATCCGCTGATATGAATGGAGACTGTGTAAGGCTTCATTTCCCCTGTGATGGTCCTGCAGAGACCCTCAACATACTGACTTATTGATCCCCAGATTACAGCTTAATGCTGGCAAGGAACCCTTCTAACAAGTAATGATTATCCAAAAAGGATCACCTCTTTATATACAGTACAGACCAAAAGTTTGGACACACCTTCTCATTCAAAGAGTTTTCTTTATTTTCATGACTATGAAAATTGTAGATTCACACTGAAGGCATCAAAACTATGAATTAACACATGTGGAATTATATACCTAACAAACAAGTGTGAAACAACTGAAAATATGTCATATTTTAGGTTCTTCAAAGTAGCCACCTTTTGCTTTGATTACTGCTTTGCACACTCTTGGCATTCTCTTGATGAGCTTCAAGAGGTAGTCCCCTGAAATGGTTTTCACTTCACAGGTGTGCCCTGTCAGGTTTAATAAGTGGGATTTCTTGCCTTATAAATGGGGTTGGGACCATCAGTTGCGTTGAGGAGAAGTCAGGTGGATACACAGCTGATAGTCCTACTGAATAGACTGTTAGAATTTGTATTATGGCAAGAAAAAAGCAGCTAAGTAAAGAAAAACGAGTGGCCATCATTACTTTAAGAAATGAAGGTCAGTCAGTCAGCCGAAAAATTGGGAAAACTTTGAAAGTAAGGGCTATTTGACCATGAAGGAGAGTGATGGGGTGCTGCGCCAGATGACCTGGCCTCCACAGTCACCGGACCTGAACCCAATCGAGATGGTTTGGGGTGAGCTGGACCGCAGAGTGAAGGCAAAAGGGCCAACAAGTGCTAAGCATCTCTGGGAACTCCTTCAAGACTGTTGGAAGACCATTTCAAGGGACTACCTCTTGAAGCTCATCAAGAGAATGCCAAGAGTGTGCAAAGCAGTAATCAAAGCAAAAGGTGGCTACTTTGAAGAACCTAGAATATGACATATTTTCAGTTGTTTCACACTTGTTTGTTATGTATATAATTCCACATGTGTTAATTCATAGTTTTGATGCCTTCATAGTCATAAAAATAAAGAAAACTCTTTGAATGAGAAGGTGTGTCCAAACTTTTGGTCTGTACTGTACATATAAAAGTCATAAGGATCATGGCATAACTGTACAAAGAATTATCATAATTTTATGATGACTGTTGCAGGCAAGTAAAAAACAGCATTTTGATGACAAGCTCTGCAATAGTAGTGCCAGTTATAGAATGACAGAATTGAAATAAAATGAAACTTAAAGTAAACATAGTAAGTGTTCAAAAGACTGAAAAATGGCATAACTTCATCTAGGTCAGCCTAATATCCTGTAATGAGGTTACCTACCCCATCCTAATTCAGCACATGGGGCAGAGATCTTGTACTCTGGGGCTGTAGAAACCCATCTCATACTTTTATGAATAGTAGCAGTTGAAAAATATTACTTTCCATATGTATTCTTACCTTCAACTTTCACATTAAAGGTGCAGTTTTCACGGTTGTCAGGGGAGCTTACTTCACATCTGTAAGAGCCATTATCAGCCTTGGTTGCTTTGAAAACCTTCAGCCCAAAGTAGTAAAGCTGGAGAAACATAGTGTATAATATTATTTTGACATCTCAACAGCCTCATATCTGGGTAATTCAATAGCACTCTCTATATACAGTAGGGTCTTGACTTGAATAATTAGTTATAATTGTCCTACATGCTTTCTGTGGTATTTCAAGAAAAAAACCTACCTAAGTTTGAAGACAATTATAACTCACAACCTCACAGCCCTATAAATACGGCAGCCATCTTAGAGTCAGACATTTTAATGCATTCTGAGTGCAGGGACAGACGTGAGAAGGCGCTAGAGACAGAAATTGGAAAAACCTGATTGTGAAAAAAAACTGAAAAAACGATTCATAAGTGCAGGGAAAGGATAGGGAGGAATCATTTCACAGCATCTTAGTGCAGGGAGAGACGTCAGAAGGCACCCGGACAGTGCTAGAAAAGCGATTTACAAGTGCAGGGAAAGATTATTTGGGGATTCAAATAGCCATTATACAGCTCTGTCATTCCAGCAATTTGTTCTTGTGGTTCAAGTGCTATGTTGAAAAGCCTTTAGTGGCTTATATCTTTTCAAACAAGAAAAATATATACACAGTTCACTTCTGCAGTTATATTTGTTGAAAGCGTACAGAAAGAAAAAAATATACGCACTTCACTGGTGCACTTATTTGTGGCAAAAGCGTTCAGTGGCCTATTTCATTAGAGAAAGAAAAAAAATATACGCATTTCACTGGTGCAGTTATTTGTGGCAAAAGCGTTTAGTGGCCTATTTTATTATAGAAAGAAAAAAATATATGCATTTCACTGGGGCATTTATTTCTGCTGAAAGCGTTTACTGGCCTATTTCTGTACAAAAAGGAAAAATTTGTTTTCAGTTCACGTCGGCGGTTATATGTGTTGAAAGCATGGCTAGGAGTCAGCAGGGTGGCAGCAGTGGGCGGTTGGGAGCCAAACATGCCCGGGGTAGAGCACCTGCTTCACAGCAGCCTAACTACCCGGAAAGTAGTGGTGCAGAGGTTCACGGAAGTAGCGGCGGTAGCAGTGAGTCAGTGCAGAGGTTATATGTATTATTTTGTATTTCAGTGCAAAAAGAAAAATACATTCTCAGTTCACGTCGGCGGCATTTATATGTGTTGGCAGCGTTTAGTGGCCTATTTCTGTACAAACAGAAAAATACATTCTCAGTTCAGGTCGGCGGTGGTTATATGTCTTGAAAGCGTTTAGTGGCCTATTTCAGTACAAAAATAAAAATACATTCTTAGCTTACGTTGGCGGCGGTTATGTCTTGAAAGCTTTTAGTGGCCTATTTCAATACAAAAAGAAAAATATATTCTCAGTTCACGTAGGCGGCGATCATATGTCTTGAAAGCGTTTAGTGGCCTATTTCAGTACAAAAAGACAAATACATTCTCAGTTCATGTGGCGTTTATATGTGGTTTATATGTGGTAAAATCTTTATTGAAGTATTTCGGTTGAAAAACAAAATGTATTCAGCGGTCAGCGTTGCGGTTATATGCGGTAAAATCTCCATTATATCTCCATGATAAATCTGCAGCGTGGGGGCCCCGTGTGGCTTCTACACACTTTAAAACTAATCCTTCAGTGGGGCGAATAGATGTCGGATGACCGGGACGCTCCATGGCCTTCCCAGGAGCTGCTGTCGGGAGCAGAGTTTCATTTCTAATACGTCCGTATAGTGCGGGGGGAATCTGGAGACGCTCTCCATCTCCGCACTCCGTTATATGTGATAAAATCTTTATTGACGTATTTTGGTAGAAGTGATATGTGGTAAAACTTTTTGGGACGTATTTTATTCAGCGTTCAGCGCTGCAGCCTGCAGTTATATGCGGTAAAATCTTCATTGATGTATTTCGGTCGAAAAACAAATTTTATTCAGCGTTCAGCGCTGCAGTTATATGCGGTAAAATCTTTATTGACGTATTTCGGTCGAAAAACTAATTTTATTCAGCATTCAGCGCTGCAGCCTGTAGTTATATGCGGTAAAATCTTTATTGATGTATTTTGGTCGAAAAACAAATTTTATTCAGCGTTCAGCGCTGCAGTTATATATGGTAAAAACTTTATTAATGTATTTCGGTCGAAAAACTAATTTTATTCAGCGTTCAGCGCTGCAGTTATATGCAGTAAAATATTTATTGAAGTATTTCGGTTGAAAAACAAAATTTATTCAGCGGTCAGCGCTGCGGTTATATGCGGTAAACTCTTTAGTGATGTATCTTGATGAACTTCGCGACTCTTCCAGGCTCAAAGCTATCTTGATGCTTTGTCTTCTCATTGTCTGTAGCTACTAGAGGCCTGTTCATGCCAGGCAGGTTCCCCCAGAAGTATCTGGGTTGATGAGCAGCCGATACTGCACTAGCATCAATCTTGACAGGATTCGTATCCAGGTGGAGAGAAATAGTTTTTTGGAATGCTTTCTCCATCGTAACCAAGTTTTTGAATAAACAGAAGACTGGCGGATTCTCTCCTGTCTTAGGCAACACTTAATTTTTATAATTAAATTTATTAAATATTGAATATTAAATTGAACCAAAACTTGTTTAAAATTATAAGAAAGTAAACTTAAATTCGCCAATATATTATCCCAATCTTCGAAGGGAAATTCACGGACAATCAATTTGCCAAGCCTTTTGTGCCGGAGAACGTGTATTATTAAATCGTGTTTTAAGCAACACTTTATAAAGTTGAGAAATTTTAACCTTCTATTCTGTTCCATAATCACTATAAATGAATAGACGACACGGCCACTCTGTGGCCTCCTCATGCTGCTGCCACCTCCACATTCTCTCGTTGTCGTGCCACTCTCTGGCCCCCTCATGCTACTGCCACCTCCGCAATCTCTCGTTGTCATGCCACTCTGTGGGCTCCTCATGCTGTGGCCTCCTCATGCTGCCTCCACCTCCACACTATGTCACCTTGCCACTCTGTGGTCTCCTGATGATGCCGCCACCGCTAGACTCTGTCACTGTGACACTCTGTGGCCTTCTCATACTGCTGCCACCTCCAGACTCTGTCATTGTGCCACTCGTGGCCTTCTCCTGATGCTGCTACTGCTGCAGCTGCCACCTCCAGACTCTGTCATTGTGCCAGTCGGTGGATTCCTCATACTGTTGCCACCTCCACACTCGGTCATTGTGCCACTCAGTGGCCTCCTCATACTGCCGCCACCTCCACACTCTGTCATTGTGCCCACTTAGTGGCCTTCTCCTTATGCTGCCGCCACCTCTACACTATGTCACCTTACCACTCTGTGGTCTCCTGATGCTGCCGCCACTTCCAGACTCTGTCATTGTGCCACTCGGTGGCCTTCTTCTGATGCTGCTACTACTGCAGCTGTCACCTCCAGACTCTGTCATTGTGCCAGTCGGTGGCCTCCACATACTGCTGCCACCTCCACACTCTGTCATTGTGCCACTAGTTGGCCTTCTCCTCATACTGCTACTGCTGCTGCCGCCACCTCCAGACTGTCATTGTGCCACTCGGTGGCTTCCTCATACTGCTGCCATGTCCACATTCGGTCATGTGCCACTCGGTGGCTTCCTCATATGGCTGCCACCTCCGCACTCGGTCATTGTGCCACTTGGTTGTTTCCTAATACTGCTGCCACCTCCACACTCTGTCATTGTGCCACTCTGTGGCCTCCTCATACTGCTGCAAACTCCAGACTCTGTCATTATGCCACTTGGTGGCTTCCTCATACTGCTGCCACCTCCATACTCGGTCATTGTCCCCCTCGGTGGCCTCCTCATACTGCTGCCACTTCTACACTCTTTCATTGTGCCACTCGGTGGCCTCCTCATACTGCTGCCACCTTCACACTCGGTCATTGTGCCACTCTGTGGCCTTCTGATGCTGTCGCCACCTCCACACTGTCATTGTGCCACTCTGTGGTCTCCTCATGCTGCCAGCACCTCCAGATTCTGTCATTGTGCCACGGCCTCCTGATGCTGCTGCAACCTCCAGACCCTGTCATTGGGCCATTCTGTGGTCTCCTCATGCTGTTTCTACCCTCCCCACTTCATGACTGGGCCACTATTTTGCCTTTCGGCCTGGCTGACATCATCATTTGTTTGACCATTCTTCTGATTCGTCAGAAGGAAGGAAAAATGAGACGCACAACGATTCCTGTCTGTGTAGCAGCTGTAGGGCCTGTATGGTCGCATCATAATTAGCTTATGATTTGGTAGCCAAAAGCAGGAGTGGGTACAAAGCACAAATGACTTGCAAATATTCCATTCACGTGTCATCTCTGTTTTAGATCCACTCCTGTTTTTGAAGGTGTATGCTCCACAGACAGGATCCGTTTTTTGTGGGTTATTGTTCTGACGGATCAGAGGAAGGACAAAATAATCAGTGAAGTCAACACAAACTTACTACTGACACCCTCTCCACTCTGTCAGGGGAACTCTACTTGTATAAGCCTTTAATAGAACAGGTTCTGATAACATCTATGTGGAATCAGCTGGCGACGGTGTAAAAGGAGTGCGCTTCTTCTTGGCATTAACATCGACCTGTAAGGTTGAGTTCATACTTGAGTTATTTGGTCAGTTTTGGTCCTCTGACTGCCTTAATAAGTGAAGTGTGCAGTCATTCTAATAGCGACACCTGTCATCTGCATGTCATACGGACTCACAGTATAATTTCACTACCAAAGCAGACTCCCTATGCATGTTACAACAAGGCACAGTGTTCTACACCACAATAAAGGTTCTCAGCAGCCAGGAAATAGCCGGTTTTTTATGTAATTTGCCGAGAATATATTCGAATCGAAACAAATCTTTCCCCAAAAATTTGCCGAAACGGCGAATCAAATTTTTTTTTAATTCGATCATCTCTAGTTGTGCAGTAGCTTAAAGGGATTCTGTCACCAGATTTAACCCTATTAAGCTAGCTGACATTAGCAATATTTGTAAAGAATAAATCAAGGCAACTGGACTTACTGTAGATTTCTTGAAAACGTTTCACTCGTTCTTCCAACGAGCTTTCTCAATTCTGAGTGACTGTACAAGAATTCTCTGGGAATAAATATGTAACTGAATCAACATCTGGTAATTATACCCAGCCACATATAATGCTGTCTTGACACCTTTTTCTGGGAGGTCATTATCACCACCTTCAACACCTTTGACCCCATGCTGGGTATAATGACCTCTGACCCCATGCTGGGTATAATTACCAGATGTTGATTCAGTTACATATTTTTTCCCAGAGAATTCTTGCACAGTCACTCAGAATTGAGAAAGCTCGTTGGAAGAACGAGTGAAACATTTTCAAAAAATCTACAGTAAGTCCAGTTGCCTTGATTTATTCTTTACAGATTTACATATATACCATGACCTGGATAAATGAGAACCTTCACAGACAGACATTAGCAATGTGCTTATGTCAGCTAAACCTAACTAGACTATTCCTACTTTTATCTATGCCCCCGTTACGCAAGAAATCGAACTTTTATAATATGCTAATTAGCCTCTAGGAGCGGGGGGGGGGGTGTTGTTCCTGCTCCTAGAGGCTCCGTTCTCCCACCTTTGTCGCCTCCCTCCAAGTCCTGATTGACAGAGCCAGGCAGCTCTCGCATCTGTCTGCCAGCCCTGTGCTCTGGCAAAATCTTGCGCTGTTCAGTATTCGGCGCAGGCGCGGTGAAGAATCTGGCAGCCTCCGAGCGTATTTCCCTTTACTTTTATGCATGATGTTTGTTGTATAGGCTTTTTTTTTCAGCCTGGGATTACTATATAGAATAGAGGGCATTTCCTCTTTTTTTCCTTCCCATGCTCTAGGTCCCTTACCATTATCCTGTGTGGCATGATATACCTTTGAACCTGTATGTTGGAGAAGAAGCAGTCCATAATTGTTTCTGTGTATGGATTATGCCATGTTTTATACATAGAGAAGATTATGTATGTTTGATGTGTGGCCATGTACAACTCTTTTTTACTGTTCCAGTGTGCTGGCAACACAGGGAAATTCCTGCAGTTCTATGAGGCAGTCCTCAAGGCCCTGATCTTTTCTGACTGGGAAAGAGCAGGTCGGAGTACCTCGGGAACTGTAGGGGTCCGGAACGTCCCTGGAAAATACTTTCCAGGTGTGGTCTCCCATACTGGAAAGAAGGGACAGACCCAAAAAAAGTGCAGAGTGTGTCACAGGAGGGGGATACGGAAGGACACCACCACTCAGTGTGACACGTTCCCCGATCATCCAGGCCTCTGCATTGACGGTTGCTTCAGGGAGTACCACACTTCCATAGAGTACTAAATTTATAATACCCTTTTCCATTTAGCCACTGACAATCGTTAAAAACTATGGTTCTCAGACTTGAGACACCCAAAAAAATTTGTTCAAAAAGTTTGTAAAACTAAAATAATTTGCCGCGTCGGTAATAATCTCGTCTATAAAAATACCCCATGACCTAACCCCCCAGATTAGCATGGTCCCCAATTTTTTTTTCACCTTACATAACAAAAAGTTTAATAGCAAGTGATCAAAAAGTCATATAGCCCCCAAAATAGTGCCATTAAAACCGTCCCCTCATCCCGCAAAAAATGAGCCCCTACCTAATACAATCGGCTAAAAAACGTTTAAAAAAATGACTCTTAGACTTTAGAGATACAAAAATTATTTTTTTGTATCAAAAAGGATAATATAGTCTAAAACCGAAATAATTGTAAAAAAGTAGACTTATTAGGTATCGCCGCGTCGGTAATAATCTCCTCTATAAAAATACCCCATGACCTAACCCCCCAGATTAACACGGTCCAAAAAAAAAAAAAAGTGCAAAAAAAGTTTTTTTTGTCACCTTATAAAACAAAAAGTTTAATAGCAAGCGATCAAAAAGTCATATAGCCCCCAAAAAATAGAGCCATTAAAACCGTCCCCTCATCCCGCAAAAAATTAGCCCCTACCTAATACAATCGGCTAAAAAACTAAAAAAAATAATGACTCAGACTTTAGAGATACAAAATATTTGTTTTTGTACCAAAAAGGATAATATAGTCTAAAACCTAAATAATTGTAAAAAAGTAGACTTATTAGGTATCGCCGCGTTGGTAATAATCTCCTCTATAAAAATACCCCATGACCTAACCCCCCCGATTAACACGGTCCCAAAAAATATTTAAAACGGTGCCAAAACAGCTATTTTTGGCACTTTTACATTTCAATCCGTTTTTTCTGGTAACAAAGCAAGTGGGCACAAAAGGAAAGGACCGACATGGTTACTTGAAAGCCGATTTTGATGACCTTTTTTATTGCCACCATGTCCCTTCTGAAGCCCCCCTGATGCACCCCTAGAGTTGAAACTCCCTAAATGTGACCCGATCTAAGAAACTACACCCCTCAAGGTATTCAAAATTGATTTTACAAACTTTATTGACCCTTTAGGTGTTCCTCAACAGTTAATGGCAAATCGAGATGAAATTTCAGAATTAAAATTTTTGGTAACCTTACCTCACAAAAATTTAATATAGAGCAACCCAAAATCATATGTACCCTAAAAATAGTTCCAACAAAACCGCCAACTTATCCCGTAGTTTCCAAAATAGGGTCACTTTTAGGGAGTTTCTACTCCAGTAGTGTACGACCACATATGGGGTGTTTCTGTAAACGGCAGAGTCAGGGCAATAAAGATACAGTCTTGTTTGGCTGTTAACCCTTGCTTTGTTAGTGGAAAAAAATGGGTTAAAATGGAAAATTTGGCAAAAAAATTAAATTTTGAAATTTCATCTCCATTTGCCAATAACTCTTGTGGAGCACCTAAACGGTTAACATAGCTTGTAAGATCAGTTTTGAATACCTTGAGGGGTGTAGTTTCTTAGATGGGGTCACTTTTAGGGAGTTTCTACTCCAGGGGTGCATCAGGGGGGCTTGAAACAGGACACGGTGTAAATAACCGTTCCATAAAAATCAGCCTTCCAAAAACCACACGGCCCTCCTTTCCCTCTACGCCCCGCCGTGTGGCCGTATAGTAGTGTACGACCACATATGGGGTGTTTCTGTAAACGGCAGAGTCAGGGCAATAAAGATACAGTCTTGTTTGGCTGTTAATCCTTGCTTTATTAGTGGAAAAAATGGGTTAAAATTGAGAATTTGGCAAAAAAATGAAATTCTGAATTTTCATCTCCATTTGCCAATAACTCTTGTGGAGCACCTACAGGGTTAATATAGCTTGTAAGATCAGTTTTGAATACCTTGAGGGGTGTAGTTTCTTAGATGGGGTCACTTTTAGGGAGTTTCTACGGCGCTCCTTTCCCTCTACGCCCCGCCGTGTGGCCGTACAGTAGTGTACGACCACATATGGGGTGTTTCTGTAAACGGCAGAGTCAGGGCAATAAAGATACAGTCCTGTTTGGCTGTTATCCCTTGCTTTGTTAGTGGAAAAATGGGTTAAAATGGAAAATTTGGCAAAAAAATGAATTTCTGAAATATATCATCTCCATTTGCCAATAACTCTTGTGGAGCACCTAAAGGGTTAACAACGTTTGTAAAATTAGTTTTGAATACCTTGAGGGGTGTAGTTTCTAGAGTCAGACCTGAACTGGTCCCTAAAAATTGGGTTTTTGAAAATTTCGGAAATATTTCAAGATTTGCTTCTAAACTTCTTAGCCTTGCAACATCCCCAAAATATAAAATATCATTCCCAAAATGATCCAAACATGAAGTAGACATATGGGGAATGTAAAGTAATAACTATTTTTGTATGAGAAAAAAGTAGTAGGAATAGCTCACTCTTATGTGACAGGGAACAGGTGCTCTAGTCCAAATGGCTGTATCACCCGTACAGAGAAAAATATTGGAATTACTTGTAAATTGTGGACTGGCACTCTGTATGTGTGGCTTCAAATGAATACACAATAATTATGGTGATCACACTCAAATTTTATAAATGAAAAACAATCGTAATGACACTATAAAACTATTAAAAATTCATAAAAACATCAAACAAACATATGCATGCTCACACATATTAAATATTGTAGGAAAAATACGTCATAAATCGTATATGCAGGTAGTTCCTAAAATAAATGAGGGTAATTTTCTGATGAGACTGAACTAAATCTTTATATTTGATTTAATAATAACTATTTTTGTAGGTATTACTATATATAATAGAAGTAGAGAAATTGCAACTTGGAAATGTGCAATTTTTTACAAATTTTGAGTAAATTTGGTATTTCTTTATAAATAAAAATGTTTTTTTTTTACTTCATTTTACCAGTGTCATGAAGTACAATATGTGACGAGAAAACAATCTCAGAATGGCCTGGATAAGTCAAAGCATTTTAAAGTTATCACCACTTGGTCAGATTTGCAAAAAATGGCCTGGTCCTTAAGGTGAAATATGGCCGTGTCCTTAAGGGGTTAATTGCCCATAGCAACCAATGAGATTCCATAAGGAGCTCTGAAAAATGAAAGATGGAATCTGATTGGTTGCTATTCAGAATGTCTTTAGCAGTGAGGTGAGAGCACTACTTTCTCCTCATTCTGGGCCGGGTCACAGCACTCCAACCCCCACAGATCAAAACCTTTGACATGTCACTATGAGTATGGGTACACTTTAAGGCCTCCCCCATTTATTTACCCATTTCAAAAATGGTCAAAATTATGTTACATCTTGGAATAAAGCCGTGGTAACAATTGACCACAACATCTCAGGGGCTAAATGTCTGCGATTAACATTATCGCCAATCATAGACATTAGCCCTAGGTCTGTGTGAAACAGCAGAAACCTGGCGACCATTGTGCCCACTCTGCTCTGGACCAGACAGCATCTTTAAAGATCCAAACATTTACAGCACTGGTCGGAAAGGGGTTAAGTGGGCTTGTATGTATCAATACAGTGATTATAACGCTAGAGATGACTGAATAGATTCTAAATTAATTGAATTCAACCAGAATTTTCCAAACATTCTGGTCAGACCCAAATTTTTGATGTTTTGAAAAAAATAAAAAATTTTCATACCTTTTATTTAACTAAAAAAAATCCTACACTGCTGTTTCTGATGTGACAGATTGCCTTTATTGTTACATTCATTGTATGGGCTCATGCACATTACCATATTGTAGAACCACAGGTCTGTATTGCACCTTTATATGTCT
The DNA here is from genome assembly GCF_905171765.1 of Bufo bufo. Lineage (NCBI taxonomy): Eukaryota > Metazoa > Chordata > Amphibia > Anura > Bufonidae > Bufo > Bufo bufo. Next base: position 180,891,704 of record NC_053389.1, read on the forward strand.
CTGATTTCATACAGAGGTGATGCATATTCCATTGGTCATCGTATTACGGAGATATTCTCCCCTGCTGTGTACATCTGGACTTGGGCTCAAGAATATATGGTTTGACTTGTCTGCTCCTATTTACTGACTAAACTTCAAAACAATCTGCAAAAACACACTGTTGTACAAAGTTTGCACCACTAGAGGGTGCCAGATAGATTCCTATGGTTCTACTGGATTGCTTTGAGTAGTAAGTAATACAGTATGTATCATTATAGAGCCCAGCATACATTTTTTGTGTATTCATCAGACACCAGTGGTAAAATCCATCTGGACAAACCTGGCTGCATCTCTTATGTCCATTTCTTTCTTTCTTTTTTTATGCATACAATTTGCACAAAATTTGCACAAAAAAATAAAAGAGTAATGACAATTAAAGCAGAAAACCACAGGTGAATATTTGTAATATACAGTGAGAACATAAATCAAAGCTGGTACAAAGAAAAAGTGGACCAAAAAATGCTTGTCAAGTGACCCAATTGTTTATGCAGAACATAAAATCATAGTATGTCAGCAACGCATTGCCGACATACCACAGATTTATAGTTCTTATGGTGAAGAAACCTTTTCACCTTTGGGGACTGAACTTTTTCTTCTCCAGAAGTAGGCAGTGCCCCCTTGTCATTTGAGGGGATTTTAGATGCAACAGCTTTTGCCCCATTTTTTTGTACTGCCCATTTATATACTTGTATAATTTAATCACGTATCCCCCTAGACTTCTCTTCTTAAAGGGGTTGTCCAAAGTCAACAAAATGCATTTATAATGTAGACAAAGTTAATACTAGGCACTTACTAATGTACTGTGATGGTACATATTGCCTCCTTTGCTGGCTAGATACATTTTTCTATCACATTATACACTGCTCATATCCCTGTAATCCAGCAGCAGTGGCCGTGCTTGCACACTATAGAAAATGCACAGACCTACAGTATGCGCACTCTTGCAGTCCTGACCACCAAAGAGGCCGGCCCCCTTACCCACAGTACTGTATGAGTCCGCACCAAAGGTTTGTAAAGTGGTAATATGTCCCTGTCCCACAAGTTCATGCCTCATTTAATACATGACAATATCATGCTCGCCTTAGAACCCACTGATTGACACTGCATGTAGTGAACTCTGAGAGTCTGTTTCTCTGCTGGATCAGGCTGCTGGAGTTCACATTGCATATGTGAACTTAGCTTAGGACCCTCCATGTCTATAATCAGTTTAGTTGCTCTTCTTTGTACTTTTTTCTACTCCACAATATCTTTCCTGGAGAACTAATGCTCAGAACTAAACTGCATATTCCAGATGAGGCCGCACCAAAGCTTTGTAAAGTGGTAATATTACATCCCTGTCCCAGAAGTCTATGTCTCGTTTAATACAGGACAATATCCTGCTAGCCTTAGAAGCAGCTGATTGACATCGTATGCTGTTATTTAGTCTATGATCTACAAGTATAAGTACACCCAAATCCTTCACCACAAGTGACTCTCCCAGTGTTACTTCCCCTAGGACATGTGATGCACGTAGATTACTGTATTACTACCCAGATGCATTACTTTACTTTTATCCACATTGAACCTCATTTGCCAAGTTGATGCCCAAACACTCAGTGTGTCCGAGTCAGCTTGTAGTTTATTGACATCTTCCATAGACTGAAAACATAGCTTAGTTTCATCTGCAAACATAGCAAAAAATGCTATTGATAGCATTATCTATGTCATTAATAAATAAGTTAAATAATAGAGGACCCAGCACTGAACCTTTTGGTACACCACTTATAACCCGGGACCATTCAAAATAGGAATCATTGGCCACAACTCTGTGGACACAGCCCTTCAAACAGTTTTTAATTCAAATACAAACTATATTTCTAAGCCTATAGACCTTACTTTACCTACTAACCCCTTAAGGACTTAGGAAGTACCGGTACGCTATGTTTGCCGAGTCCTAAAGGACCCAGGGCGTACGGGTACGTCCTAACTTTAAAATTACATTGCGGCACGGCGGGTGTTAATCGGAACAGGATGTCCGCTGAAATCATTCAGCGGGCATCCTGTCACAACGCCAGGGGGGGTTATGTGACCCCCCCCGCATCGGCGATCGCCGCAAACCGCAGGTCAATTCACACCTGCGGTTTGCGGTTTTACCTTATCCGGCGGGCGGCGGTGCCATCGGGTCCCCATTCGGCTGTAGGGGGGACCCGATGGCATTAAAGGCAGAGCGATGCCTTCCTTAAGAATCTGCGCTGCCTTCCGGTGACGAGCCTGTGAGATCCAGCTCCCTGGATCTCACAGGCCGGAAGCTGTATGAGTAATACACACAGTATTATTCATACAGCCAATGCATTCCAATACAGAAGTATTGGAATGCATTGTAAAAGGGATTAGACCCCCAAAAGTTGAAGTCGCAAAGTAGGACAAAAAATAAAGTAAAAAAAAAGTTGAAAACATAAAGTTTTCCCCCCCAAAAATTAAAAGTTTCAAGTAAAAATAAACAAAAACGTAATTTTCCCCAAATAAAGTTAAAAAAAAGGGAAAAAAACAGGAAAAAAAAAAAGTAGACATATTAGGTATCGCCGCGTCCGTATCGACCGGCTCTATAAACATATCACTTGACCTAACCCCTCAGATGAACACCGTAAAAACTAAAAAATAAAAACTGTGCTAAATAAACAATTTTTTTGTCACCTTACATCACAAAAAGTACAACAGCAAGTGATCAAAAGGGCATTTGCCCACCAAAATAGTACCAATCTAACCGTAACCTCATCCCGCAAAAAATGAGCCTCTACCTGAGACAATATCCCAAAAAATAAAAAAAACTATGGCTCAGAATATGGAGACACTAAAACATCATTTTTTTGTTTTAAAAAAAGCTGTTATTTTGTAAAACTTACATAAATAAAAAAAAGTATACATATTAGGTATCGCCGCATCCGTATCGACCTGCTCTATAAAAATATTACATGACCTAACCCCTCAGATGAACACCGTAAAAAAAAAAAAAAACTGTGCTAAATAAACCATTTTTTGTCACCTTACATCACAAAAAGTGTAATAGCAAGCGACAAAAAAGTCATATGCACCCCAAAATAGTGCCAATCAAACCATCACCTCATACCGCAAAAAATGAGACCCTACCTAAGATAATCGCCCAAAAACTGAAAAAACTATGGCTCTCAGAATATGGAGACACTAAAACATGATTTTTTTTTTTTCAAAAGGGATATTATTGTGTAAAACTTACATAAATAAAAAAAAGTATACATATTAGGTATCACCGCGTCCGTATCGACCGGCTCTATAAAAATATCACATGACCTAACCCATCAGATGAACACTGTAAAAAATTTAAAATAAAAACTGTGCTAAATAAACAATTTTTTGTCACCTTAAAGTGTAATAGCAAGCGATCAAAAAGTCACACGCACCCCAAAATAGTACCAATAAAACCGTAATCTCATCCCGCAAAAATCATACCCTACCCCAGGTAATCGCCCAAAAAAATTATGTCTCTCAGACTATGGAAACACTAAAACATGATTTTTTTTGCTTCAAAAATGAAATCATTGTGTAAAACTTACATAAATAAATAAAAAGTATACATATTATGTATCGCAGCATCCGTAATAACTTTCTCTATAAAAATATCACATGACCTCACCCCTCAGGTGAATTCCGTAATAAAATAAAAATAAAAACGGTGTAAAAACAGCCATTTTTTGTCACCTTACATCACAAAAAGTGTAATAGCAAGCGATCAAAAAGTCACACGCACCCCAAAATAGTGCCAATAAAACCGTCATCTCATCCCGCAAAAATCATACCCTACCCAAGGTAATCGCCCAAAAACTGAAAAAATTATGACTCTCAGACTATGGAAACACTAAAACATGATTTTTTTTGTTACAAAAAAGAAATCATTGTGTAAAACTTACATAAATAAATAAAAAGTATACATATTAGGTATCGCCGCATTCGTGACAACCTGGTGTATAAATATATCACATGATCTAACCTGTCAGATGAATGTTGTAAATAACAAAAAATAAAAACGGTGCCAAAACAGCTATTTCTTGTTACCTTGCCTCACAAAAAGTGTAATATAGAGCAACCAAAAATCATATGTACCCTAAACTAGTACCAACAATATCCCGTAGTTTCTAAAATGGGGTCACTTTTTTGGAGTTTCTACTCTAGGGGTGCATCAGGGGGGCTTCAAATGGGACATGGTGTAAAAAAAAACCCGTACAGCGGTTTACGACCACATATGGGGTGTTTCTGTAAACGAAAGAATCAGGGCCATAAATATTGAGTTTGGTTTGGCTGTTAACCCTTGATTTGCAACTGGAAAAAAATTATTAAAATGGAAAATCTGCCAAAAAAGTTAAATTTTGAAATTGTATCTCTATTTTCCATGAATTCTTGTGGAACACCTAAAGGGTTAACAAAGTTTGTAAAATCAGTTTTGAATACCTTGAGGGGTGTAGTTTATAGAATGGGGTCATTTGAAAATTTCTGACAAATTTCAAGATTTGCTTCTAAACTTCTAAGCCTTGTAACATCCCCAAAAAATGTAATATCATTCCCAAAATGATCCAAACATGAAGTAGACATATGGGGAATGTAAAGTAATAATTATTTTTGGAGGTATTACTATGTATTATAGAAGTAGAGAAATTGAAACTTGGAAATTTGCAATTTTTGCAAATTTTTGGTAAATTTTTGGTAATTTTGGACGTATGGGGAATGTAAATTAATAACAATTTTTGGAATATTACTATGTATTATAGAAGTAGAGAAATTGAAACTTTTTGGTAAATTTGGTATTTACTTCATTTTACCAGTGTCATGAAGTACAATATGTGACAAAAAAAACTTTCTCAGAATGGCCTGGATAAGTCAAAGCGTTTTAAAGTTATCAGCACTTAAAGTGACACTGGTCAGATTTGCAAAAAATGGCCAAGTCCTTAAGGTGAAATAAGAGTCCTTAAGGGGTTAAGCATCTAAAATGGACAATATCAAACACCTTTGCAAAATCCAAAAACACTAAATCCACAGCTGCCCCTCTGTGCAGGCTTCTACTGAACTCCTCATAAAAAGAAATCAGGTTAGTCTGACAACTTTTGTTTGGTAAACCTGTGCTGGCAATCACTTATGGTATTATTTATGGCATCATAAACTTGTATTTAGTCCCTTAAAGGGAACCTGTCACCGGGATTTTGTGTATAGAGCTGAGGACATGGGTTGCTAGATGGCCGCTAGCACATCCGCAATACCCAGTCCCCATAGCTCTGTGTGCTTCCCTTTAAGAGTCCTTCAAACATTTCTCCCAGAACAAAAGTTATGTGTCACACACCTAAAAAAAGAGACTTACCTGTCTGCGCTCCAATGGCAAATCCAGCTGCAATATGGTGTAGTTGCTATGGCAACTAGACCCACTGACAGTGGAGCTGCTCAACCTATCAGGGAGCTAGAACGCTGGACCAATCAGGCTCTGTGCCAGTGTCGCATGCCTCCTGAGGTGGGCTATTTAAAGGATAACTGTCATATTTTAATCAATTTTTTTTTTAGCATATGTTACTGCTGCAGCAGCATTATGCATAAAGCAATCTTTAGTTTCTTCACTTACCACTGTTTTCCTTTAATTTTGCCCTTAGTTACGGCTGTTTTGAATCCTACATTATGAGGATCTTCTCAAGATGGCTCCTCTGCCAGTTCTCTGAGACCAAAACTGCTTTCCCTCATGTCACATACAAACTTGCTGTAGCCAGCAGCTTCCTACCAGCCAATCAGATTGGATTACTGAGAGACACGCCTCCTCACTCTGAAGCCTAATGCAGGCATGCAGTGTGAAGGACCGCCCCTCTGTCTTCCTAGCCGGAGGCAGATGAGCCATAGCAACGGTCTTTTAATGGAACAGTGGAAAGGGACAGAGGACATTAATAAAAGCTGTTATCATAAGGTAATTACAGATCTTTTGGCAATCATTGACAGACTAACTCAGGTATACATGCCTAGCTCTAATAAACTAGCAAATAAAATAAAAATATGACAGTTATCCTTTAAACAGGCAGCTGCTTCCCACAGGTGCCTGTGATTGGTTTTCTAAGGCTTGTTTCACACATGCATTTTGGTTTCCGGTTTTGAGATCCGGCAGAGGATCTCAAAACCGAACTAAAACAGTTCTGTTTGATATTAACAAATCCGGAAGCATCCGTTCTGTTAGGATGTGGTTGTGTTACATTGAAACGGAACAAACCGGATCTGGTACTAAAATCATTGTAAGTCAATGGGTGACGGATCCATTTTTTTCGGATCTGAAAAAAAAAGGGTCAGGCCTCATTGACTTACATTTATTTTGCTGATGGATCCAGTTTGTTCCTATTCACAGAGCGAACAGCTCGCTGCCACAACACAAGTGTGAAACAGCCCTAATCCTCACTAGCTAGATATGTGTTTGCTATTCAGGATCGCTGACTTTGACATTGCTTCTGATTACAGATTTTTCTCCCGACATGACCTTCTGGTATTTGACTATGCAAATTTGTTACCTTGCCTTTGCCTGCTGACTTTGTCATTCTCTTGTTTCTGACACTCTTTTACCATTTGGTTTAGGTCCTTGCACTTAGCTAAGAAGGGATAGCCATTTAGTTGAGGGCCGTCACTTAGGACAAATTGTCCACTCTTCCCTACTGTTTCATGAGATTAAGCTTAATGGTCTATGGTTATATGGAGAAAACCTAGAGCCCATTTTGCATATGGAAACTACATTTGCCCTGCTCCAGTCACTTGGTACTGCACCAGTTTCTAGAGACCAGATAAGAAGAAAAAGAAAAAGGTATAGACATTGTTTTCACTTGCAGTTTTAAAATATTTGATCTACTGGGGTGCACCATTTCTGGACCTTTTTCATTTTCTTCTTACCTGGTTTTATTTAGTTTGTGGAAAGTTTCATGAATGACAATTCTAGTGGTTGCAGCAGCTGGGCCAGACAGCCATATATGTGAATATAGTTGTTGTGTCTCACACAGCAATATTAGGTGACCATTAATGCCCACTTGACCTGGGAAAATTTGGCCTGTTGTGGCCATAATTCAAGTTTGGCTGCCCAGTAGACAAGGGGATCTTGTATCAGGGGTGACAGAGTGCAGTACAAGTATGCCACCACCTGCTGTTTCAGGTTCTGCTCCATGTCCTGCTGCTGGATGATTTCTTCAGTAAGCGGGGGAAGAAAAGTGCTCATTAGAGACTCAAGACTTAAGTTGCTGCTGATGGAGCTAGTGTGGCTCCTGCTCCCAGCCCCCACCGCCCTGCAGCACTCATGGCAGTGGAGCGTGAGCTCAGAGTGTTCCTCCAGTTAGACCTTCATGAGGATGGGCGAGGGGGCGCGTAGGCAGCGACCAACTGACTACAATGGATATTTCGATAGTAGTTGAGTTTTTCATCCCTCTCAGAAGGTGTAAAAAAGGCCCCCATTTTGGACCGGTAGCAAGGTTCTAACATTATGGAGTGCCAGTAGTCATCCCTCTCCTGAATAGTGATAATGAGGCTGTCACAAAGCAAGCAGCTCAGCATGCATCTGGCCATTCACTCAAGGGATTCCCTGCCTCCATCTCTGCATACTGCCACGGTCTGTCAGGGTCACCTGCATCGTCTTCCTCGTCGCCCTCTAGCTCCTTCTGCTCCTCTCCAGTCATTTGGGCAGATAAACCACCTAGTTCTGTATAGAATTCATTGGGGCAGTTTATGTCCTCCTTCTTGTCGCCCTCCTCCATTGCCAGTACAGCCTCCACAGGGCTCAGGTGGCCATGAGATGTAAGCTCCACGTCTTCCTCGCCAGTCAGATTTATCAGGTTTCAACATCATCGCCTTCTTTATCTACATTTGACTCCTTCACACTAGCTTTCATTTCCCTCTTACCTTACAAACACACTCCACCAACTTTCATATTTTTCTGACACAGGCAGTATTCCAGGATAATGGGCAATTATAACAAAAGTATTTTACGACAATAACATAATTTTTATACCTGTGTTATTGAACGCATAGTTCAAAGCCATTTTACTGCAAACAATGAATTGTTATCCATGTTTTAGTGAATGCTAGTGATAAGCATCAGGGGTCATATTCGAATTCACGATATTTTGCGAATATTTTGTAGAATATTTGTAGAATATTCGCGAATTCAAATATTCGTTATATTCTAAGTTTTTTTTACTCGAAAAATAGACAAGGTAATAATCGCGTAATATGCGAGTTTTTGTAATGCAAATTTTTATCGCAAATTTCTCAATTGATTACTCCGAGCAAAAACATGATTCCTCCCTGTTTCTTGCTTGTGGGCCAATAAGTCATAGCACTATATCGAATATATTTGTTTTTTCGAATATTCATAATATTCTAAAACAAGAATATATAGCAATATAGCGAATATTCGAAAAAAAAAAAAAACGAATATAGAGCAATAATATAGTGCTATAATCTTTTTTTTCAATAGTTGAAATTTTTTTCCAATCTGAACTTCAGATGAGAAAAAATTACAACTATTAGACAAACAAGATTATAGCACTATATTAGCTAAATTGCTCTATATTCGTTTTTTTTCGAATATTCACTATATTGCTATATATTCTTGTTTTAGAATATTACGAATATTCGAAAAAACTAATATATTTATTTTTTCGAATATTCGTAATATTCTAAAAGAAGAATATATAGCAATATAGCGAATATTCGAAAAAAAACGAATATAGAGCAATTTAGCAGATGAGAAAAAAATTACAACTATTAGACAAAGAAGATTATAACACTATATTAGCTATTTTGCTCTATATTTGTTTTTTTCGAATATTCGATATATATTGCTATATATTCTTGTTTTAGAATATTACGAATATTCAAAAAATCTAATATATTCGATATAGTGCTATATATTAGTTTTTTTGAATATTCATCATTTATCCCATTTAGGGCTCGTTCACACAAACGTTTTTTGCGTTTCGTATACGGGCTGTTTATTGCGTTCCGTATACGGAACCATTCATTTCAATAGGTCCGCAAAAAAAACTGAATGTACTCCGTGAGCATTCCGTTTCCGTAAGTCCGCAATTCCGTTCCGCTAGATTTTGAGTCTTGTCCTATTCTTGTCTGCAAATCACGGTCCGTGGTTCCATTCAAGTCAATGGGTCCGCAAAAAATGCATCCGTATGTCTTCCATATCTGTTCCGTTTTTTGCGGAACCATCTATTGAAAATGTTATGCCCAGCCCAATTTTTTCTATGTAATTACTGTATACTGTATATGCCATACGGAAAAACGGAACGCAAAAACGGAACCGAAATGGAAACACAGCGGAAACAAAAAACGGAACAACGGATCCGGAAAAAACGGCCCGCAAAACACTGAAAAAGCCATACAGTCGTGTGAAAGAGGCCTTAAAGTCATGATTCCTCCCTGCTTCTTGCTTGTGGGCCAATGAGTCATTGGCCCACATGCAAGAAGCAGGGAGGAATCATGTTTTTACTCGGCAATTGAAAAATTTGCGATAAAAATTAGCATTACAAAAATTTGCAATAAAAAAATCTCGAATATTCGAAATTACGAATATATATCACTATATTCTAAATATTCGCGAATTTTCGAAGTATCTATATTTGCGATAAAAATTTGCAATTCGAATATTCGTGATCAACACTAGTGAATGCATAGTTCAAAGACATTTTACCACAAACATTGCATTGTTCTACCAGTGCTAGTGAACACATTACTGCATCGCACCATGTAGTTAAAAACATTTCACTTCAAAAATTGCATTGTTATACCCATGTTAGTGAACGTATTACGGCAACAGACTGTGTAGTTCAAACAATTTTAATGCAAAAGTTGCATTATTTCAAAAGTAAACTGTGAATAAAAGTGTTCAGTGTGTAGAAAGGCATGGACATTTAATTGTGCCTTTGTCTTTACGTTATAGAAAACACATTTGCAAATTTACTAGTACCATTTAATATTCTTTGTACCAAACACGTGACTTTTCATTTATAGGCCTTATAATAAAATATCTGGAAAATGGAAGAGTACAAAACCAAAGACCCAAGAACCAGCTATCTGGCCAGTATTAGTAGTAGTAAGCCACAGTTCCCCCTGACTTCCGATAGTCGCCATATTAATATTGAGGACAAAGAGGATGACAATATTGAAGGATGGTTGAATCCTTTTCTCAATTACAGCAGGATGATGTGGATGTCACTTCTGACATCGTGCCTTGGAGCTAGGGGTCGCAGCAATCGTCCTGCTCCTCCTCCTTGCAACCCCAGAAAAGCCTTTCAGTTGCATCCTCTCTATCTTCATTCTCCTAATGGAGTGCCTTCTATTTTCCTAAGAAGAGGCAGGAAAACTCCATGTGCTATGGAAGCAGTGTCGGACTGGGGTGCCTAGGGCCCACCAATTGATTTTGGGGGCCCACCCTAGAGCTGGAGATATAACTTGTTCATTTTTCAGTCTCGTACACATGAATGTATGCATTTTGGCACACAATACAGTAACAGTATGCTAAACAGAACAGTATTGTGCACTGCACTATATCAAATTGTTTCTCTTTAAAGGGAGTCTGTATTCAGTTTCACCTTTTTAACCCTTCCCATAGCTTTCTAGCAGCATTACAGTTGATAAAAACATTACCTTTATAAGCAATCGTGGACTTATATAACTGGCAAAAATCATCTTAGTAGGATCTGCAAACGAGGGATCGCAAGTGCCCAGGGGCGGCATCAACCTCGTAGGTGCCCAGGCAGCTCTGCCTTATCGTCGCTTCCCCCCGCCCAGTCTTTCCCTCTGCCCGCCCATCCTTTCCCTCTGCCCGCCCATCTTCTTACTTCTTCTTTCGCCGAGATCCCGCGCCTGCGCACTGAGTTGGTCGGCCTGCACATGCGCACTGCGATGTCCATTCCTGGTACGGCATCACAGTAATTAATGCGCATGCGCCGGCTAACTTGTATAGATAACTAAGTATAAATATTTAATCTTAGATATATAATGGCATCTCTTCATTTAACTTGTGTAGGATTAAAAAAAAAAAAAATGAAAATGCACAAAATATTGGTATAAATGATCGGCTATCGGCCTGAAAGTTCACAGGTTATCGGCTCTAAAAAAATCAATATCGTCGATCCCTAGTCCCGGGTGTCAGACCCCCACCAATCAGATACTGATGACCTATCCACAGTCATATGTGACTGATATCAGCCGCTCCTCTTATAACGCTCCAGCACTGATATAACCTCCAGAGACATTACATCATATGCGACTGATATCAGCCGCTCCTCTTATAACGCTCTAGTACTGATATACCCGTATTTTTCACCCTATAAGACGCACCGGCCCATAAGACGCACCTAGGTTTTTGGGGAGGAAAATAAGAAAAAAAATATTTTTAACCAAAAGGTGTGCTTTTGGTGGGTTTGGAACTAATGGTGGTCTGTGGATGGCACTATTACTGGGGATCTGTGAAGGACACTGTTATGGGGGGATCTGTGAAGGACACTGTTATGGGAGATCTGTGGATGACGCACTGTTATGGGGGATCTGTGGATGACGCACTGTTATGGGGGAATCTGTGATGGACACTGTTATAGGGGGGGTATCTGTGAAGGATACTTTTACAGGGGGGGATCTGTGGCTGACACTGTTATGGGGGATCTGTGGATGGCACTGTTATGGGGGATCTGTGGATGGCACTGTTATGGGGGATCTGTGGATGGCACTTTTATATATGTGCCATCCACAGACCCCCCACCCCATAACAGTGCCATCCACAGACCCCCCACCCCTTAACAGTACCATCCACAGATGTCCCCTATAAAACTGTCATCCACAGATTCCCCCCCCCCCACCGCTGCAGTGCTGCAGTATACAAATATAAAATGTCACATTCAATTAAAAGTGATTACACATGCCCCTTCACTCCTAATATTACCGTACACCCTAACAGCTTCTGTACAACGCAGGCAGGCAGGCCGGGGCGGCCAGCGCGTCACTCACTGACGTCACGTGCCTGCGCCGCCTGCTTCATTCATAAAGTAGGCGGCGCAGGCACGTGACATCAGGGAGTTACGCTGCCTGCATTCTACAGAAGCTGTTAGGGTGTACGGTAATATTAAAAGTGGGGGAGGCATGTTTAATCACTTTTAATTGAATGAGACATTTTATATTTGTATAGTGTCTCTCCCCGCCCGCTCATACATCGCAGCCTGCAATGTAAAAATGTCAGCATTCGCCCCATAAGACCATTTTTTGGCGGGAAAAAGTGCGTCTTATGGGGCGAAAAATACGGTAACCTCCAGAGACATTACATCCTATGTGACTGATATCAGCAACTCCTCTTATAACACTCCAGTACTGATATAACCTCCAGAGACATTACATATTATGTGGGGGTGAGGGGCTGGGAAAGTGTGAAATGCCACTGATGAGAGGGAAGAGGGGGACACTGGGAGACATAACTTCTTGCTCTGTATAAAGTATAGGTGAGATAGTTGGTGGGCAAAGGTCTGTGAGGGGCTGGAACAACAGGGACACAAGATGTGCAGGGGCAGCAGCTTCAGGACTCTCCTAACTTCCCAGTTCCCTCCCACAGTAACTTACCCCAGTGCTGCTGTGTGGAGTAGTGGGACCAGTGAGAGAAGAGAACTGAACTTTATACTGGAGCCACAGTGACTCAGAGAGAGCAGCGTCTCCATTATCTTCTGCTGCTGCCTCGGCTCCTCTGGCTCCGCCCCCTCCTCACACATGATGGAATATCACACTGCAGAGAGGAGGGGGGGCCGTCTGCTCATGTCGGGTTGGTGAAGTTTACTTTGGAGAAAGGAACAAGCGCTGCAAGGTATTGTGCTGTCCCTTTCACCAAAGTAAAATGATATGTGTGCCAGTGCTGCAGGCGCCTGAAAGTATAGTAACTGCCCTGCTGGTGGCTCTGGCTGTAGTATAAGCAGACAGGCAAGGGGCCCACCGGGCATTTCACCGGCTTCCCGGTGAGCCAGTCCGACCCTGTATGGAAGATACTCAAAATGGTAGGTGAAGTGTTAGCAACAGTGGCCACTAGGGAAAATACAAAGCAGGGAATCATGAGGGAGCCCAAGGAACCCATGGTGACATATCACAATCTGATAAGACTGGAGTGGAGGGTGAGGATGACAATTACTGTGTGTTGGACAGGACCTGGCAGCCAGATCAGAGTGTCGAGGAGCAAGAGGGAACATAAAGCTAGACCTTCCCAAAAAACTGCAAGAGTCACATCTGCTTCCATTACGATCAGCTTCTATTATGATCAGGTACCGCTTATACTGTGGACGCAGACTCAAAACATTCCAGACCTAAGCCAAGCTCAGCTGCTGCTAGCTCTGTTGGAGTGTGCAAGCATTTCTTATCTGGCAATTTTTCTGGAAGACAAAAGTATTGCCATGTACAATATCTGCAGGATTCAAATAAGCCATGGGTGTTTAAACACAAATGCTTTATCCCAGCATATAAGGCGACCAGTTACAGTGGGAAAATAGAAGTGGCCACCAGCTAGCGCTACAATACACCTTTTTCCTGGCTTCCTTTGCGGCAGCATTCACATGCAATACAGTATCTTTGTCATCATCGTCATCAGTTACTTTTCCCGCTCAGACTCTTCCTTATCCTCTGCTCCATTGTCAGCCATCAATAACTGAATGTGTTGCCAGGAAATAACACCCAACAATCCCCTGGTGTGCAAAATTGCTGATGTTGTACCACTTAACCACATAACCGTTTCATTTTCCATTCTTCTAGTCAGTTAGAAGAACAGAAAAAAAAAAAAAAATGGAACCTGTGAAAAAAAACCTGATCCTGTGCATCAGTTAGGGCGGGTTCGCATTCGCGTTCGCAGAATTCCTATATAGGGAAAAGAGTTATAATGGAATTTTAGGACGGAATGCAAAACGGAAGCCTTTAAGAGGCATTCCATTTTGCTCCGTCCTAATACATGTCTATGGGGACAAATAACAGTTCCGTTATATGTGACAGGAAAAATAGTCCTGTCGACATGGGACGGTTGTTTGTTTACACAATCAATCATGCGTTTATTCATAGCTATATACAAGTATCTCACAAAAGTGAGTACACCCCTCACATTTTTCTAAGTATTTTATTATATCTTTTCATGGGACAACACTTAAGACCTGACACTTTCATACAAAGTAGTCAGTGTACAGCTTGTATAACAGTGTAAATTTGATGTGCTCAAAAAATAACTCACCACAGAGCCATTAATGTCTTAACCACTGCCAACAAAAGTGAGTATACCCCTATTTGAAAATGGCCAAATTGTGCCCAATTAGCCATTTTCCCCTCCCTGGTGTCATGTGACTCATTAGTGTTACAAGATCCCCTTGTGTTAATGGCGAGCAGGTGTGTTAAATTTGGTGAATCGCTCTCACACTTTCTCATACTGGACACTGAAAGTTCAGCATGGCACCTCATAGCAATGAACTCTCTGAGGATCTGAAAAAAAGAATTGTCGCTCTACATAAAGATGACCTAGGCCAGTGATGGCTAACCTCCGGCACTCCAGCTGTGGTGAAACTACATCTCCCAGCATGTTCCATTCATTTCTGTGGAGTTCCTAGAACAGCCAAGCAAGTGTGCATCTTGGGAGTTGTAGTTTTACCACAGCTGGAGTACCGGAGGTTAGCCATCACAGGCCTAGGCTATAAGAAGATTGCCAACATCCTGAAACTGAGCAGCAGCATGGTGGCCAAGACCATACAACGGTTTAACAAGATAGGTTCCACCCAGAACAGACCTCGCCATGGTCGATCAAAGAAGTTGAGTGCACATGCTCAGCGTCATATCGAGAGGTTGACTTTTCAAAATAGACATATGACTGCTGCCAGCATTGCAGCAGAGGTTAAAGGGGTGGGGGGTGAGCCTGTCAGTGCTCAGACCATACTCCGCACACTGCATAAAATTGGTCTGCATGGCTGTCATCCCAGAAGGAATCCTCTTCTAAAGATGATGAACAAGAAAGCCCACAAACAGTTTGCTGAAGACAAGCAGACTAAGGATATGGATTACTGGAACCATGTCCTGTGGTATGATGAGACCAAGATAAACCTATTTGGTTCAGATGGTGTGTGGCGGCAATCAGGTGAGGAGTACAAAGTCAAGTGGGTCTTGCCTACAGTCAAGCGTGGTGGTGGGGGTGTTATGGTTTGGGGCTGCATGAGTCCTGCCAGCTGTGGGGAGCTACAGTTCATTGAGGGAACCATGAATGTCAACATGTAGTGTGACTTACTGAAGCAGAGCATGATCCCCTCCTTTCGGAAACTGGTTGCTATTTTTACTTAGGGGTGTACTGACTTTTTTGCCAGCAGTTTATACATTAATGGATGTGTGTTGAGTTATTTTGAGGGCAGACCAAATTTACACTGTTATACAAGCTGTACACTGTAAGCTGTATTTTTAGAAATGTGAGGGTGTACTCATTTTTGTTTCTTTCAAGAGTTTAAAGGGGAGGAATGAGAAAGAGCAAAAATTCTTTAAAAATAAAAGAAAATAACGAAAAGGAGACTTCAATTTTCAGGCCAACTAGAACATATTTGATTTAAAAAGATTGATTCACTCACAAATCATTTTTTGAAAAAAAAAAAACAACAAATTATCTCTAGTCTGCTTGGATGTGAGTTTTAGGTGCAGATGTTTAATGCTGATGCATTTTTAAAATAATTCCTGTTTGTTACAAAGTTATTTGGAAGTGGATAAGGTTGTCAAGAGTCCATAAAAGCAACTGCAGTCATCGGATTGTCTGCTTTCAGGAAATATACAGTATATGTTCTGGGGATGCACATTCTTTTCAAGGAGTGTATTCCCTGTGTTTTATAGGTTGTTACTTTTTTTAAATTTCCAATCTTAAAACCAGATTTTGGTCTTTCCAGCTCTGGTGATTTTATGAAGATACGTACATGTAAATGTAAGCCAAAGTTGTATGTATGAACTCTGCATATGTTGATCGTGTATTTTTAGAGATGTGGTCCATATAACTTTCTGCTTGGATTACCTTTTTACCCACCAATATTATTATTTATTTGAAAGCACAATTAATTCCATTGTGCTGTACATCTAGGAGGGAGGATACATAACAATACAACACAGGTCCATGAACTTAGTAACAAACTCCTCATCCTCCACCGTGTCCTCAGCCTCCACTGCAGGGACAATTCACAGGGACAATTCACAGACAATTCCATCATACCCCATGTGCAGGGCACGGTGGTGTCACGCTGTTTTGAACCTTGTTTGCCTGGGCTAACAGGGTCACACAGGGGAGGAACTGCTCCATATCCTTCATGAAGAAATTGAATCCTGGCTTTCTCCGCGACAACTCAAAATCGGAACCATGGGACCGACAACGGGAAGAACATGGTGTCAGCGCTGTGTCAAGGATGGCTGAGCCATGCGCCCTGCATGGCACACCTGTTCAATCTGGTTGTCAAGCGGTTCCTGAAGTCTTCCACCCATCTGCAAGACATCCTAAAAATGGCCAAGAAACTTTGCATGCACTACAGCCACTCGCACACCGCAAAGCACAACCTCCTTGAGCTGCAGCGGCAGAACGGCATCCCCCAACATATGCTGATATGCGACATTTCCACCAGTTGGAATTCCACCCTCCATATGTTGGACCGACTATGCGAACAGA
Organism: Bufo bufo; assembly: GCF_905171765.1. NCBI lineage: Eukaryota > Metazoa > Chordata > Amphibia > Anura > Bufonidae > Bufo > Bufo bufo. The sequence continues at coordinate 180,908,451 of NC_053389.1, forward strand.
GAAAGGCCATAAATGATTTCTTAATGATCCAAGCGGACAGAAGTACTCCCCTGTGTAACTTTGATGTCAGCCAGTGGCAGGTCATGCGTGACCCCTGCCGTTTGCTCAGGCACTTTGAGGAGGCCACATTATTTGTCAGTTGCCAGGACTACGGGATGAACGATTTCATTCCACTTCTTTATGCTGGTAAATCTGGCTGGTCAGGGGACTGGAGACGTGGTGCCTAGATATCACAGCCACATGAGCCCTGTGGGGGCTGAACTGGAGGAGGAGGAGGACATTGGAGCACAAGCAATGTGTATCGAAATGGGTGGTTTTTATACACAGGTGACAGGAGAGGAGGAGTAGGAGCAGCCAGAGGAGCTACAGGGCAATGAGGAAGAGGAGGTAGAGGACCCAGACACACTGTGGCAGTATGCAGTGGAGATGGAGGCAGGGAGTCCCTCCGAGTCACTGCACATCACTTACATCCTTTGTAGTCAGTTGGCCGCTGCCTATCTGCACCATCGTCCATCCTCTCGCAGGTCTGACCAGGGGGCCCTCTGCACTCACGTTTCACTGCCATGGCTGCTGGGGCAGGGTTAGGGTGGCAGGAGCAGTACCAGCTCCATCAGCAGCAGCCTGAGTCTAGAGTCACTGATGAGCAGCTTTCTTTACCCGCATAGTGAAGAAACTACTCACCAGCAGCTAGACATAAAGCAGGACCTGAACCAGCAGGTGGTGGCATACTTAGACAGCACCCTGCCACTCCACATTGAAGATCCGCTGGACTGCTGGGCAGGCAAACTGAATTTGTGGCTGCAACTTGCAGAGTTTGCCCTGGAAAAGCTGTCTTGCCCGGCCAGTAGTGTCACATCAGAGTGGGTGTTTATTGCGGCGGGGGCCACAGTTACCCCAAGAAGAACTCGCCTGTCCACCCAAAATGTGGAGAGACTGACCTTTGTCAAGAGGAATCATGAGTGGATCAGCTAGGATTTCCACCCACCAATGCCTGATGCATCAGACTAGATCATTCATGGTGCTACACCAACACTTTGACAAGAGACCGGTTTCTTCTGGGTACCTGCCTCCGCTACTATTCTGATGCTGCCACCCACCTGATGCAACACATCTGATGCCAAGTGCTCCTTCTTATACCCACCATCGTCAGCGGGTACTGTTATTGCCACCCACCTCCCCACTCTGTCACCGGGTCACTCTGTGGTCTCCTCATGCTGCTGCTGCCACCTCCACACTATGTCACCTTGCCACTCTGTAGTCTCCATATGCTGCTGCCATCTCCACACTATGTCACCTTGCCACTCTGTGGCCTCCTGGTGCTGCTGCCACTGACACACTATGTCACCTTGCCACTCTGTGGTCTCCTCATGCTGCTGCCACCTCCACACTATGTCACCTTGCCACTCTGTGGTCTCCTCATGCTGCTGCCACCTCCATACTATGTCACCTTGCCACTCTGTGGTCTCCTCATGCTACTGCCACCTCCACACTATGTCACCTTGCCACTCTGTGGTCTCCTGATGCTGCTGCCACCTTCACACTATGTCACCTTGCTACTCTGTGGTCTCCTCATGCTGCTGCTACCTCCACACTATGTCACCTTGCTACTCTGTGGCCTCCTTATGCTGCTGCCACCTCCACACTATGTCACCTTGCCACTCTGTGGCCTCCTGATGCTGCTGACACCTCCACACTATGTCACCTTGTCACTCTGTGGCCTCCTGATGCTGTTGCCACCTCCACACTATGTCACCTTGCCAGTCTGTGGTCTCCTCATGCTGCTTCCACCTACACACTATGCCACCTTGCCACTCTGTGGCCTCCTGATGCTGCTGCCACCTCCACATTTTCATTGTGCCACTCTGTGGCCTCCTGATGCTGCTGCTGACACCTCCACACTGTCATTGTGCCACTCTGTGGCCTCCTCATGCTGCTCCCACCCTCCCCACTTCATGGCTGAGCCACTATTTTGACTATCAGCCTGGCTGACATCATCATTGATTTGACCCTTCTGCTGATCTGTCAGAAGGAAGGAAAAATGAGATGCACAACGGATCCTGTCTGTGTAGCAGCTGTAAGGCCTGTAAGGCTTGTGATTTGGTAGCCAAAAGCAGGAGTGGGTGCAAAACACAGAAGACATGCAAATATTCCATTCACTTGTCATCTCTGTTTTGGATCCACTCCTGTTTTTTTTCGGCATTAGCAATACTGGTGGATTACTGACCAAATGCTGACCGAGTGACAGCGGATGCTCAACAGACAAGATCCATTTTTTGGGGGTTATTGTTCTGACGGATCAGAGGAAGGGCAAAATAATCTGTGACGTCAACACAAACTTACTGCTGACACCCTTTCCACTCTGTCAGGGGGCTCTACTTATATAAGAGTTTATTAGAATAGGTTCTGTAGACATCTATGTGGAATCAGCTGACGACGTTGTAAAAGGAGTGCGCTTCTTCTTGACGCTAACATCGACCTGTAAAGTTGAGTTCATACTTGAGTTATTTGGTCAGTTTTGGCCCCCTGACTGCCCAAATAAGTGAAGTGTGCAGTGATTCTAAAAGCAACGCCTGTCATCTACATTTCACACTGACTCAGTGTTATTTCACTACCACAGCAGACTTCCTATGCGTGTTATTGCAAGGCACAGTGTTCTACACCACTATAAAGGCTCTCTGTAGCCAGAAAATAGCTACTTTTTAACATGATTTGCCGCGAATAAAATCGTATCGAACCAAATTTTTTCTGAAAATTAATCGAAGCGGCCGAATCGAATTTTTCAAAAATTCGCTCATCTCTAGATGTGACATCTTGGCCAGAGAGGTAGATTTGAATGTCATCATCATAGAGGTGGTATTGGAAGCCATGGGACTCTATGAGCTGTCCCAGGCCAAATGTATAAATAGAGAAAAGTAGGGGAACTAGGAGGGCAACAACACAGATAGGGCATGATGAGGAGGTGGGGTATTAGTGGGAAACACTGAAAGTTCTGCTGGTGAGAAACAAGGAGATCCAGGAGAGGCCTGAGTTTCTGACACCAAGGGATGAGAGGGTGTACAACAGCAAAGAAAGGTCAACTGTGTCAAAGGTGAAGGACGAGTACAGAGTAATAACATTAGCTTTTGAAGCTAGCAGATCATTTGATTAGTGGTAGTTAAAGAGGTTAGTGTTGGGCGAGCATGCTCAGCCGAACACAAGTTCGGCTCAAGCATCGCTATGCTCGGCCGAATATCGGGTGTGCTCGAGCGCGATGCTCGAGTCAGTGTATTTAAATCTAATTTAGCCTCTATTTCTGAAAAGTTTCTGGTGGGATTCAAACTCACGACCTTCTACATTACAGCAAAGAATGTTAACCACTACACTATAGAGCTGCATGGCCCGTTATTTAAAAAAATAAAAAATAAATGATGACTGATTTCTGCTGTATAGGAATACTTACTAGTAGTAAGTATTCCTGTACATCAGAAGTCTCATATTTTTTTATTTTAGTAACTGGCCAAATAAGTTGAAATAAGTTGAAATATGAGGCCACGTCTTTGGGTGAGATGACGGTTGTAGAAGGGGACACCTGGGGACAGAGTAGAGAGTCAACGGTATTAAACAATTGTTTAGGGTTGCGGGAAAGAGACGATATGAGAGTTGTAGAGTAGTCCTATTTAAAAGACATAAGTGCAGACTTGAAGTTGAGAACAGCTTGATTGTATGTGTTGAAGTCTTCCTTGGAGGGAGTTTTCTTACAGCGTTGTTCTGCAACTCTGCAAACTTGTCAATTTTTTTGACTGGTAAGTGTGATAGTATTGTCAATTTGATGGGTTCTGCTGTGTGAGGGGAGCATTGGAGTCTTTTGCTGAAGTAATTGTGGTATTGTAGAAAACAGCAGCTGTGCCAGCATCATGAAAAGAATATATGGTTGACAGCAGTGAGAGAGGTACAATTTTTATGAAAAATTTAATTTTGATGCAAAGTCGCATGAAGGTGGCTGTGTGTATAAAGTAGTAAAAGGCATTTTGACAATGTATAGGTTGTCTACTTTTAGAAAATTTGTGGGTATGAAGGGGGTAAAATTATTTTCTTTTATTTTCTAATTTAGATTTTATGTTACATCAAAAATGCTAAAATTGTCGAGACTACCAACAGTGCAAAATGCCCAAATACCTCAGCAGCAAAAGGGCTCATCTGTATGGGAATGAATGATCACAGTAGCAATCCCTTGCTCTCATACAGAATGGATTGTTGCTGCACATAAGTGCAGCTCTCCCTTCTTTTCCTTGATAGGTAATTATTGGGAAGGGCTGAAAACTGTCAGTCTGTGTTAAAAAGCCTTAAATGGGTTACCCATGAGTGTCTTGTTTTTAAATGAAGCCCCCACCTTGCTTGTAAAGGGAGCTCAACTGTTCCCTGCTGTTTGGTTCCAGCTCAGTGGGTGCTTGGCTCTCTTCTGTAGTCTTCCAGTCCCTGCATGTAAACTTCCAGCATGCACAGGATCACGTGTGCTCCTGCAAGTCAATGACTGGCCTCACCATGATGTATCCCGAAGTGGCATGTACTGCTGGGTCACATGATGCTTGGGGACATGTCACCACTAAGGCCAGTCACTGGCTCCAGCAGCACTGGAAGTTTACATGTAGGGACTGAAAGACTTCAGCAGCAGAGAGCCAGGGGCCCCTCAAAGTCAGATTCACAGGTACTTCTGGATGGGTATGTAATTTAAAAAAAAAAACATGAACAATCCCTTTAAATTTATGCCATCTATACAGGATTAGTATATCTGACTCATTATCTTTTACATCTATGCAGGAGAATCATAAAAAAAAAACTAACATATAAAGAAATATTAAGGAAATAATTAGCAAACATTTTGGAACTGAGATTCGTATTTTTTTTAACGTCAACATTCACTTTAATTAATCATGAAACTGTTACATTTCAATCAGCAATATTCCTTTGTAGGGGAGAGAAAAGAAACACTACCTTTTTGGATTCATCGTAGCTTTGCTCAAACTTGTACCTAGTCCCACTTTTGCTTCCCAGTTCCAGCCACTTTCCTTTAAACCATTTTACTATAGGCTTTGCAGTAAGCTGAGTACCATTTACAGTGATTTGAACGTTAAAATCTTTCCCTGCGGAAAAAGGAAAAATATAATTGAGATTTTAAAAAAGGTTGTAAAATGTTTTCCTAATATTGTAAAGAAAAGGTTTACTTCATCTCATTATTCTCCCACAAAAAATGGGGTGTTCAAAGTACTGTCCACAATTAGAGAAAACAGTGCCACGCCTGTCCACAGGTTACATGTTTTAGGCTACTTTCACATTTACGCTGTGGTTTCTGGTTTTGAGATCTGCCAGAGGATCTCAAAACCGGACCAAAACAGTTCTGTTTGATTTAACCAGATCTGTCACTAAAAACAATGTTAGTCAATGGGTGACAGATCCAGTTTTTTTTGGATCCCCAAAAAATGGATCTGACACCATTGACTTACATTGTTTTTAATGACCGATCCGGTTTGTTCAGTTTGGATGACCGGACCCAAAACCGCAGCTTGCAGTACAGTCACAAAATGGAATGCTGCCGGAACGTAGCATATCCCATTCAATGCATTGGCCCTAAACTCTGCCGGATCTCAAAACCCAGAATGCCAAAGCACTGATGTGAAAGTAGCCCTATTGCAGGTAAATCTTCACAATCTCTCTCACACACAGAATTTCAGGATTTCTCTAACAGGGATTTTGAGCACTGTCCCACTCTCTAGGCCGTTCCCCTTCCTCGTCCCACCAAATGTTGAGGGGGGACCTTAGGGCTTCTGAAACCTACTGTCAGCTGTCAGTTCTTTAGGTTAGAGATTAGTGAATAGATTGTCCAAATTACAAATTCTCTCACTTTAACGGGCTTCTGTCACCCCACTAAAGTCTTTTTTTTTTTTTTTGGGCTAGTTAAATTACTTATATTGCGATATATGAAAATATAATCGTCTTACTTACTTTGATTCTGCAGTTTCTTCTAAAAACGAAGTTTTATAATATGTAAATTAGGCAGCTGCAGAAAACCGCCCACTCGTCGTGTTGATTGACAGGGCCAGCCGGGATCTCCTCCTCCGGCTGGCCCTGTCGGCATTTCAAAAATCGCGCGCCTGTGTTCATTCGGCGCAGGCGCTCTGAGATGAGGAGGCTCGCCTCCTCAGAACTCCCTCAGTGCGCCTGCGCCGATGACATCACCAAAATAGAAGACGTCATCGGTGCAGGCGCACTGAGGGAGTGCTGAGGAGGCGAGCCTCCTCATCTCAGAGCGCCTGCGCCGAATGAACACAGGCGCGCGATTTTTGAAATGCCGACAGGGCTGGCCGGAGGAGGAGATCCCGGCTGGCCCTGTCAATCAACACAACGAGGGTGCGGTTTTCTGCAGCTGCTACCAGCAAGTAGACGCCCTACTTGCTGATAGAGACCTAATTTACATATTATAAAACTTCGTTTTTAGAAGAAACTGCTGAATCAAAGTAAGTAAGACGATTATATTTTCATATATCGCAATATAAGTAATTTAACTAGCCCAAAAAAAATAAATGACTTTAGTGGGGTGACAGAAGCCCTTTAAATATCTTTGATTGTACTGCTTATCTCAAGTTCAAATAGCAAAAATTACATTACACTTTCTGAAAAATTCTATATTTTTTGTACCCTTTCAAACACTTCCAAGCCAGTATCAATGCAAATATGAATAAACTCCAAGTAATGGTGATATTGTTTACAGATGTTTTTCTTAGTACATACCTGTCTGCACTGTTAAATTATGTGGCTTCTTCACAAATAATCCTGTCAGGGTAGAAATATCAACGTCGGCGTCCGGAGTTTCTTTAATCAAAACAGAAATATGGGATTTAAATCATACAGAGAACTAATATAATGTTCTGTTTGTAACCACATTAACTATATATGTATCTTATATATAATATGAATTTCTGCTGTCTGTCCTTTATTCACGGCGAAACGACTGGACCAATCTGCAACAAATTTGGCATAGAGGTAAATCAGCAGCTTCTGAAGGTTGTAGACTGGGTTTCAGCTTTCTAGGACCTACCGTGTTTGAAATATCAACAAAAACGTATAAATGGCGCCATCACATGACCTGTATTAGCCAATAGAAGCTCGCAAGTCCTTCATTCTTAGTCTTACAGACAGTTTTACACCAGGTGTCCATTACAACCCACTGCTTTTTCTCCACTGTTATAGGGCCACAATGGATGTCACTGTTATGGGAGCACTGTGGATGTCACTGTTATAGGGCCACTGTGGATGTCACTGATTTGGGAGGACTGTGCATGTCACTCTTATGGCGGTTCTGTGTATGTCACTGTTAAGAAGGTACTGTAAACGTCACTGTTATGAGGATACTGTGCATGTCACTGTTATGGGAGCACTGTGGAAGTCCCTTTTATGGGAGCACTGTGGATGTCACTGTTATGAGGATACTGTCTGTTGTCATTGTTAGGGAGGACTGTTGATGTCACTATTATGAGGATACTGTGGATATCACTGTTATGGGAGCACTGTGGATGTCACTGTTATGAAGATACTGTGGATGATGCTGTTATGGGAGTCCTATGGATCTCACTGTTATTGAAGTACTGTGGTTGTTACTGTTATGAAGATATTATGGATGCCACTGTTATGAAGATACTGTGTGTTGTCATTGTTAGGGGGGACTGTGGATGTCACTGTTAAGAAGATAGTGTGGATGTCACTGTTATGGGATGGGAGCACTGTGGATGTCACTGTTATGAAGATATTGTGGATGTCACTGTTATGAGGATACTGTAGATGTCACTGTTATGGGAGCACTGTGGATGTCACTGCTATGAGGATACTGTGGATGATGCTCTTATGGGAGTCCTGTGGATGTCACTGTTATGGGATAGGAGCACTGTGGATGTCACTGTTATGGAAGTACTGTGGATGTCACTGTTATGGGATAGGAGCACTGTGGATGTCACTGTTATGGAAGTACTGTGGATGTCACTGTTATGAGGATCCCGTGAATGTCACTGTTGGGGGGGACTGTAGATGTCACTGTTATGAGGCCCTGTGGATGTCACTGTTATGAGGATACTGTGTGTTGTCACTGTTAGGGGGGACTGTGAATGTCACTGTTATGAGGATACTGTGGATGTCACTGTTATGGGAGCACTGCGGATGTCACTGTTATGAGGATACTGTGAAAAGCACTGTTGGGGGGGACTATGGATGTCTTTGTTAAGAAGGCACTGTGAATGTCACTGTTATGGGAGCACTATTCACATGTCGGATTTTAAAAATGTGTTTGAAAAATCAATGCGGAATCTGCAATGATTTTCTTCCCAGTTTTGTTTTGGTTTTTGACGTGTTTTTTTTTTCCCCAGCTTCCTATTTTTTCAGCTTCTTATTCATTTCAATGGTAGAATCAGTGCGAATTCCGAGATAGAGACTTTTTTCCACACTGGTTTTTCAGCATGGAAAAAAAGTTCTGCCTCCCATTGTAATTTTTTTGGAAGCATTTTTGGCACAGATTTTACACAGAAAACACGTGAAACACAGCACCAAAAACATGTAAATGGACCCTTATGGCAGCAGTGTGGATATAACTCTCATGGGGGCACTGTGGATGTCACTCTTATATGGGCACTGTAGATAGCACTGTTATATGGGCACAGTGGATGGCATTGTCATATGGGCAGTGTGGATGGCACTGATATACGGACACTGTGAACAGCACTGTTACGGAGCATTGTGGTGTGTTGTCACTGTTGTGTCTACTGTTATGGGCCACTATGGATGTCTCTGTTATGTGGGCACTGTGCATGTCACTGTTATGAGACACTGTGGATGTCACTGTTATATGGGCACAGTGGATGGTATTGTTATATGGGCACTGTGGATGGCACTTATATACGGGCACTGTGGATGGCACTGTTACTGGGGGCACTGTGGTGTGTTGTCACTGTTGGGTGTAATGTGGATGTCACTGTTACGGGATGTGATATAGTATGTACTATATATATATTTATTGCTATGTAGTTATATATAGAGTGTGTGTGGTGTGTATATGTGTATATATATATATATATATATATATATATATATATATATATAGGCACTAAAACAAAAGTTCAACTTTTCCCCCATCATTCTGCACTCAATACCCCATAATGTCAAACTGAAAATAGAAGGGAAGATTTATCAAACTGGTATAAAGGAAAGGTGGCTTAGTTGCCCATATCAATCAGTCAGATTCCACCTTTAATTTTTCAGAGTTCTTCTGGAAAATGAAAGGTGGAATTTGATTTGATACAATGGGCAACTAAGCCACTGTTCCTTTACACCAGTTTGATAATTCACCACCGGAATGTGAACAAAACAAAAAAATGAAATCTTGCATTGACAAAAGTATTCAGACCCTTTACTCAGGACATAAGTCGAAGCACCTTTGGCAGAGATTAAAGCCTCCAATCTTCTTGGGTATGATGCCACAAGGTATGAACACCTGGATTTGGGGATTTTCTGACATTCTTCTCTGTAGATCCTTGCACTGTCAGGTTGTTTAACCGCTTTAGTACCGAGCCATTTTTCACCTTAAATCCCAGGCCAATGTTTGCAAATCTGACATGTGTCACTATATGTGGTAATAACTTTGGAACGCTTTTACTTATCCAAGCCATTCTGAGATTGTTTTCTCGTGACACATTGTACTTAATGACAGTCATAAATTTGAGTCAATATATTTCACTTTTATTTATGAAAAAATCCCAAATTTACCAAAAATTATGAAAAATTTGCAATTTTATAAAAATTTCTATTTCTCTGCTTTTAAAACAGAAAGTGATACCTCATAAAATATTTATTACTTAACATTCCCCATATGTCTACTTTATGTTGGCATCATTTTGTAAATGTTATTTTATTTTTTTAGGACGTTAGAAGGCTTAGAAGTTTAGAAGTAATTTTTCAAATTTTAAACAAAATTTCCAAAACCATTTTTTTAAGCAACAAATTCAGTTATAAAGGGATTTTGAGGGGCTTACGTAATGGAAACCACCCATAAATGACCCAATTTTAGAGACTACACCCCTCAAATTATTAAAAATTGATGTTACAAACTCTGTTAACCCTTGAGGTGACATTTCAAAAATTTTTGTGTTAATCAATATTTATTTTTGCAACACAGCAAGGGTTAACAGCAAAATAAACCTCAATATATATTACTTTGATTCTGCAGTTTAGTGATCAACCAATATTGATTTTTTTAGAGCCGATACTGATAACCTGTGAACTTTTAGGCCGATAGCCGATAACTTATACCGATATTCTGTGCATTTTCATTTTTTGAAAAAAAAAATTCTGTTATGGCATTCACCACATAGGAGATTTATTTTTAATAGTTTAGACTTTTTGGACATGGCAATATGTGATATGTTTATTTATTGTTTATATATTTTATATGTAAAATTGTGAAAGGGGGTGATTTATACTTAATATTTTGGTGTTTTTTATAAACTTTTTGTTAGTTTTTTTTACTTTTTATTTAATAACTATTTCCCCCCCTTAGGGGCTAGAACCTGGGATCTTTCAATCCCTTGTCCTATTCACCCTAAAAGAGATCTATTAGGGTGAATAGGACTTCACACTCTCCCTGCTGCCCTGTGCATTGTACACATGGCAGCAGGGAGCTGACCATGGCAGCCAGGGCTTCAGTAGTGTCCTGGCTGCCATGGTAACCGATCAGAGACCCAGGATTACACTGCTGGGGCTCCTATCAAAAGCTGCCACTGCACCACCAATGAAGAGGAGGGGAGGGGACCCTTTGGCCACTGCCACCAATGACTTTAATACTGGGTGGTTGGGGGGTGCACTGCGCCACCAATGATTTTAATACTGGGGGTTGGGGGGGGCTCACTGCGCAACCATTGATTGTAATACTGGGGGGTGGGGGGAGGGCACACTGTGCCACCAATGATTTTAATACCGGGGGAAGGGGGGAGGGTGCACTGCACCACCAATGTTTTTAATACTGGGGAGGGTGCACTGCTCCACCAATGATAATTAACGTTTAATACAGGAGGCGGTTGTGTCGGCGCAGAATCACATAGCCGGCACCCTGTCTCTGAGGGGTTAACTGCTGCTGATCACAGCTTCCTGTCATATAGGCTAGGCATCGCCTCCTGTATTTGTATTTAACGTTAATTATCATTGGTGGCGCAGTGTGCCCGTCCTTCCTCCTCCTGTCTCTCCTCATTGTCAGCCGGCACAGGGGGAGGGAGACAGTGACTACTTCTCCCGTGTGCTGCTGAGGGAACATGAGCGCGCTGGACGCATTATCGGCATATCGGCAAGGTTAGATGCCAATATCGATAACTTTAAAAATCATTAATATCGGCCGATAATATCGGTAACTCAGATAATTGGTCGATCCCTACTGCAGTTTACAGAAATACCCCATATGTGGCGGTAAACTGCTGTATGGGCACGTGGCAGTGGTCATAAGGAAAGGAACGCCATATGGATTTTGGAGGCAGATTTTGCTAGAATGGTTGTTAGGCATCATATTGTATTTGAAGAGACCCTGACGCACCCCTACAGTGGAAACGTTAAAAAAGTGACCCCATTATGGAAACTACACCCCTTAAAATTATATATTAAGGGGGGTACTAACCACTTTGACCCCCTAAGCGTTTTACGGAATTTGGAAACGCGGCTGTGAAAATGAAAAGTTTCATTTCTTCTAAAAAAAATATTGCTTTAGCCCCAAATATTTCATTTTCTAAAGGGGTAACAGGAGAAAAATCTCCCCATAATTTTTTACCCATTTTCTCCTGTGCTGTGGGGGCACATGGCAGGACTCAGAAAGGAAGGAGTGGCATGTGGCTTTTGCAGCGCAGATTTTGATGGATTGGTTTATGGGTGCCATTGGTTTTTCTTTTTTTAATGATTGTCTTATCTGGGGGATAATTTTTTCCGGGATGAGATAACGGTTTGATTGGTGCCATTTTGGGGTACATAAGACTTTTTGATCGCTTGGTGTTACTCTTTTTGTGAGGGCCATCTCATGTGATATTTTTATAGAGCAGGTTGTTACGGACACGGCGATACATAATATGTCTATCTTTTTTTTTTTGTTAAGTTTTACACAGTGAAAGCCTTTTTGAACAAAATAAAATCTTGTTTTTGTATTGCTATTTGCTGAGAGCCATATTTTTTTATTTTTCTGGCGATTGTCTTAGGTAGGGTCCCATTTTTTGTGGGATGAGATGGCGGTTTGATTGGTACCATTTTGGAGGTACATAAGACTTTTTGCTTGGTATTACACTTTTTGTGAGGCTAGGTGAAAAAAATGGCTGTTTTGGCATAGTTTATTTTTAATTTTTTACAGCATTCACCTGAGGGGGCATATAATGTGATATTTTTATAGAGCAGGTTGTTACAGATGTGGCGATACCCAATGTGTCTATTATTTTTATTTTTGTTAAGTTTTACACAGTGAAAGCATTTTTGAACAGAATAAAATCTTGTTTTTTGTGTTGCCATTTTCTGAGACACCTATTTTTGGTATTTTTTGGGTGATTGTTTTTGGTAGGGTTTTTTTTTTTTTGCGGGATGAGATGACGGTTTAATTGGTATTTAGGCTCATTGTTTGCGAGATGATATGACGGTTTTATTGGTACCATTTTTGTGAGACAAGGTGACCAGAAATTGGGAGAAGGACGCTTATTTTTTTTACTTAAAACTTCAAAAAAAAAATTACTTAAACTTTAAAAAATTTTTAATACTTAAATAATTTTTTTACTTTTTTTTTTGTCCCACTCTGGAACTTCAACTTTTGGGGGTCTGATCCCCTTTACAATGCATTACAATATTGTTCTGTATTGTAATGCATTGGTTGTAAGTGTATTACCAGAGTAATACACTTACTGCCTTCCTGCCTGTAAGTTCCAGGGGGCTGGATCTCACAGGCTGAAACGGAGAGCAGCCACGATGCCTAAGGAAGGTATCGGGCTGCCATCCAAGCCATAGGGTCCCCGTCACAGCAGCGCAGGGACCCGATGGACACGCGGACCCATCAGGATACAGCACGTGCCGATGTTAGCGCTGACCACGGCAGTGCGAGGGTTAATGCGCCAGCATCTGTGTTTTCACCGATGTCGGTGCACACAGCAAGGGTCCGGCTATCAGTGACTGCAGAATCCCTGCAGCTGATCAGGCGGGCGCAGCTCCTGCACCCGTCCGATCAGCGCACTGTAGCTGTACAGTTCTGGGATTTCTGACCCAGTTTCCAGTGCTGTACATATACGGCGCTGGTATCCTACGGGTTAAAGACTGACAATGAACAGCCATTTTCAAGTCTCTCTAGAGATGTTCAAATGGGTTCAAGTCAAGGCTCTGGCTGGACCACTCAAAGACATTCAGAGTTATCCCTAAAGCCCTTCTGGGTCATCTTGCCTGCGTGTTTAGGTTCATTGTCTTGTTGGAAGGTGTTTTCATTAATAATATTTCTGTACTCTTCTCCATTTGGCTTTCCCTCAATCCTGACCAGTCCCCCTGTCCCAGCTGCTGAAAAACACCCAGTATGATGCTATCATTACCATGCTTGACTGTACAGATAGTACAGGGTGGGTGATAAGCAGTGCAGTGTCGTTCCAGAGTACCAGAGAATTCTTGGGTGGGCCAAGCTCTTACACAATAAAGGACCCCTAATATAGGGCTCTTAAGATAAAGACAATTTAGAGCTGGCATTGGAATAAGATCATGGGTGGACATATTGTGTATGCAGTCTGTAACGCTGCACAGGGCACAGTAGGATAGGGGACCCACTGCTATCTTATCAAGAAAACCCTAAAGGTAGGTAAACGATTGCTAATGATTGTCATAGTTGTTACTAGTGGATTACAATCCACTAAAGATAATGGTTCTCCATTAAACAGCTTGCTAGTAACGGATCCCTAAGATGAGCACTTCACTCTTGACAAAACCACATCCCTTTTCAGTTTTTGAGAGTAGGGCCTAGGATAATTTCCTCTGGTGGGCTTGAGGAAGTTCAGGCTAACACAGGAGCAGTGCTTAGTTTCCTCCAGACATAACACTTAGAATTGAGGCCAAAAAGTTCAATCTTGGTTTAATCAGAACAGAGAATATTGTTTCTCACAGTCTGAAGGCTCTTCAGGTGCTTTTTTGAAAACTCCAGACGGGCTTTCATGTGTCTTTTACTGAAGAGACGCTTCTTACAGGCCATTATGCCCCAAATCTCAGATTAGCGGAGTTCTGCAGTGATGGTTGACCTTCTGGAAGTTTCTGCCATCTGCACACAGGATCTTTTGAGTTTATCCAGAGGGGCCATTGGGTTCTTGATCATCTCTTACCAAGGCTCTTCTCATCAGATGACTTAGTTTGGTGGGGCAGCCAGCTCTAGGAAGAGTCTTGGTTGTTTCAAAATTCTTCCATTTAAGAATTCTGGAGGCCACACTGCTCTTGGGAACTTTCAGTGCAGCAATTTATTTGTATCCTTCTCTTGATTTGTGCCTCCACTCTTGTGTCTACAGGCAGTTATTTCATCCAATATGGGTTTTTGATATGCATTGTCAGCTGTGAGACCTGATATAGACAGTGGCGTATCTTTCCAAGTCATGTCCAATCAACTGAATTTACCACCGGTGGACTCTAATTAAAGTGTAGAAGAAACATCTCAAATAGGATCAATAAAAATAGTTACATTTCAAGTGTCATACCAAAAGGTCTGAATACGTATGTTCCTTCAAAATATTAGTTTTTCCTTTTTAATATTTGAAAACATTCCTGAAATTCTGTTTTCACATCCTCATTAGGGGGCATTGAGTGCAGACGTTGGATATAGTTATGTTAAATGTAAAATGGCTTATTTCTACTCTGCATGTGCTATGCATAATAAAAGCTGTCAAAAAGCACAATAAATGTTCCTGACTATCCTCTATTTAGCACTTTGAGTGCACAAGGGTGTATATGTGCTCAATCTTTCAATGTTTTCCCAGCATAGGTAACAATTATTCATATATATATGTATGTATATATTCAAATTAGTAATTTGCTTATATGCAAATGAAATTACAAAAATAGTTTATTGGAAATCCATTAAGTAACATGATAAAAATACCAATAACAATGGTCTTTCCCTATTCCGAAATATGTAAAATGTTCTTCATAGTAAATCACCAAAAACAGATATGTCCTTTATTTAATATTTTGTCATGGACAAATAGAAACAAAGATCATCCCCAATGCTTATTAATAAAATAGTGATTATATTTTTAACTTAACAAGTGATGATTAGTTGTCTTCTACTGTAAACTGGATTTGGAATTATTTTTCATAATCCTTAGTAAATATTGTGAATATTGGGATTTAAGACATACTATTTGGTGTCTATTTATTTATTTTTTTACAAATGTATTCATATAACACTCATGAATAACAGATAGTTCTATGATTTCTCTTCAGACAGCCGTCGTCCAGACTTAAAGAACTTACCATAGGAAGACATGTCTTCAAAGTAGTCCTCTGTAAATTAAAAAATGAAAATGGACACTCATAAAAAAGTTAAGGCAACAGATACTATTTGCTATATTGTAAATGGAGGCTGAACCAGCCAAGCACATAGTTATCAAGCAAAAGTTCACGTAGACAGCATGCCCCACCGATCGATGGTAAATAATTCTGGTGCTCGGATGTTCTATGTGTTCCAGTGTTCCTATTACAACCATTGGAAAATAGTTGGTCAGCCGTATATCATAATAACCCATCATGCATTTCATGCTGTGATAAACTACTTTGTCTTCACCTGTTGATTTCAAAAACATTTCAGATTGAGATGTGACTAATCCAATCTTCTTTAATGGATTAAAAATATCTTGGTTTTCTTCGACTCATAATGATGTGTCGTACATGTATTCTGATGACTGCTTATGTCTCTAAAAGTTGAAGACTTACCATCCTGTGACATATCTTCATCATAATACTCTGAAAGTCAAAAAATTAAAATATATACTCAGAAAAAATGTAAAGAATAGGTATAATTCAGCCAGTTGTGTACCGTGCGCTACACCAACCATGAACAAGAAAATTTGCAAACAATCCTTCATTGCTGTGATGCAATGAAAAGTCAGTGGTTTTCTGACATGATGACTCTCCAGCCCGGGTCTTCCATGCCACATGCAAAAATGGCTCTTCAGCTGTAATTCCAAAACTGGTAACAGCTCAGTTCTTCGATGAAAGGTGATGAATGATAAAATGTAACATGCAAAAACTACAAGAAGCCAACTACAAACACCTGAAATGTAGAACATTCAACACTTACATGCATGGAAACTTCACACATAGGGCACTCCTTATAACTGAAAACACGTAACATGTAAATCACCGGGCAATACCAGTCAAATATAGATAGACTATACAGACAACACAGAATTCAACATATATACACATAACATTAATTGCATGCTCATGTATGAAACATCCAATATTACATATCACAATGACATTATATACATTTATTAAAATATTATACATGATACATTCTGAAATTATGAAAGAGTCGGCCAGAGTACATTATATGCACAGTTTGAGGATAACCCAATGTTTAAAATCAATCTGTGTATGTGGTCAGTTTCGATAATTATGCATCTGCATCCTCTTCAGTTCTATATTCTGTTCTGTACTATGCAAAAAATATTGGTGTTCCAAGGGTATACAAAGGGCATACATATTAGAGAACCGGGTTCCTCATGTAAGACTATGCAAGCTTAAAGGCCATGGACAACTTTGAGAAGGAAAATAACATTGTTGTTTTTTTTTACATATTAAAGGGGTTCTTCAGGAATTAGGAAAATGAAAATACTCAAATATTACTTTATAATAAATATATTTCCAGATACCTTTCATTATTTATTATGGCTCGTTTTGTTGGGGGAGCAATCATCAGGGGAAACAAAATGGCCACTGTCCTACCAGTACAAACAGAACCTGTCCTAATCACACAGGAGGACAAGTTACTTCACAACACTGAGGTAAAGAGCTGCCTCATCCTCCTCTCTGCTCATCTTGTCAGTGATTATGATCCTTATTACAGCTGATAAGAACTTTAGCTTATTCTCTGGGGAATTTAGTTCAGAGGAGACATGAAGTACAGAGAGAATGGACAGTACAGACTGTGGTAATGGAGACAGCATACAAGTGCTGCTGCTCATTACCCCCACCCTCCTCTCTGTACTTCATGTCTCCTCATTATTTCCATTCCCGCAGAGCAGAGAAGAGGATAAGGCAGCTCTTCAGCTCAGTGTTGTGAAGTAACTTGTCCTCCTGTGTGATTAGGACAGGTTCTGAGTGTACTGGTAGGATGGCGGCCATTTTATTTATCCTAGTAATTGCTCCGTAGACAAAACTAGCCACTCTAAATAATGAAAGGTATTTGGGAATATATTTATTATAACGTAATATTTAAGTATTTTTACTTTCTTAATTTCCGGAGAACCCCTTTAAGTTAAAAAAAAGTTTCAGTTTGGACCCTCCCAGTAATAAATGCTGTATCTGTGTGTCTAGGGTGCTGCTGTTTTTCCCCTGAAAACTGCTTGTAAGTGCTCTCTTCCCTATCTATAGCCTGTGTGACCTGTCCTCCTTGGATTCTTTTTCTCTTTTCCAAACACATCTGCATGTACAACCTCCTGCTGCTATGTCTAACACTGGAAAATATGGAGGGAAGAGCAGAGAGTCATCAAAAAGAGGAACAGTGCTCTGATGGAGATTCAGAACCGCCAGCAGTGAGGTGAAGGACTTAGACACACTCTGCAAAAGTGAACTCGTTGGAAATTTTAGTTAAGATTATTTACAAAGTTCCCTCATTTTGCAGATGAACAATAAAAAAAAATCAGTACAAAGGTGTCCATACCTTTTAAAGACATATCTTAAATTGTCCTCTTTCGGTTATCCTTTACAGTTAAAATAGCCCATTACAAACAAATTAATCAGACATGGTGTCCCACTGTCTGTCACAGTATTCAGTTCTCCATAGGGGAAAGTAATAAATGAAATCAGTGGGGAATCTGTAATGCATTGATGTGCTGGGAAGTACCGTACCTCTTCCGTTGAGTTTATTTACGTAAGTACTACATGGATTCCATACTCTTAATGCAGAGTGCCCTGATTCCATGAGCCCATGTTTTAGCTTATCTGTAATCAGCAAACAATATACACAGCACAGCCAGTAACATATTCTAAGCAGTTGTAATTTATTGTAGCTCTTTCCTTTTACATAACATGCACCTCTTAATTTTTCAGTAGACCCAATAGTTGGTCAAGACTTTGGTATGTAGTTTCTAACTTTTATATTCTGAGGGTGCACCACATTAAGGAAATATATAACTGTCCTCTCCTACCTGTAGAAAATATCAGCCTAGTTTTTCCTAAGTTTACTGGTCCGTAAAATATAACCTACATAGAAAATGCCAGACCGCTAGTACTGATTAAATTCTTTATTACAAAAAATCACAATTGAATAAATCACAATTAAGTACATGCATGATTAAAAGAATTGGTACAGGAGATAAAAGACGGCATCACTGGAGGAAACATACAGTGGACGCAGGTCCTACTTAGTCCAACATGATTATTCACTAAAGTGCATATGTAGGATTCAATTGAAAGCAGGACATAGGAAAATTACCCATACTGTGTCTCCTCCAGGATGGCACCAACCTGGAGGAGACACAGTATGGGTAATTTTCCTATGTCCTGCTTTCAATTGAATCCTACATATGCACTTTAGTGAATAATCATGTTGGACTAAGTAGGACCTGCGTCCACTGTATGTTTCCTCCAGTGATGCTGTCTTTTATCTCCTGTACCAATTCTTTTAATCATGCATGTACTTAATTTTGATTTATTTAATTGTGATTTTTTGTAATAAAGAATTTAATCAGTACTAGCGGTCTGGCATTTTCTATGTAGGTTATGTATTAGTAATGCCAAAGGCTTCATTAGTTGAAGAAGTAATCATCCCATGGTTGGGGTATTTATTGGATGGTCCGTAAAATTTAGCTTTTAGACATATAGCTAAAAAGAAGGCAAGATATTAAAAAAGGACATATTTGAAGAGGTTATCTGATGATTAATGTAAGAAATGAAGATCATAGAGTACATGACAATGTCTTTCTAACAAAGCTAGAACCAGCCCTGTACCACACATGGATCCAAAGATCCCCCCATTCATTGCTCTACTAAATTTATATCAAGCTGACAGCTCAGGGGAGTGTCTTTTCTCCTGTAGCTAAGGGGACGTGTCTCAGCTCTCCCTATCACAGCTCAGGAGGCAGTTGAAGGATGAAACTGAGCATGTGCGGACTTCTCAGTGAGCAGGACAAAGAAATAAGAAAATAAGTGTTACTATACAGATATATTTTATTCAATAGCTCTGGGGCTATACAACATTTTTAATTACATGCAATTACAAAAGTATTTAGATCCAAGTGCTGGTTTGAAAACTGTAGAATATTTTTTGTGGGACAACCCTTTAAGTGATATGTCACCAGTTTTATGCTGCCCTATTTGAGAGACTTTGATTGAAACATTGGGTCACTTACTTTTTTGCCCAGTTGTTTTTTTAAAAACCCTGGCTAGGAGCTCCAGCAGGACCTGAGCTCTGAGGATCAGATATTCATGATCTGTAGGTCTTCCTTCTGGAAGATGATTAGGAGCTTTATTTCCTATATTGTGTATAGGAAGACAGCTACGAGTGGTGGGAAGATAGAGAAGGTGAGCAGCTCATGAATATGAGTAATCCTGAGCTTGTGAATTGCATTGAGAAGACTCCAGCGCTCAGGATACGCTGGAGAGGCACATTAAGAAGGACTGGGTCAAACAATATAAGTGACCCAATGCTTCAGTCAGAGTCTCAGTCACTAGTTTCTGTTGCCCTCAGTGCGAATGTAGGTTGAGATGGACTTTGACAGGTATACTGCCCTTAGCTGCCCTGATGGTATACCCTATAACAGTGGTGGCGAACCTATGGCACTGAGGTAGACGCACATGCTCAGATCCATCCTTTGACTGTCACCAGCCAGACCTTCTGTGACATTTACAGGGAGGGAGCTTTAGGAAAAAGGTCATGTCGTCTGCGAAATGGCACACCCCCTTATCTTCTAGACAGAAATAAATGCAGCAGAACAATATTGGATCAATGAATGGGGAGATCTCTGGATCCATGTGAGGTACAGGGCTGGTTCTAGCTTTGTTAGAAAGAGATTGTCATTTACTAAATGATGTCTGGTTTTCACTTTTTAAGTTTATCATGGGATAACCCCCTTTAAGTTTTAAAAGTTAGATAGCAGTGCTGCCCATAATATGGACCATGGTGTAGCTGTTTGGGGAAATGTGAGTATATAAGAGCAAAGCTAGTCCCTGAAAGATATACATCCTAAACATCTGTCAGTATGGCAGCCGTACCCAACCCCACTAGATGAAGATGGCAAGGTGCAGCACTGACTGGTTACAAGTGTGACTCTAAACTGTATAGAATTTCCTCTGTATACTAGAGAGACATAGAGGGTCATTTATCACTCTAAAATACTCGGAAGCTGTCTTACATTTAGAACTGGCACAGGATTCACTGAAGTTATGAAGAAGCCAGCGCCTCTTCATAACTTCAGCGGAACCACCACTAGCTTAGGGCTTTACTAAGACCGGCATTTAAAGCACCGGTCTTAATAAATGTGCCCCGTAATACTTGGTTGGTTCCAATAAAAGGGCTAAAACAAGTCCGTGTACTATGGATAAACAGTCTATTGTACTGCAAATAGTGTAGACAGATGGCTAGGCATCTTGAACTAAAGGGAGCTTTAAGGCTAAGCATCATATAAGTAACTAATAATCTGTTCGCATGTGTATTGAACATTACGCATATACACCAGGAAATCACCCTGATGTAAATTCGGAATATATTCATAGATTTCTATAGGCTTGGCATGTGTTCTTTTGGAATACATTAAAACAGTATGCATTGGCCATATACTTGGGAGGATTTTCCCGGCGAATACACCATATGTAACCGTACATAACCAGAAATGAGGTCTGAACAGAGCCTAAGATGTTAAGATTTTTTTGTATCACAGCAATTTACTATTTATACGTAAAATACCCATAAAACAATAACTCCATAATATCCATGTCAATGGCATTTCTAGTAAGACAAATGCTGTGATTACAATGCCAAATGTAGATTTATATAGAATAATCAAATACGGTTTGGCACGTGTACATCTCTTGGCTCCTCTTGCGTAATGCTTGTCTGATAACTTCCATGGTGGAACTTTCACACAAAATTGTTCATCTAATTAAATGGAATGTCACATGAGTTTGAAAAAACATTTGAATTGTTCTTCTTGACTCTTTATGCAATGTCTCTCTCACACCTTTCCATACAGCATGGCTTCCATCTTTCTTCTTTCTGCTTCCTTGTTCCTCTTGTCTTGATGTTTTTGTCTTGATTCTGATGCAGCCAGACTTGAGATGTACCTTGAAGCTTCAGGATTGAATGCAAAATTTGTAACAATGACCTCAACCTACTATATGCCATTTATAATATGGACATCTTCATAGGTGGCAAAGAAACCTTTGGGCCCTCTGAAGCACGAGGGTCTGGATTCAACTTCTGTATCTGCAACCCTGTATCTAAGGCCATGCTTGTCATAATTTCTATGAACTGAAGTGTCCTGCAACATGTCTGTACAGCAGGAAGAGACAGGTATATAGCAGATAAAACTTACTTGTGTAGTTACTTTTACTGGAATATTAGTTAACCAGACAGGAAGTCAAGTGGTTGGTAATCAGAGTCTGCATAATACATTAAAGGGTCATTAACCTTTCAAAAAACTGAGCATGAGACCCCCACCGATCCCTTGAACAAGGGAAGAGAAGTGCTCTGTGACATATCAAAAGTTTTTTGAAAAGTTAGTGACCCTTTAAGAACATTAAGGGTGAGGGCAGGGGTATAATACAGTATGTAATACTTATTGCTACAGTAGAGGTAGGCTTTAAATTAGGTTCAGTGTGTGACACTGCATACGTACCGACCTTGTTGGCAAAATCCTGGAAATTTTAACCTTGCCCATAGAATAGCCTCACCACTTCTCGGTGCGGCTTACACAGGCCCTGCTCATTTGCATCAAATTTGCCAGGATTGTCTCTGAAAATCAGGGACAGTTCCTGTAAAATTGGCACCGTTGGCTACTATAGCATCATAGTTACTAAAGACACACAAACCACACAACCAATAAAAAGATGACAATGACAAACTATTCAATAGCACAAACAAAATACACGTACATCACATTTACATTACATACAATGAAACAAAAAGACGCAACGCACATATAAAACATGCTGTAGCAGTACCTTCAACACCAGTGCATTCAGATAAAACAGATTTATTCAAATAAAGACAACATAAAAACTGAGTACAATAAATATTCTTTTAAAAATAGCTCACACAGAAAATGTGGTGTGACCTCTGACGACATTATTGAGTATTGATATAGTGGACATTTTATTAGGATAAGGTGTAAGCAGGGCCAAAATGAGTAGGCAGTTGTCAAGTGCCCCATGGAATCGGGGGGAGACTGTGTATGATAGGTGCCAGGGTACAATGGGGACATTTATTATGTGATTTACCCCACAATAGTGGCGTAAAAAAGTTGCAAATTCTCTTGCACTCCATATTTGCAGCACTGCGACTTTTCCCCCTTCATGCCACTTTTCAGAAGTGTCGAGAAAAGGGAGCGTAGCGAAAGGAAGGGAAGGGTGTCGCAGCCACATTCACGCCTTTCTTTTCTTGCGTGAATAAAGACAGAAATCTAAGGCAGCTAGGAGGCTGTTGTAGATTTTAGACTGTCGCACAGCCAGTGGGAGGATGTGCCAAATTGATGAGAGGCATGTAAAGAACGTAAAGTATAATGCCCCGGATTTAAAAAAAAAAAAGTTATGATTTTTTTTATTAAGGAGAATACATTTTAATTTTAAAAAAATGAGCTGTCAAAAATGAAAGGTGGAATCTGATTGGTTGCTACGGGCAACTAAGCCAGTTCTACTTTACACCAGTTTGATAAATGACTCACTTTGGGACGGAAGAAGGAGTTCAGAGCCGGGTCCTCCTTACCCTCGGCCAATGTAAAAGAGCTGTTAGTCTGTGAGTTTCTCAACTTTATTTCTAGAATCTAGCAAGAAGATTGATGAGTCTGTCCTGTTGGATTTTTAAAACCTTGAATAAACAGCAAATGAAAAATATTCCTATCTTCAGGCCTAATATTAGTCCTGATTGAGGATATAAGTCATTGACTCTACACTTTTGCTTAGTGATTTGCTTTGAAAGGCCGCCTTTTATCTCACACTGCAGCCAAATTTATGGAAGCCTGTAGTCAAAGACCATTTGAAGGCACAGAAATTTGGACAATCAGTTTTATGTTCCCAAGTTCAAATGTGACGAGGGACAACATCTATTGTCCATGAAAATGATACGTTCTCCAAATCGTTTTCTGTAAGTTCCCTGGTTTCCTCCCATATCTGAAAACATGCTGATGGGTTAAAGGTTTATTCAGCCAAATAAAAAGGGGGGATACAAATGGTATAAAAAAAAAAAAAAGACTATTCTTATATTCTGTTCTGAAGATGCCAAGGTCCCCACTGTTCTCCACTTCCTGTTTCTGTCTCCACACAGCAGGAAATGACTGCGCATGCTGCTCAGCCAATCACAGGCTGCAGTGATAGGCTGAGTGTCAGTCCCAGCCATGTGGTGTGCAGATAGGAGCAGGAAGTGAAGAGCCGCAGGAACTTTGGCCCCTTCAGAACAGCAGTGGATAGGATCCAGGAGATGTTTTTTTTTTTTTTTTTTACAACATTTGTATCTCACAAACAGCCTTTCTTATTTGGCTGGAGTATCCCTTTAAATCTCCTCCCAGGATCTAGGTATAGATCAGACTCTGTACTGTATGTAATGTAGAGAGGACAGGAAGTTATGCCGATATTGTGAATTAGAAAATTACCTAGACACATGTCACCATGAAAATGCTAATTAATCTACAGGCAGGCTGTTATAGAGCAGGAAGAGCTGGGCAAATGGATATACAGTTTTGTGGTAAAGATTCAGTATAACTTATAATTTATTAATTTATATTCCTGCTCATTCTGGGCTTTGAAGTCCAGGAGGCGGTCCTATCAGTGATGACAGCCTTCCCTCTATGACTATACAGAGATAGCTGTCAATCACTGATAGGTCCGCCTCCCTGATTTCAAAGCCCAGAATGAACAGGAATTTAAATGAATAAATTGCAGGTTATATTGAATCTTTTCCCACAAAGCTGTATATAAATCTGCTCAGCTTCTTCTGCTCTGTAACATGCTGCCTTCAGATCAAACACCATTTTCAATGTGAGGCCACTCTTATAGCTGTGGTTTACTCACAGATTATTAACCATTTCATGACTGCCCACTGACTACATACGTCCTATCTGCACATACCGCGTGCAGATAGCATGTATATAAATGTTCTGTAGGCTCTTTAATCCCAGCGCTGTACAGTGTTGGGAATAAAGCTCCTGCAATTTAGCAGAAGCAGGTCGGGTCCTGGCTGTTAGACACAGTGGAGACCCTGAGGAGAAGTCAGGAGCAATTTATTACAACTTTTGCCTTCTCCGGTCCCAGCAGGAGAGGGGTACATGAGCACAGGGAGCGAGAGCAGGAAGTAGCTGAGCCGCTTCCTCTATTGGACCTGCCGGGTGTCTCGGGCCAGGAGCAGAGCTGCAGGGTCTAAGGAGACCCTGATCAGCTCTGCCTGTGTGTAATGCCCCCACAGGGGGCTGTTTACCACTATAACTGGGGCTCATGTTGATGCCCCAGTTACAGTGGAAATAGTGCAAGTAAAAAAAAAATTTGTGTGCTCCAGAGGTATTTTTATGACCTCTTCAGGGATATATTTTGTGCCAAAAATAAATTAAATAAGCAAAAAGATAATAAAGAATATAAATAAAAAATGCCATCGCTAACAAACCTATACATGTTATATATCAAAATGATCACCACAAAATAATGAACCCTTTGCAATAATTAATTTTTGTTTCAGTTTTGATATTTAAAAAAATAAAAAGCTATAATTTGAAAAAAAAATTACTTTTTAAAACCATGTTAATAAAAAGTCCTAAGCATTGCAAAAATTATATTAGTAGTCCAACAAATAAAAAAGTTAGGGTCCTTTTTTAGACCCAGTCATGAAAGGGTTAAAAATGACATTCCTTTTATAAAGATCATGGCCGCTGCATGATTTTGTCTAGAAAGGGCTCTAGTAATATTAAATTAAGGGGATAGGAGTTCCATTTTAGATTTACACTGCAATTTAGCATGTGTAGGTTTACAACTTGAGAAACCTTGGCGTGGTGCTCGGGCTCAGACATGTCCTCCACAGTAGGATATGTTGGCTAATCTCTCAATTTTAACATCAGTTTGAGGGTTTAGAAAGTCCGCAGAGTGCACCTGTCTTTGCTATTATTATATTGTTATATTGGTTATTACATCCACATAATTGCTATCTTGTGTAGGATGTCTATTGTGGTACTTGTGGTCCGCTGTGGGCATCCTCCACTGTATGCATTTTTGCTGGGAATTGCCATTAGCAATGGGTCACAAGTGCAGGATTTGCTCCCCTGTATATACATGCACAACTGCATATGGGTTTGAGCACTTCCTACCTGTTTAATACCACGCCATTTTTTTAAGTTTGTTTGCATATAGAGATGCCTGGAGGTGTTAAAACTCCAATTTAAATGAGCCTGTTTTTCATCCACAGGCTATATTTAGGTGCACCTGTGAGGCCTGGGACATATCAGCCAGTCTTGAGTTGGACTCGCAGACTCCTCCCTTCTCCCATTGCTAGCATGGTTACATGCTGGAGGTAACTGGTGAGTTGTCTGTGAGTCGGACCTCACGCTCCTGTAATTCGCCCACTGGCCCCTGGTATTGCCCACATGGCACAGGTAGGTGAGTGTTAGGACCTGAGCTACTTGAGAAACCTTGGCGCGGTGCTCGGTCTCAGACATGTCCTCCACAGTAGGATATGTTGGCTAATCTCTCAATTTTAACATCAGTTTGAGGGTTTAGAAAGTCCGCACAGTGTACCTGTCTTTGCTATTATTATATTGTTATATTGGTTATTACATCCACATAATTGCTATCTTGTGTAGGATGTTTATTGTGGTACTTGTGGTCCGCTGCGGGCATCCTCCACTGTATGCATTTTTGCTGAGGATCACCATTAGCAACGGGCCACAAGTGCAGGATTTGCTCCCCTGTATATACATGCACAACTGCATATGGGTTTGAGCACTTCCTGCCTGTTTAATACCACGCCTTTTTTTTCAGTTTGTTTGCTTACAACTTTACATGAAAAAATTCAAATGTTATACTTACCTAATAAAGTGCTGGGTCTTTTCCCCATTGTTGCAGTGTAAAGAGGGTGGTGAATGACGGCACTTGCTTCCATTTGCTTGCTCTTTGGAGAAGACTGTGCTGATTCTAGTATTAGGGGCCACACAGGGTATATAGACTAATATTCTATACCCTCTGTGATCCATGCAAGGAAACTGTATTCTGTAGCAGTGATATCTATGCATCAGGTGCACTGGGCCAGGGTATTTTACCCAAATAATTTGATTATATCTATGTTTTTACAATGCAGAATACTATCTAAGCTTTTAGCTGTACACTGCCTGGAGGAGAAAGTGATAATCATTTCTTCTTAGATGACGCTACATGTCTATTACATGGAATAGTACAGAGAGGCATAGCATTGAGAGGCACCAACCTCTGGAGCAGGAACACTACTGAATATTGAGAAGTACAACAGCAGGCACAGTGTATGGGGCATAGCAGCAGGCACAATACTTGGGGACACAGCGGCAGGCACAGTATATGAGAGCATAGCAGCAGGCACAGTACTTGAGGACATAGCAGAATGCACAGTATATGTGAGCACAGCAGCAGGCACAGTAATTCAGGACACAGCAGCAGGCACATCATATGAGAGCACAGCAGCAGGCACATCATATGAGAGCATAGCAGCAGGCACAGTATATGTGAGCACAGCAGCAGGCACAGTACTTCAGGACACAGCAGCAGGCACATCATATGGGGGCATAGCAGCAGGCACAGTACTTGAAAACACAGCAGGTACAGTATATATTAGCATAGCAGCAGGCATAGTTTATGGGGAAAAGCAGTAGGTACAGAACTTGGGCCCACAGCAGCAGGCACAGTACTTGGGGGCAGAACTGCAGGCACAGTATTGTGATGGCTATAAGCACAATACTGAGGACAGCAGCAGTAGGCACAGTAAAGAGAACACCTAGAAGGCACATTATTAGGTACAACAGGTATTGCAATGGGGGAAGTAGCAGCAAGCACTGTATTGGGGATGGCAGTATGTGCTAGATTGGGATTTGCAGAATATGCTGTATTGGTGCCTAGCAACACCCTTGGTCTGAACTATGGAATAATGGGGAGATATATTAATGTATGTGCACCTAGAATCTTATTTTATTTGCACCAGAATTTGGGGTATACACTAGTTTTATCATTTATAAGTGAGTGCGCAATAATTTCTACCCATTTACGACATGCTAGACATTACTGTCTGCAAGTCAACTTCTCTGCCAACTTTCTATCTAGCCCTACTTTGCGCCTTCTGTTCATGTGCCAGAATTGCAAATTTGTTTAATATTAAGACTGGATTCTTAGACAGTGAAAAGTGTAATAATTTTAGCAAATCTGCTATAATGTTTTACAAATAGGCATCTTGTGGTGTGTTTTATGAGACTGCCTTACACAAAGATAATACACCACTTTGTAAGACAATACCACAGATCTAGACACATTTAATAAAAATGGCGCAGGCACGATATTCTGGTGCAAAATAAGCTTAATATATCTACCCAAATGTTTCCATTTATATGAAATGCCAGCGCTGGATACAGCTGCTTAGCTTCTGCTTTTAAAGAAAAGTGACATTCTACCTGGAAGGTCACATAATAAAAATGATATAATAAAATATATTTACAAAATATTTTAAGGTTAAAAATGAGACTCAAAATTTACATTCAAGATGACTTTTAATGGTCAATCTTATTATGATACTCTACAGTCAACTGACTTCAAACCATTAGTTTGTACTATCACCATCCTTCAATTTTATTTACTTGAACCTGATAGGGAATCTGTCTATATAAAGCCAAGCATTATGTATTGTTCAAAGTTTTACAGTAATATGAATGTGGAAAAAAACTTTGCCTGATGATATGGCTAAAAAATAAAAAAATAAATCCAGAAATTTAGTACAATGTATGTACACAAAGTTGTAGTATGGCGTTTTCAAAGGAAAATATTGTTTTCAAAATGAATTCTCTAAACCAAATATGTCTAAATTTACAGTCCAAAAAACTTAAATCATTTGCTCCAACTAATGATATTAACATGCGTTTCATTACCTCTTTGCTCCTCTTTAGATGCTTCATCTGAAGTTTCCTCTGGGACTGAGGATTGAGGAACTTCAGCAGGTGGAGCTGGAGGTGGTTGTTCAGCTTCTTTTGTTTCTTCAGCTGGAGCAGGTTTTGGTTCCTCTGCTGGCTTTGCCGCTTTCTTGGCTGGGCCAACTCCCTTTTTAGCTGCTAAATACAAAAAAAAAAAAAATGTTTTGAACAAACCACCTTTACAATTTTTGTATGCAACATTTTTCAATATATTATTTTTTATTAGTTAACCAGAGAAAAGGGAGGAACTGTGGCGTGGACTACTAGTAGCATTGTTTTTTCTTTTCTTTTTTTTTGTTTTGTCCTTATTTTTATGTTTTTTTTTATTTTACACATGGACGCACTTAATTTATGGAGCAGGCCTCGTCATAAATAGGGTTGAGCGAACCCGAACTGTAAAGTTGGGGTTCATACCGAACTTTAGGATTTTTGGACCACGAACCCGAACATTTTAGTAAAAGTTTGGTTCGGTTTCGGTGTTTGGCGATTTCTTAGCGCTTTTTGAAAGGCTGCAGAGCAGCCAATCAACAAGCGTTTAACTGTTTGACCTTAGAAGCCATCACAGCCATGCTTACTAATGGCATGGCTGTGATTGGCCAGTGCAGCATGTGACCCAGCCTCTATATAAGTTTGAGTCACGTAGCGCTGCACGTCACTCTGCTGTTACTAGTGTAGGGGGAGGATGCTGCTGGTGATTTCAGGGAGAGAATAGGAGAGAATCTTTGTTCAGAACTGGAATCTAACTCAGCGATCTACATACATTTAGTTTTGTGGGTGCAGGGCACAATCTTTTTACCCTGCCCTGAGCCCAGTGACAGAAAAAAACAACTTTTATCCGTTTGTTAGTTAGTTGGGCGGCGGCCATTTTATGCAAGCTCAGTGCACCAGCACTGCATCTGAGCTTTTGTGACATTGAAATCCAAGCTTTAAAAACTGCACTAATAATCTGGTTTTAAAAAATCACCCTTTTTTGGCAATATACAACATCTGGTGCATTTGCAGGATTAGTCAGTGTGCAATTTAAGCTAGAAATAAAGCCATAATTTTCTGGGTTTTTAAAAACACACTTTTTTGCCAAAATACACAATTTTACAGCCCTTGCAGCATCAGCACGTGTGAAATTCAAGGGTTAATTACAGCTTTCATATTGAGTTAATAAAAAAAAAACACTTATTTGGCAATATCCAACATCTGGATTAGTCAGTGTTCAATTTAATCTAGAACTACAGCCATAATTTTCTGGGTTTTTAAAAACACACTTTTTTGCCAAAATACACAATTTTACAGCCCTTGCAGCATCAGCACGTGTGAAATTCAAGGGTTAATTACAGCTTTCATATTGAGTTAGTAAAAAACCCCCACTTATTTGGCAATATCCAACATCTGGATTAGTCAGTGTTCAATTTAATCTAGAACTAAAGCCATAATTTTCTGGGTTTTTAAAAACACCCTTTTTTGGCAAAATCCACTATTTTACAGCCCTTGCAGTATCAGCACGTTTGAAATTCAAGGGTTATATACAGCTTCCATATTCAGTTATTAAACAAACACCCGTTTTGGGCAAAAAAGTTTATTTTGCAGCCTTTGCTGCATATGTCATTGTGAGATACACCCTTTACATACTGTGGTTCTATTCAGTTATTTGAAATACAGCCATTTTGGGCACAAATCTTTAATTGCGGCCTAGTCTGAATCAGTCGGTGTGAGATACACCATTTAGATACTGTGGTTATATTCTTATATTAATAAAACACCCTTTTTTGGGCAAAACACATAATTTTTCTGGCCTTGCACCATCAGCACGTGTGAAATTCAAGGATTATATACTGCTGTCATATTCAGTTATTAAACAAACACCCGTTTTGGGCAAAAAGTTTATTTTGCAGTCTTTTCTGCATGTCATTGTGAGATACACCCTTTACGTACTGTGGTTCTATTCAGTTATTTGAAATACAGCCATTTTGGGCACAAATCTTTAATTACGGCCTAGTCTGGATCAGTCAGTGTGAGATACACCATAAAGATACTGTGGTTATATTCTTATATTAATAAAACACCCTTTTTTGGGCAAAAAACTAAATTTTTCTAGCCTTGCAGCATCAGCACGTGTGAAATTCAAGGGTTATATACTGCTGTCATATTCAGTTATTAAACAAACACCCGTTTTGGTCAAAAAAGTTTATTTTGCAGCCTTTGCTGCATATGTCATTGTGAGATACACCCTTTACATACTGTGGTTCTATTCAGTTATTTGAAATACAGCCATTTTGGGCACAAATCTTTAATTGCGGCCTAGTCTGGATCAGGGCGTGTGAGATACACCCTTTACATACTGTGGTTCTATTCAGTCATTAAACAAACACCCATTTTGGGCACAAATCTTTTATTGCGGCCTAGTCCGGATCAGGGCGTGTGAGATACACCCTTTACATACTGTGGTTCTATTAAGTTATTTGAAATACAGCCATTTTGGGCACAAATCTTTAATTGCGGCCTATTCTGGATCAGGGCGTGTGAGATACACCCTTAACATACTGTGGTTCTATTAAGTTATTTGAAATACAGCCATTTAGGGTCAAGATCCTAAATTTGAAAAATATGAGGAGAGCGTCAAATAAGGGACGTGGCCCAGATTGTGGTGCAGCTGGTGGAGCTCCTGTTGCAGGGGGAGGACGTGGTCGATCTGTGCCAGCTACACACACAAGTTAAACCCCTTCCTCAGGTGAGAGTAGGCGACAGAACCTGCAGCGGTATTTGGTCGGGCCTAATGCGGCTCTACGAATGGTGAGGCCTGAACAACTACAGGTGATAGTAGATTGGGTTGCTGATAGTGCCTCCAGTTTTTTCACATTGTCTCCCACCCAGTCTCCTGCTGAAATATCAGAGTTGGCGCCTGCAGCCGATGTCCATCAGTCTTTCACCTCAACCCCTTGCAAATCAGCCAAGCAGTCTGAGCCCCAAGTCATGCAGCAGACTCTTCTGCTTATTGATGACTCTGTTAGCAGGGTTTCCCAGGGCCATCCACCTATCCCTGCCCCAGAAGGTGGAGAGATTGAGTGCACCGATGACCAACCACTTATGTTTTAAGATGAGTACATGGGAGGACCATCGCAGCACGTCTCGGATGATGACGAAACACAGGTGCCAACTGCTGGGGCTTCCGAAAGTGTGCAGACCAACAAGGAGGGCAGGGGTGAAGACTGGGTGGAAGATGATGTGGAGGACGATGAGGTCCTCGACCCCACATGGAATCAACGTCATGCGAGTGACCGATGTAGTTCGGAGGAAGAGGCGGTGGTTGCACAGAGCCACCAGCACAGCAGAAGAGGGAGCAGGGTGCAAAAGCGGAGCGGCCGTCTTCTAGACAGAACACCTGCTACTGCCCACCGCAGCAAAGGACCGAGCACACCAAAGCCAGCTCCAATGAGTTCGCTGGCGGGCAGTTCTTCAGACAATGTGCTGACGACAAGACACGAGTGGTTTGCAATCAGAGCCTGAAGCGAGGCATAAACGTTCTCAACCTGAGCCCAACCTGCATGGCCAGACATTTAAGTGCTAAGCACGAGCTGCAGTGGAGTAGACACCTCGAAAACCAAGAAAGGTCTCTGGCTCCTCCTGCTTCCTCTTCTGCTGCAGTCTCGGCCTCTTCATCCACCTCTGAAATGACAGTGCCACCTGCCACCCCGCAAACAGAGGATCTGCCAGCAACACCAACACCTGGGTCACCAAGCATCTCCACAATGTCCCACGGAAGCATTCAGCTCTCTATCTCCCAAAT
The DNA here is from genome assembly GCF_905171765.1 of Bufo bufo. Classification (NCBI taxonomy): domain Eukaryota; kingdom Metazoa; phylum Chordata; class Amphibia; order Anura; family Bufonidae; genus Bufo; species Bufo bufo. The sequence goes on from NC_053389.1 coordinate 180,940,833, forward strand.
ACTGGAGAGGAAGAGGAAGTACCCCCCTACCCACCCGTGATCCCTAGCCCTGAATGCCAGCATTTCTAAATTACTGGCCTTTGAAATGCTGTCATTCCGTCTGGTGAAGACGGAGAGTTTTAAAGGCCTTATGGCGGTAGCTGTCCCACAGTACGTCGTGCCCAGCCGCCACTACTTTTCCCTGTACAACCAAGTAGGGGACAAAATCAGGTGTGCACTGCGAAACGCCATCTGTGGCAAGGTGCACCTCTCTACGGATACGTGGACCAGTAAGCACGGTCAGGGACGTTATATCTCCATAACAGCACACTGGGTAAATGCAGTGGCGGCTGGGCCTGAGGCGGATAGCAGTTTGGCGCATGTCCTTCCACCACCGAGGATTGCAGGGTGCTTCAGTTTGCCTCCTGTTGCTTCCTCCTTCTACTCCGCTTCATCATCCTCTACCGGCTCCTCATCCGGTCAGCTTAACACCTTCACCACCAACTTCAGCATAGCCAGGGGTAAACGACAGCAGGCAGTTTTAAAACTTATCTGTTTGGGGGACAAACCCCACACCGCACAGGAGCTGTGGATGGGCTTTGAACAACAGACCGATGAGTGGTTGGTGCCAGTGAGCCTCAAGCCCGGCCTTGTGGTGTGCGATAATGGGCAAAATCTCATAGCAGCTCTGGGACTAGGCGGTTTGACGCACATCCCTTGCCTGGTGCATGTGCTGAATTTGGTGGTGCAGAGATTCCTTAAAAATTACCCCGATATGTCAGAGCTGCTGCATAAAGTGCGAGCCGTCTGTGCGCGCTTTCGGCGTTCTCACCCTGCTGCTGCTCGCCTGTCAGCGCTTCAGCGTAACTTCGGCCTTCCTGCTCACTGCCTCATATGCAACGTGAGGAACAGCACTACTTCACCACCAATGACTGGGCCTCCATGCGAGACCTGTGTTCCTTGTTGTGCTGTTTCGAGTACTCCACCAACATGGCCAGTGCCGATAACGCCGTTCTCAGCGTAACTATCCCACTTCTATGCCTCCTTGAAAAAACGCTGCTGGCGATGATGGAAGAGGATGTGGCACAGGAGAAGGAGGAGGAGGAAGAGGGATCATTTCATAGGGTTTACGGCCAGTCATTCACAAGTGGCTCCGAGGCTGGGTTCCTGCACCCACAAACGTCAGGTACACTATTGTCCAGCAAGGGCACAGTTCTGGAGGATGACGAGGTGGAGGATGAGGAGGAGATGGAGGAGGATGAACCATGTTCACAGCAGGGTGGCACTCAGACCAGCTCATGGCCATCACTGGTGCGTGGCTGGGGGGATACAGAGGACACAGACGATACACCTCCCATAGAAGACAGCTTTTCGTTTCCTCTGGGCAGCTTGGCACACATGAGCGATTACATGCTGCAGTGTCTCCGCAACGACCGCCGAGTTGCCCACATTCTAACTTCTGCTGATTACTGGGTGGCCGCGCTGCTGGATCCCTGTTACAAGGACAATGTACCGTCCTTAATTCCGTCACTGGAGCATGATCGCAAGATGCGCGAGTACAAGCGCACGCTGGTAGACGCGCTGCTGGTGGCATTCCCACCTGACAGCGGGGGCACAGTGGAAGCACAAGGCGAAGGCAGAGGAAGAGGTCGCCAACACAGCTGGGGTACCGCCAGCACCTCAGAAGGCAGGGTTAGCATGGCCGAAATGTGGAAAAGCTTTGACAGCATGCCACAACAACCAGCACCACCAGCTGATATGGAACGTCTTAGCAGGAGGCAGCATTTCACCAACATGGTGGAGCAGTATGTGTGCACACGCCTACACGTACTGAATGACGGGTCTGCCTCCTTCAACTTCTGGGTCTCCAAATTGGGCACATGGCCTGAGCTTGCCCTTTACGCCTTGAAGGTGCTGGCCTGCCCTGCAGCCAGTGTATTATCTGAACGTGTGTTTAACACGGCGGGGGCGTCATCACAGACAAGCGCAGCCGTCTGTCCACAGCCAATGTGGACAAGCTCACATTCATTAAAATGAACCAGGCATGGATCCCACAGGACTTGTCTGTACCTTGTGCAGAATAGACATGTATACCGGCCTTAACCAGTAATTGTTATACTGCAGCGCAATTGCTCATTCTTGTATTTTGGATATTTCACACTCTTTTGGAGTGTATCCTAATTTAATTTATTTTTTTAAATTTTAACCAAAAACCAGTGTTGGCTACCTCGTCCTCCTCCTCCGCCGCTTCCACCTACACCGCTACGTCCACCGCCTCCTCAAACTCCTACTCCATATGGAACTCCACCTCATAAATCTTTTTTTTTTTATTTGTACGTATTTTATTTTATGTCACTTCACTACTTTGTCTGTTAAATTTTCGGGTGATATTCACCAATTTTTTGGGTGTGATGTACCATTGCTATACCTACTAGATAGGTAAAAAAAATATATATATTTGTCAGTTACATTTTCGGGTGAAATTCACAAATTTTTGGGTGTGATGTACCACTGCTATACCTAGTAGACAGGTAAAAAAATAAAAATAAATTGTCAGTTACATTTTCGGTTCAAATTCAACAATTTTTGGGTGTGATGTACCACTGCTATACCTAGTAGACAGGTTAAACAAAAAAAAAATTTGTCTGTTACATTTTCGGGTGAAATTCACCAATTTTAGGGTGTGATGTACCACTGCTATGTCTAGTAGTGGTAACAGAAAATTTGTCTGTTACATTTTCAGCGAATCACAAACCCCACTCCTGTGTCTAGTCAAGATCGCTCTATCAGACCAGGCCCGACAACTGCTCCTTCCCTTTGCTACAGTGTCACTGTATATAATGTCAATGTGTGGTACTGTTGAGGGGGCCGTGACAATTAAATCTTTTATTCCTCCTCCTGGATGGGCCCCTTCTGGGTTTGGGCCCCAAAGCAGCTGCTTCCCCTATAGATACTTCCCTGGCTTCATTAGAGTCTGTCACTTGCAACTGGCTCCCCACTTGTGCAGCTGTACCCTTGGAAATGATGGTCCTTCAGGAAAGTCCTTATAAAGTTACTTGTGAACCGCAACCATGCCAGCTTTAACACCAGATACTGTGCCCTAATACATTTTTTAGACATATATGCAGTGAGCCCCTAAGTGTTGGTGGCCTGATGATGATGTATCAAGCTGTACTCCCTCAGTCCATTGCTCCCTTGAGTCAAGACAGTTAAAGGGGTTGTCCCATGAAAAATATTCTACAGTTTTGAAATCAGCACCTGGATTCGAATACTTTCGCAATTGCATGTAATAAAAAATTTAGCATAGCCACTGAGTTATTCAATAAAGTGTAACTGTATAGTGCCAACTGCTGTTTTTTTTTTTCATATTTCTTTGTCTTGCTCACTGAGAAGGCCGCAAATGCTCAATTTCATCCTTCAACTGCCTCCTGAGCTGTTGCAGAAAAGACACTCCCCTTGAGCTGTTCAGCTTGATATATTTTTCGCTTTATAAGATGCACTTTATTTTCCCCAAAAGTGGGGGGAAAACGACCGTGCGTCTTATCAAGCGAATACTAGTGAGCGCTTCCATTATGGAAGCGCTTACTAGTATGAATTAGTTGCCGGGAGTTGGGAGCAAAGCGCCGCAAGCACTTGTAGTACTCACCCTCCCTGGACTTCCTTGCTGGGGCCGGCGATTCACTGTCCTTACCACGTAGAGCACGCAGTTAGGTAACATAGCAGTACAGTCCGGGAAGACAGGAGAGCACAACTTCTGCCGGAGGTGAAGAGCCGCGGTGCAGGATAAGTTAGAGGAGGTTTTTATTTGAATCTGATCTGAGGTCTCATGGGGTCTAACATTGATGGCTGATCTGAAGTCTGATGGGGGTCTGACAATGTCGGATGATCTGAGGTCTGATGAGGGTCTAACATTGAAGGCTGATCTGAGGTCTGATGGGTGTCTGACAATGTGGGCTGATCTGAGGTCTGATGGGGTTCTGACATGGAGGGCTGATGTGATGTCCTGATAAGGTTGGTCAGATGTGATGTCCTGATATGGGGGCCTGATCTGACGTCCTGAGATGTCCTGATATTTATGGGGGTCTGATTTGATGTCCTGATATTTATGGGGTCTGATCTAAGGATCTGATATGGGGTCTGATGAAAAATATTTTTTTTCTTATTTTCCTCCTCTTAAACATCGGGTGCGTCTTATAAAGCGAAAAACACGGTAAATCAAGCAGAGCAATGAAATGTGGAGATCTCTGGATCCATGTGAGGAACAGGGCTGGTTCTAGCTTTTACATGTACTATGTGAGGTCTGATTTTAATTTTTTACATTACTGTGTTCTCCCGGGGAACTCCCTGTAACTGTGGGCTCCCTGCCTGATGGTAGCTTGGGGGGTGCCCATGGTGGTAATTGTCATGTGTGTGCTGGGCAGGGCACGTGTAGAAGATGCAATGCCAGCATAAGGTGTCAAAAGAGTTTGAGACCAGCCCCAATGAAACATAAGAGTCTCTCTTTACTGCATGTATAATAGGAGTTGCAGTACATCTGACAGTACAAAATATTTCCAGATGTCCAAGCATGAGCTAGGCAGATGGTTGTAGCATTGGCCCTCTAGTTACCCCCTCTCTTGCTGAAGTCTCTGTTACTGGGATCTCTAGCTAGCAATTATATTCTGGCAACTTTGGCTGTAGTGTCCTCTAGTCTGCGGTGCATAGGGTGTTTTAGCAGCAGGATCTGGATTACCTTAAGCTGAATTACCTTGCTATCTCTCTTGCTCTTTCTCTCTCTCTGTAGCCATGCAAATTCTCCTCCTTTAGTTCTTGCTTGCCTACATCTCCTGGAGCTTGTGGAGTTTACCGAGGCTCTAGGGCCTGGAGCTGGAGTGTATGGGAGAGGAGCACATGGAGACTGCTCCTTCTTCCTTCCGCCAGGTGGTGAAGCCAACCCACACCCTGAGCTCCAGAGATGGGGGGGCGAGATTCTTAACTCTGGCCTTGCCTGGCTCATGCTGGAGCTCAACCGCGTGTACAGTAAATAGCATTAACATTACAACCATTATATAAAAAAACTAACTTTGCAGGTACCCCCAGGTGTGGGGTACTGAATATGCCCCATTCCTTAAAATATAGGCTGCATTACCACTGCCCACAGTGTAATGCCTTTGTATCATCATGACTACTGCAGATGACTTCTAAATCCCAGAAAATGCTTAACAGAACAGTCATAAAAGTCCCACTCATAATGCATCCATAATGATGAAAGCCACAATGTCCTTACAATAGTGTCAGCTGTGATGCCCCTTTAAAGTGTCAGTCATATTGCAACCTTTAAGGGGTCACTTTTTATTTAGGAAGAAGTCAACTGATCCAAGAATCTAGGAGAGCTTCTTTTTTGGGGGAGTCTCATGGACATTCCCAGGAAAGTAGGCATGTATGTGACAAAGTGGCCGTCCTATAGGTCCCATATGTTTGCTGCTTTAATTTGGGACTTGGATGGCAAATCTTCCTGGTGACTCTGTGGAGTCAAGGCATGTCTCACTGCATAAATAGGAATATCAGCCATACACGGTCTGTTAAATCTGGGTGATGACTCCAGCTGGAGCTGTAATGATGTCCAGTTTGATTGTCATTTTGCTTCCCCAGAAATAATAAGAAACCACAGAGTCATTTTTATGTTTTTAAGAGAAAAATAGCTGAAAGATCTAATTGCTCTTTAGGGAGTCTAATCAGTTTAACTGACATCAGGGCATACTGGAAACGTTGCTCTTGACATAACTTGCTTGCTCGAACGCTTAAGGTCTTTTATTAGCTGGAGAACCTATGAGAACATGCTCTCACATAGTCTGGCTGATTCATCTGATCGCTGGCAATGAAGGAGAGAAATTTCGAGAGAAGCTGTTAAGTGATTGATCAGCAGTTTCAAGATGAAAACAGGCTGAAAAAACAGCCTGACAGGGGCTCAAATTAACTCACACTCCAGTATTATTTTCAGTCAAGACACATAGTCTGATCAGCTTGCTTCCTCCTGTCACTCCCACCTACACATCCATATTATGAAACTGTTTAAAAGAAAAACTGCCTTAGTTTCCCATATCAACCAATCCCAGCTTTCATTTCTCAAGTGCAGAATAAGAATTGAAAGCTGTGCTGTGATTGGCTATGGCAGACAGTTTTTGTTCTAGACAGCTTCAGAAATCTCCACTGGTTTCAAAATAACAACATTATAGATCATTACAGATAAGATAGATATCTGAATCCCATTATACTATTAAATCACACCTTAGAGCTGGCCATACATTGAGTATTTAAGCGATTTTCTGAATAACGTGATTGTATGAGCTACAGATGTTGATGACCTGTCCTCAGTGGGGATCTAACACCCCATGACCCTATGAATCAGCTTCTTTGGGAAACCATTTCACGGGAAACTATACTGTGTATGTAGCACATTTTCGTACATGGTGTAGTGGCCATGCCAGGGTACTACAGTCCAGTTCCGATTCAAGTGAAGGGGAGCTGAGCGGAAGTTTACCAGTGCCAGAAACTACACCGTCTATAGCGCCTTCTACTTCTGCTCCATATACAGTGGAATTTCTAGCTCCACGGCTGCTTATAACAGCTAATTGTGTGAGTGCCCGGTGTTAGACCCCCACTGATCAGATATCTGTACCCCCTACAACCCCTTTAAAAATGACAACATTCTGACAGACAGTTGCTATGATTTGCGACCTCATCTGAGCTTCAATAGATGAGATTCAGATTGGTCATCTGGTATGAACAACTTTCTAACTACAGCACTTGTTAACAATGGAAATAATCCAATACAGCAAATTAACCTTGTCATAGATGCTGTGCCTGATTTAGTCACTATCTGTAGCTCAATCGTTTGACAATGGTGAGCAAAAATGATCTAAATCTCTCTTTTTGGCATGCCAAAGTTTCTAATGTATATTCAGATTAAAGGGGCTGTCCTAAATTGTTACATTTTATATGTAATATGCTGGGTGCTGTTAAAACAATGAAAAAACTTACCTTAACTTCCCAAGCCCACTCCTATCTAGCACCACCACTTGTCCTTTCCGCTAGCTGCAACCATGAGGTATTGTTTGGATTGTATCACTGACATCCCTTTTATGGCTTCAGCCCATCACTGGCCTCAGTGGTCCCATGCAGTACACTGCTGAAGTCAGTGGTTGGCTGCAGCAGATTATGGGATGTCACCGCAGCAGTCTAAACAATACATCATGAAGATGGGGTAAATAGGGGGACAACTGTAATTTTGCCTTCCAAAGACTCACACAGTTTATGAGGTGAATTAGACTGATGGTAGATTGCAAGAGTTATCCCATGATTGATATAAAAAATGAAAATCAGATACCATGTTGTACACAAGAGATTTGGAGCGTTTTCTTCAATCAAGATGGTCGTGATGGCCTCTCCGCAAGCAAATGGATGAGGTGAGTATGTATTTTTTTGTTTTTAACCCCTGATTAACCCCTGAATGCGGCACCTGAGGGGTTCAATGATGACGGGTCCCGCGATAGCAGTTCCCAGTTATTGCCCCGCTACATACAATGGAATGCAATTCGTGACAAAGTAATACAGAACAAATCTAATTTCTTTGTGAACTTCAGTGAAGTAGCCAAATCAAATTTTTGATAACTTTGCTGATCTTTAATTATATTGAATAACTCAGTGGTTATACTACATTTGTAATTACATACAACTACAAAAGTATGAAAAATTTAGAATATTTTCTCTTGCACAACCCCGGTAATAGTCTGTTGCTATCTTCAGCACGGGATCAGCCTGCCGGATCCTTACTAATGCTAGCTCATGTGTGCCGCCGGAAGTCCGCTCCGGTTCCATTCACTATAATGGGGGCAGGCGGGAGATGTGGCCGCAGCACGGCAAACATGCCAGAAGGCGGCCGGACAAAAACTGCAGCATCCTGCAGTTTTTGTCCGACTGCCTCTCGGCATGCTTGCCGTCCTGCGGCCGGATAGTGAATGGGATCCGGAGCGGACTTCCAGCGGCACACATGGGCTAGCGTTAGTACTGACCCTGCTAGCGGAAGTGTGAAAGTAGCCTAATGTGACACAGTCCTGAAACAATAGTGTCTTTGTCACTTTTCTCCTCCATTGTGTGTACAAGATCATCTAGCTCTGGTCAGGCAGAAGAGTTGATGATCTTAATTGGTGAGCATTCATTAGCATTCCCATATTATGATTCTTACCTATAGAAACATATGGATACAGCCTTTTCACCTTATGCTAAGAAGAAACAAGAAAATTCCCCCATGTCTTATAAAGTAACATCAATACAGTTCTTGAGCTGGATCCCCCTTGTGGATATGGCTACAGAGGGCAGATTTTCTGCAGCGGATCTGTTGCAGATGTAGCATTAGATTTCACCTTATGTCATACACACGGTGAAATCCACTATGGAAAACTCACAGGACATAGATTTAAAATCTACACCACAGGTCAATTTACATTGTGGTTTTTCACAGATTCACAGGATGAGATTTCTTAAAATTCCAACCACATTATTGGAACCTTTAAACAGTATTCAGTATTCAGCTCCGTTGTGTGCAAATTGTTTAAGCCCTGTGTGAATATCCCCTATCTTCATGCTTGTCACCTTTCATTGGTAAAGGAATTTTATACCAAAGTTAATTCCAAAGAAGTCCAGTCCTGAGTTTGAGTTATTATACTCAGGATATACTATAATATACTATTGTACTGCATCCTGAGAGCCATTTCACGTCTGGAGAACTTTATTATATAAAGTCCGGAAATGTCAATCTTATTTATAGACTCAGTTTATAACCTTGAGTATCATCTCCAGCCTGATGAGGAAGATATTCCCATAAAGTAGACTTGGGCACAAAGCCTCATAATACATGCATCTCAAATTCATCTTAGTGCTGAGCCAGCAGATGAAGAGATATATTAACAAACCTTGCTTCCCACAACACACCCACTGTGTACCTCATGCCCTTTATATAATGCAAGAAAACTTTGTAGTACTTGCATTCCAGACATTACACATACAGTATAGTAGATACAATTCCTTGTGTGTCCTCTCATTGCTCCATGTTTTTTCTGTTTGAGATATTCAAGACGTGAGACAGCTGCTGGCGTTTTTGCATGTACATGCTGCTATGGGGGCAAATAGCTGCAGAAATGCTGGATAGGGCTCAGATGGACAGAGATCACGAGCAATGCAGATAAAGGAATGTAAGCTGCTATATTTAAGTGTAAGGAGGGATGCTTTATCCAGATTTGGGAATAGTCATGGGCTGTATAACATACAGTAATAGCGCCATAATACAAGTGAAGATAATACTGGTCTTAATATCTTGTTTTTTGGTAAGAAAGTTCTGACCTTCCTCTATTTTATAAAGTTTATTGAGGACATTTTCGCTACCTCTGTGCAAGAACAAGTGCCGAACTATGAAGTGTTCTTGTGTGAGAAAGAAAATTAAGGGCAATTCAAAATGTCATTCTAGCCTTCCTTGTTGCAACAAGTGAGGACAACAGTGGTCTCTTTCTCTGGTTTTTCAGTAAGAAAGTCCTGTTCTTCAGCTGTTTTAGAACAAGTGTAGTTTATGGTGCATTTTGTTTATTACAATTTAAAATGCCATTCTGGCCTTCCTTGGTCTTTTTCTCTTGTTTTTCCAGTAAGAAAGTTCTGTTCTTTCACTACTTTATAACAACACATGTAGTGTCTTGAGGACATTTGTATTTCTTATATGCAAGACCAAGTCCCAAACTATGAAGAGCTCTTGTGTAAGAAAGACAAGTGCAATTCAAAATTGTCATTCTAGCCTTCCTTGTTACAAGTGAGGACAACAGTGGTCTCTTTCTCTTGTTTTCAGTAAGAAAGTTTGGTTCTTACCCTATTTTATAATAAGTGTAGTTTATTGAGGATATTTGCATTTCTTATGTACAAGAACAAGTGCCAAACTATGTAGTTCTCTTGTGTAAGAAAGACAATTAAGTGAAATTCAAATTTCTAGCCTTCCTTGTTGCAACAAGGGAGGACAATACTGGTTTCTTTCTCTTGTTTTTAAGTAAGAAAGTTCTGTTCTTCAGCTGTTTTAGAACAAGTGTAGTTTATTTAGCATTTTATTTATTACAATTCAAAATGCCATTCTAGCCTTCCTTGTTATTTTTCTCTTGTTTTTCAGTACTAAAGTTATGTTCTCACACTTTTTTCTAACAAGTATAGTTTATTTTGCAATTTGTTTGTTATAATTCAAAATGCCATTCTAGCTATCCTTAGTATTTTTCTCTTGTTTTTCAGTAAGAAAGTTCTGTTCTCAAAATTTTTTCTAACAACAAGTGTAGTTTATTTAGCAATTTGTTTATTTTGCATTTCTTTCATGTTTTCATATCACTAAAGGCTTTGTAACACTGAATACTTGTTAACATACTTACTGTTCATATTATGCCTAAAGAGTGCTTTTCATTCTATATATCAGGCATGGCCAACCTGAGGCTCTCCAGCTGTTGCAAAACTACAACTCCCAGCATGCTCAGACTGCCTATAGCTATCAGCCTGCAGCAGCCTGCTATGTATGTTGTTTAGGCATTATATACAATGCCAAGTAAAAATGACTAAAATAACACAGACATTTAGTACTTTGTGTAAATACTGAAGGGTTCACCAAAATAAGCTCATTATAAGGTATCACACTGCCAGAAACCCCTGTAATCAGCTGTAATCTGCTACAGTAACCAGCAGCAGGAGGTTTGTTCCCGTGTAGTGCCACCACAAGTGAAATAAAGCATTACATGGGGCTCATTGAAATCAACTTAATCATATAATGCACAGATGTGCCTGGCTCTCAGAGAAAGAGATGCTGTTTGCAGCCATACTTGGCTGTGGCTAAAAGATCACAGTCTTAAAAAAGGAAATCTTTTCCACTGATTCAATATTCTCTAATAGGGTATTTAAAATGGGTTTTTCCAGTCAAAACCATACAAACCCTTTAAGTAACCACAAACGGTTGTATGAAACTAGAAAATATGGTCTGCTGTTTTTGTAAAACTAGTTACTGCCATGAACAAGAGAGGCTCTGTTTCTGAAAATAAAACATACCTTTTTTTCTAATCCTGGTGGTTACAGCGGTGGCTCGTGGCCACTGCTGCTCCGCTTACCCTCTGCGGCGCATCTGCCTGAATGCACCATAATCTGCATTGGTGAATGGCTGACCACCTTGGGGTACTTAAACCTTCCCCTATGGGAGGGTGCCTTAGCAATAGGTTCTAGTTTGCTGGTATCCTACAATGGTGTGCTTATTATGTTTGTTTGCCAGTGTATCCACTTCTGCCTGCCTCCTAGATTTGACTCTTTGCTGCCTGATCTTTCCTGATTTCCATACTGACCCTGAGCTGCCCGTCCAGACCTCGGATTGTTTATTGGATTGGGCGTACTGTGTCTGCCCAGACCTTGGCCTTTCCCTGACTACTCTTTTGCCTGACCCCTCAGTGCTCTTCACTGGTGTCTCTTGACCCCCTTAGGTCAGCCGTCAACCCAACAGTGACTACATTAAGAGGTAGCAGCCTGGTGGCATATAATAACAAAGTGGTCATGTAGAACTTCTAAGGTTTTTGGGGCCACATTACCACTTAGTGTATGCCAACCTTATCAGTATTCTTTAATTTGAATATATTATATTCATACACTATAGCTGACATTTCCTAAGCTGTATTCACTTGTAGTGTGCTCACTTATTGATTAGTTCTTAAAGGGACACTGACAGGCCTTCTGAGCATAGTTAGCTCTTTATATGCCCCCCTAGGTCTTATAATAAGTTCCCAATATTATCCCTGTGCGCATTATAAAACGTTAAAAATAATCTTTATAATCACCTCTCCTTTCTGCCCAAGGGGCGTTCTTTGTGGCGCATTTGTGCCCAGCCGTGTCCCAACTGCCGGGTCCTTAGACACGCCCATCTCATTAGTATTCACTTCGCTGGGCGGTATTTCTCAGTCCCCGACATTCAGAGATCATGCGCATGCGCCCGGCACCCTCGCTCGCCGGGATCACATTGCGCCAAGTGAATACTAATGAGATGGGCGTGTCTAAGGACCCGGCAGTTGGGACGCGGCTGGGCACAAATGCGCCACAAAGAACGCCCCTTGGGCAGAAAGGAGAGGTGATTATAAAGATTATTTTTAACGTTTTATAATGCGCACAGGGATAATACTTATATGAATTGGGAACTTATTATAAGACCTAGGGGGGCATATAAAGAGCTAATTATGCTCAGAAGGCCTGTCAGTGTCCCTTTAAAGTTTTTGCACTTGCACTTTGTCATTATATGTATGTCAGTTGTTTTTTATTCATTTGTACCTTTTTTGCACGTTTGTTACACAGATTTATAGCTTAATTTCAGCATAGAATACAATAATGCTACAAGATATTTAATAATCATGGCATAAGATAATTATTGTGGACCTACAGTATATATGAATGTTATTTTATGTATTGGATCATTGAAGAATCACATTTTATTATTTTAAAATCATACAAATTGTTATTAATAAAATATTTTAAGTTATATTCGGTCTATATTATTTAAGTGACATTGACTGTAGTTATGTGAACTCCTGTACTTCAGTACATCTATCCATCAGTTTCTAATATGTACTGAAACTATGTAAGGCTTTAGTATGTTAAGAATACAATGTAACACGAGCGTTATTTCAACACAGCAAGTCAGAAGAGCATCTCATGTGGCAAATGTCTCCCCAGTCTCTCCACTGCTAATTTAAGACCCCGCCATAACGACATGATTAATCTTGAAGTTATTTTCAGTGTGCTGTCTTCTTAGAGGTTCCTCTTTTGTAAGGCACCAAACTTAAGACAACTGAGCCCTCATTTACTCTTCCTGAATGTAATTCTGTAAAGCACATCCCCCTTTAATAGACCTCTACGGCTACAGGTGGTTTTAGCAGCTAAAGCCATGATCCCCCTATATCGGTGCAACACTGAGACTCTCCCAATTTCCCATGGGGTGAAAAAAGTGGCTTAAATCTCCAGACTAAAAGGGATTAAAAAAAACATGGTTACTTTTTATCCAAAAAACAAAATAATACAGCCTTCTTTTCATCACTTGCCCTATTCATAGACTACAAATTCTATGTGGACTATCCTGTTTCTTTAAACCACAATTCAGACTGTGTGTTACTGAAAATGCATTGTATTCCCCATTACAGCTATACATTTCAGGACACTATGGGGGTCATTTATTAAGACTGGCATTTTAGACGCCGGTCTTAATAAGCCCCTGCACTGGCGGGGGATCTGCCAAAGTTATAGAGGCGCCAGCCTCCACATAACTACGGCGTATCCAGCGCCAGTCTAAATGCAAGCCAGCTTCCTTGCTGGCTTCCATTTAGACCATTTTCTATGTCTAAAACAGGCGTAGAACATGATAAATGAGACGGGCCTTCCCACGCCAATGCCACTTTTATAGACCTGGCATGAGCGGGGAAAAATCGCAGATTGTGGCGCAAATAACCTTTGCGCTGCAATCTGCACCAAAAATACACCTAATATAAGCGTATTTCTGATCGTAAATGACCCCCTAAATGCTTACAAAAAAGATATTTGAAAGAAGATGTAGTATGGCTTAGGCTATATATTTACATCTCTGTAGTATATCTAGGCAGAGGAACAGACTACCAGACTACAAGAATTATTGTATGTGGCACAGCCGAATCCCCGTTGACTATAATGAGATCCGACAGAGATTTGGTGGGTTTCTGTCAAAAACTGCGGCTGTGGACCGGACAAACAGCTCTGGATTCAGCAGTATTTGTTTAGTTGAAAGCTGCCATTTATTCTGGAAACCTGCCAGATCCCTGTCTGATTCCATTATAATTAAAGGGGATCTAGTGTTGCCTGCAGTGTGCAGTGGTGTCTGGCTATGCCAGATATGGTAATTCCGGTAGTCTATTCCTCTGCCAGAACAGACTGCCAGAATGCCTGAACAGAGATGTGAACATAGCCTAAATCTAAATGCTTAGCGGATGGGAACTACAATGTGCTTGGAAAATATACAAACCTTTTTACTCACTTCACATTTTGTTATGTTGCAGCCTCATTCTAAAATATATAAAAATCTAGTTTCTCTCCATTATTCTGCACTCAATGCCCCATAATGAGAAAGTAAAAACAGAATGTTTCAAATTTTTGTTAACTTATTAAGGTAAAACTAAAATAACGCATTGACATAAGTATTCAGACCCTTTTTTCAGTACTTACCCCGTAGTTGAAGCCACTTTAGCCTCCAGTCTTATTGGGTATGATGCCACAAAGTTTGAACAACCAGATTTAGGGACTTTCTGCAATTATTCTCTGTAGATCCTCTCAAGCCCTGTCAGATCTGTATGTCTGTCAGTGAAGAGGCATTTTCAGGTCTCTCCAGAGATGTTTGATTGGGTTCCAGTCAGGGTACTGGGCCACTCAAGGAAATTCACAAAGTTCTACCTAAGCCACTCCTGTGCTGACGCAGCCATGTGCTTAGGGTCATTGTCTTTTTGGAAGGTAAACCTTTGACCCAGGTTTTCATTTACAATGTCAATGTACTGTGCCCTATTCATCTTTCACTCAACTCTTACCAGTCTCCCTGTCCCCGACACTGAAAAACACCCTCACAGCATGATGCTGCCACCACTAGGCTTAACTGTACGGATAGTATTGGGAAGTGCCTGGTTTTCTCCAACCATGGGGCTCAGAATTGAGACCAGGAAATCTTGTTTTTCCACAGCCTGACAGTCCTTTAGGTGTTTTTTTTATTTTTTACTTTCATGCGCCTTTTACTGAGGAGAGGCTTCTTTCTTTCCACTCTGCCATAAAGCCTAGTTGACCTTATGGAAGTTTCTCCCATCTGCACACAGGATCTTTGGAAATCAGCCAAAGTGACCACTGGGTTCTTGATCACCTCTCTTTCCAAGGTCCTTTTCTCTGATTATTTAGTTTGGTGGGGCAGACAGCTCTAGGGAGAGTCCTAATTGTTCCAAAGGTCTTTCACTTAATAATTATGGAGGTCACTGTGCTCTTGGGAGATTTAAGAGCAGCAGAAGGATTTTTTGTACCCTTCTTCCGATCTGTGCCTCCACAAAATCCTGTTTTTGATCTCTACAGGTAGTTCTTTCCTTCTCATGTCATGTTTTTTGCTCAGAAAAGCATTGTCAGCTGTGGGATCTTATATAGACATGTCATGTCCTATCAACTGAATTTACCACAGGTGGACTCTAATCAAGGTGTCAAAACATCTTAAAGATGTTTCAAGAGAAATGGGGTGCCCCAGAACTAAATTTCACGTATCAAAGGGTCGGAATACTTATGACTATGCAAAATTTTTTATATTTTTTTACCTTTTTAATAAATTTGCAAATATTTCTAATATTCTGTTTTCACGCTCTCATTATACATTATTGAGTGCACATTGATGAGGAGAAAACTCAATTTTTATTTTAGCACAAGACCACAATATAACAAAATGTGACAAAATAAAAGGGTATGAAAACACTGTATATGGGAAGTTAGTGTCTGTTTGTCTATATTTCTGTCCCAAATATACAGCCATAGAGATCTTCTGCTACATTTACCCAAGTAAAAATATCAGTCTATTTAACCTTTAACTGTCTTTGGATAACATGTCATGGCTGCTCTAGAAGTTAACATTACTGAAGTTAAAGGTCATGTCTGCACAAACAACAGGCTGCTTGCCAACAGGACACACATTTGTTAACACAGCCATACCAAAACATCACAAGATCTAAAGCTATTAACTGGTTGTGTATGTTTTCTATAGACAATTGGATGAGAAATGATTCAACTGTGATGATAAATTCATTTGTGTAATTAATTTGTTTCACTTTCATCATGCTCTTTTTCAGTGCTTCTATTTTCATACCTTCTATATGTTATAAGTTCCTCCTGCCTGCAGATACTTGCTGATGATGCAATACCCCAGAATAGGGTACTGGCAAACTGTCCTTGTTATGTAATGTTATTTAATGTTAGTATTTTACTGCCTTAAAGGGGTTATCCAACCCCCAAAATGCCCCCCCCCCCAAATGGCCGGGCCCCTCATACAGATTGTACTTACCTTGCTCCCTGGCACCCGCGCCGCTTCTGATGCTGGCACGGCTGCCGCTGCATTTCCCCGGCGTGCGAATCAAAACATCCGGCGAGGGCAACCAATATCAGGCAGCAACGGGAATGAGACTCCATAGCGTCACCCGTGATGCTAGGGAGGCTCGTCCCCGTTGCTGCCTGCTATTGGCTGCCATACCCCCTCCCCATGGCTGCATGCTTTGATCTGCGCGACGGGGAGATGCAGCAACGACCGTGGGGGCAGCAAAAGAGACTAAGGTGTTGGAGGGGCCTGGGCATTTGGGGGGGGGGGGGCATTTTTGGTGTTGGATAACCCCTTTAATGCACTAGACAAGTTTTGAATGGATAAGTCCAGGTTAATGGTTGGACTTATATCTGCCCCTTGATCAGTGAGTTGTTGAGAGAAGCTACATGTGCTCACTCTTCAGAGTACTAGGCCTTCATCTCCAACTATCTCTGA
Organism: Bufo bufo; assembly: GCF_905171765.1. Taxonomy (NCBI): domain Eukaryota; kingdom Metazoa; phylum Chordata; class Amphibia; order Anura; family Bufonidae; genus Bufo; species Bufo bufo. The sequence continues at coordinate 180,957,403 of NC_053389.1, forward strand.
GAGATCCACAGAGAGAAAACCATCTCTACTACACAGTACTCCAGGAAAAGAAAAAGAAAAGAACTAGAAGGTCAATAAGTCAATAAGGTATTGGCTGTTGGAGACGTTACTGCAGTAAGATTGCTAAACACCTTTCACTTTTTGACACAGTTTGTACCCCTTCAGCTGGGAATTTCAGCCACCATTGTAAGAATATCATTGCCAGCCTTAGATTCTGCAGAGAAAGACTTTGAAGAGATAGAGGGAAGGGGTATTATAATCTACATTCTGGCCTATATTGATGTATTGCTATCTGGGAATATTGCCAATTATTTGGAACTGTGTTTTGTTACTGATGAATGTACTACAACTCCCATTCTGCACTTTAGTAAAGAGAGACTTGTTTACTTTTTACAACTGGACTGGTTACTGACTCCAGCACCTTACGCCAGCCCCAGCATCTACATCTTCTAGTATTACTAATACAGAGAAATTCTTACTTTCAGTTATAAGTAAATTAGGTACTCGGAGCACTGAAGGGCTGGCCTAACCCCCTCGGAGCACTGCTTCATGGCCACCACTTCTGGTTGTCACTCAACCGCTAACATATGTGCTGGTGCAGTGAATATCTCAGAATGGTCGTACCTTCTCTGAGATCTTCACTGCCGCCGGTGCATTGCGTGAGATTTCAGTGCCAGCCATTAGAGCAGTGGGGATGCTAGGACTTGTTATTCTCACAGGGGGAGTGGCAACGGGGAGAGGTGGACGTAAATTAGTGCTCCTAGGAGCTAGGCTAGCCCCTCTTTGCTCTGAGCATCTCATTTACATATACCTAACTGCATTAGTAATATCGATTGTAGGAAAAAAAAGCTGACTTTAGTCACCATGATCAATCCTACAATGCAGTACACCTTGTTTAATAGGGTTGCTTATGGTGACGAATGCTCATAAAGATTCTTTCATTTTCTTCCCATCAGTATACACATAATACCCAATTAAGACAAAGCAAAAGCTAAATATAATAAAAAGAAAACTGGAGATATCCGATTTATAAAAGTATTTGCAAGATTTACTCAGTACTAAGGCGCCTAGTGTGCCGTGATTACCGAAACATCCTTAGATCTTGGGTATAACGTTACAAGCTTGGCAAACCAGCATTTAAGGATTTTCTATAATTCTTCTTTGACTCTGACATTAACAGACTTGAAGCCAAATTTGCATTTTCCTTGTTGTTTGCTCAAGATCCTTGTTCTGTAAGGCTGAGTTCACATCACCGTTTAGCTTTCCTTTCTTTTGGTCCGTGAGAAGAACAAAAAAACAGGATCCTGTAAAAAAATTGATGCTGTTGCATCAGTTGGCATCTATTTGAGCCATTTCCATCTGAGACCTTTTTTTTTTGATAAACAATTTTTATTGAGTTTTTCTCAAAAGTATTGAGTTACATCATGCAAGGTAACAGATAATGAATATGACAACAAGTTAACAAGAAAACCTAATGACTGTATACATAAGGTTACAGAGAGAGAGAGAGAGCACTGTGACTATTTTTAAGCAAAAGCTATGAAGAGGGATACATCTATTAGCTTTAAATGGATGTACATGTAAGAGACCTAGAAAAACATGTTAGTTATAAGAACTTTCTGTATTTCCTCCATGAGGACCAATTAGAGAGGAATTGTCTCAAGTTCCCAATTTGAGAGTTCTTCAAGATGGTAAAGTTGGTCTACTCTGTTTTTCCATTGTTCAATGGAAGGAATCTCGGTGGATCGCCAAAGCGTAGGGATCAGGAGGCAAGCCGCTGAGAGCAAATAGGATAGTAGGGAGGTTTCAGGGATACAGGGTAGATTGGAGTTACAGATGGTGTTGCTTAGGTGGAAGATTTGTTTCCACCACACAGCTATTGGGGGGCGATCCCACAAAATATGGAGGAAGGTACCTCTTTCAGATCTGCATCTCCTACACCGATTAGAAACGTTGGGATACAGAAGAGCGATTTTGTCTGGTGTCTTATACCACCTAGACAAAACTTTATAACCGTTCTCCTGCACCCGGACGCACCTTGAGAGTTTGTGTGGAGTGCTAAGGAGTACATTGGTCTCTTTTTCAAAAAATTTTCTCTTCAGATCTCTCTCCCATAAACTTAGTTTTTATGGGAGGGAGATTAAGTTTTTGGTTTAGCGTTGAGATCAGTTTGGGAGGATATTGAACAATAGTTAGCAGTTTTTCAAACCAATTTGGTGAACTCTGGGTATGTGGAGAAATAGACCATAAGGCAATTCCCTCTCTAAGAAACTTGAGAATGAGGAAGTTAGAGGGGGATATATTCAATGTGGATGCAAGTTCTGAGTCAGAGATGACACAACCATCAGTATCTAGCAGGTCAGATAAGGGGGTGGAAGAAGATCTGATCGCAAGTGGACATGAGTTCTTGATCTCTTTTGGAGCCAGGGAGAATAGGTCTCTAATCTGAAGAAGGGGGGAGAGAAGCGATAGATCCCAATGGTTGGAGGAGAAGCAATTCCACACCTTAATAGTGGAGCATATCAAAGGGTTGGGAATTGAAGATAACGCTATGGGTGGCTTGTCCGCCAGCAACAGGGATCTAAGGGAGGAGTTGAAATTAGCGATCTCCAGGGAGAGCCAATGTTTGGGGGGGGGGGGGCAGCGAATCCAGTCTATCACTCTACTGAGGTGGATGGATTTCATATATAATTCAGGGTCAGGCAAACCAATACCTCCCATGTGTTTTGGTTTGGTCAGAGTAGAAAAAGAGATTCTAGACTTCTTTCCTTGCCACAGGAATTGGTGAAGGAGGCTGTTCAGGTTACGGAAAAAAGATTGGGGAATCGTGATAGGTAGTACCTGGAGGAGGTAGGTAAGTCTGGGAATCACTAAGGACATTACCATGTTTTTCCTGCCAAACCATGAGACCTGTTTTTTTAAATGGAAAAAAAAAAAAGTCCTGCATGTATATTTTTTTGAACTTTTTATCCCTTAAAATAAAAAATGGATCAGGATCTGCTTTTACAGATCAGAAGAACGGAGCGCTAAATGTTGATGTGAACTCAGCCTTAGATGGTAAACACTTCTGTTTCAGGTCCAGAGAGCCTGGAAAAAAGTTTTTCATCAAGAGTTTCGCTGTAATTTACTTAATTTACCTTTTCCCCTAGTCTCCCAGTTAGGGTCCATTCACACGTCCGCAAAATGGGTCCGCACCCATTCCGCAATTTTGCAGGACAGGTGCGGACCCATTCATTTTCAATGGGGCCGGAATGTGCTGTCCGCATCCGCATTTGTGGATCCGCACTTCCGTTCCGCAAAAAAATGGAACCTGTCCTATTCTTGTCCACAATTGCGGACAAGAAAAGGCATTTTCTATGAGAGTGTCGGCGATGTGCGATCCGCAAAATGCGGAACGCACATTGCCGGTGTCCGTGTTTTTCTGATCCGCAAAACACATACAGACGTGTGAATGGACCCTTAGCGCTGCTGAAAATCATCCCCACAGAATCATGCTACCACCTCCATGCTCACATTAGGAACTGTACTGGCCAGAGAATGAGTGGTGCCTGGTTTCCTCCAGACATGTCACTTCACATTCAATCCAAAGAATTCAATTTTGTATCATCAGATCAGAAAACATGTTTCTTATGGCCTGAGAGTCCCTTAAACAAACTCCTATTGGGCTGACATGTACCTTAAAGACTTTGCCTGAAATTCTTCAATTTTAGGCTACTTTCACACTAGCGTTCTGCTGTCCGCTCGTGAGCTCCGTTTGAAGGGGCTCACGAGCGGAGCAGAACGCTTCCGTCCAGCCCTGATGCAGTCTGAATGGATGCGGATCCGCTCAGACTGCATCAGTCTGGCGGCGTTCAGCCTCCGCTCGCCTCCGCACGGCCAGGCGGACAGCTGAACGCTGCTTGCAGCGTTCGGGTGTCCGCCTGGCCGTGCGGAGGCGAGCGGATCCGTCCACACTTACAATGTAAGTCAATGGGGACGGATCCGCTTGAAGATGACACAATGTGGCTCAATCTTCAAGCGGATCCGTTCCCCATTGACTTTCAATGTAAAGTCTGAACGGATCCGCTCAGGCTACTTTCACACTTAGAAAATTTTCTAAGTTTTAATGCAGACGGATCCGTTCTGAACGGATGCGAACGTCTGCATTATCGGAGCGGATCCGTCTGATGAAACATCAGACGGATCCGCTCCGAACGCTAGTGTGAAAGTAGCCTAAGAAACATAGGTCCTGTCCCGTATATTGAGGCACTGAGGTCCCATGAACTGTGTTCATCGGGACCTCTGTGCCCTAATACACTTGTGTCTCTGAGGGCTAAAGACAATTCCCTTGACCTTATGGCTTGCTTTTTGCTGTGACATCTACTGTCAGCTGTGGGATCGTATATGGATTTGGGTCTTTCTCGAATCCTATCGAATCAACTGAATTTACCGGAGGTGGACTGCAATTTAGGGTAGGAGTAGGGACACAGGTATGGAAAAGCCAACGTTTTACCTGCAAAATCAGATTTTTTTTTTATTTTAAGAGATTTGCATAACATTGTACAAACCTGGTTTTGCTTTGTGGGGTTTTGTGTGTAGAAAAAATTTAATACTTTCTGAATGTACTATACGTCTATAAGTATATAGATGACTCTTGTATACTTAGGGACTGCAATTATTGCTCTACAGAACACCTGAACTGTGAGTGTTGCATTCATTGATGTAGCCCATGGGTATTCTACTGTAAGCGACAACACTTTACAACCCACTTTTCTCTAAAGCCACATAATAAGTAAAGCACATTTAGTACACTTAGCACTTAGAGATAATCTTCAAAATCCAGCAGTAATGACCAAACACAACTAGGAATTTCAAGTCCTCCATATATGAGTGATATTTGAGATCTTGCTTTACAAACAGCTGAGCTAATGCATTACAGCTGACCTACATGATGCTCGGGGAACCATTAGCATTCTGTATAAAGGACTCTTGTCTTTACTATAGCATACCATGTTAAATATATTTAACCTGACGTCACAGCAAACAATGATGACTTAAATTTTTTTGACATTTAAAGGTATTGTATGGGAGTAGAAAGAAGGGTCTGATCCAGAAACAGCGCCACTCTTGTCCATTGGCTGTATCAGGTATTGCAGTTAAGCCTGTTCAGTCTCCAGACACAGCCGATGGATATGTAGTAGACTGGAAAATGATTATTGGATGGACGCAGACATATCAAATGGTAGATTTTTTGCGCAGGCATCAGCATTTTGCTGAAAAGTATGACTATTTGCAATTTTACACCACTCTTGCCCAATTTTTAAAAACTGGGTTGGGCTTTCCAGGAGGGAGTGGTCTCATGCGGTTTAATAGAATTACTATAATTTTGCGGCAGAAGTTAGAGTAAATTATAGAAGAAAACTACCCCAACCTGATTGTTGCCACACAGTACGCACAGCGTATGGGGCTGATAGGGTGCAACCAATAATTATATGGTCGATGCATCTAGCCTCTGGCTCTTGTTCCACATCAACCTCTCTCCTTTATTTTTCCTTTTCTTTTCTTTCTTTCCTTCCCTCCCCTTCTTCTCCTCCCCTTTCTCTTTTCTTCTCCTTCTTTTTCCTTCCCTCCCCCTTTTTTTCCCCCTCCCCCCCCCTCCCTCCTTCCCCCCCCCCTCCCCTTTCTCTCTCCCCCTTCCCCTTCCTCCCCCCCCCTTTTTTCCTTTCCTCCCTCCCCCCCCCTTTCTTTTCTTTCTCTCCTTTCTTTTTCTTTTCCTCCTTTTCTTTTCTTCTCTCGGTTGTTATTCTTTTCACAGCACTAGTGGCTCTCAGTACACCATATGAATTTATATATATATCTAAGTTGATACATAATTGTATGCACTTTGCACTTTCTACAATTCACTGGCTCATACAGTGAAGGTACACATAAATATACATGAGGTGATTTGTTTTTTACACAATATGGATTTTTCATATTTTTATTCATATTTATATATATATTTTTTCACTTGATATATGAATTACCAGTGGTATTATTATACCAAGGGTCATGCATATAATAAATATATACACTTCTCTTATGGAGTGGTATATATTCTCCTATTTATGCACTTTGCACTTTCTTATTATCACTGTTAATATTTGATGATTCATAGATGTAAAGGTTAGGCATGAGCCTATAGGATAGATGTACATCTGTTATCTGAATAATGAGAGAGAGGATGCCTTACTCATTGGTTAAATGGTACGTCTGTGGAATAAGTTGCTATATGATGCGTGTATGTAGTGAATAACCTTGTATATTAATCTTTATATTTATATGAATTTGGTTTTCAGTTCTGTATGTCCATATTAAATGATTGATGTATGTGTCTATCCGGTATAATTTGACTGCATATGTACGTTCTTTTGGCCTGTTAAATATACGGATATCTCTATATGATGGATCCGAATCATATAAGTAAGTTGGGATGACGCTACTGAGCTGCGACTAGCCTGTGCGCGCTCAAGTGACGTCATTCGGATCACGTGACCAGAAGCGGATCACATGCTTCCGGGTGGTCACGTGTTCCCCTAGATGCCGGCATCCAGGAAGTTCATTTGAGTAAATCCGGCGCAGTCCGGTGATGTAGGAATAATGATTACCGGTATGTGGATTGGCTGATGCTTGTATTTAAACCATGTCCTCCAGTGATGACGCTACCCCCAGACGAAGGTACGCCGAAACGCGCGTTGGGGTTGGCGCCATCCTGGAGGAGACTCTGTATGGGTAAATGTCCCTTTTCTCATCATGTATGATTTCTTATATGCATGATCATGTTTCTTGTACAATTCTCTAGGATAGGGACTCCGTTCAATGTATGTCTCCTCCAGTGATGTTGCTTTTATCTCCTGCACTGATTCTTTTAATCATGTATGTTGTATAATGTGATTTTGTAATAAAGGACATAATTCAGCACCAGCGGTCTGGCATTTTCTATGTAGGTTGTCTATTTATATTTATTGCCATAGGCTAGTTTAGCACTTTAATGTGTATTCAATTGATGGTTGCGGTATCTATTTTGGTTGTTGCCATAAGGTTTGATCTTTTGGCACATGGACTTCCAGAAGATGCACCACATTTATTACGAGGCCTAGGCGGCTTAATAAATTTGCTGCACCTTATTCCAGCACAAGGCTTGTCTTAATAAATTCCTCCCATTGTCTGTTAATGTGTTGAGTGAACCATCTGCTAAGCGTGATGACTTCTTTGAAGGCTATATATAAGGCTACTTTCACACGAGCGTTCGGGTGTCTGCTCCGTTTGAAGGGGCTCACGAGCGGCCCCGAACGCATCCGTCTGGCCCTAATGCATTCTCAGTGGAGGCGGATCCACTGAGAATGCATCCGCCTGCCAGCGCTCAGCCTCCGCTCAGTGAGCGGACACCTGAACGCTGCTTGCAGCGTTCGGGTGTCCGCCTGGCCGTGCGGAGGCGAGCGGATCCGTCCAGACTTATAATGGAAGTCAATGGGGACGGATCCGCTTGAAGATGACACCATATGGCTCAATCTTCAAGCGGATCCGTTCCCCATTGACTTTCAATGTAAAGTCTGAACGGATCCGCTCAGGCTACTTTCTGACTTAGAAAATTTTCTAAGTAATAATGCAGACGGATCCGTTCTGAACGGATGCAAACGTCTGCATTATCGGAGCGGATCCGTCTGATGAAACATCAGACGGATCCGCTCCGAACGCTCGTGTGAAAGTAGCCTAACAAAGTTTGTAAAAATTAGTTTCTAAAATGGGGTCATTTATGGGTGGTTTCTACTACGTAAGCCCCACAAAGTGACTTCAAAACTGATTTGATCCTTAAAAAAAAGTGGATTTTGGAAATTTTCTTAGAAATGTGAAAAATTGCCTTTAAATAAGTCTTCTAACCTTCATCCTAAAAAAAATAGCATTTACAAAATGATGCATACATAAAATAGACATATGGTGAATGGCAATTAATACATTTTTCATAAGTTATCATTATCCATCTTAAAAGGAGAAAAATTCAAATTTCCAAAATAGTGAATTCTCTGTAAATTTTTGTTTTTTTTATAAATCAATGTAAAACCTATAGAATCAAATTCACTACTAAAATGAAGTATGACGTGTCATAAGAAAACTATCTCAGAATTGCTTGAATAAATAAAAGTGTTCCAAAGTTATTCTCACATATGTAAAGTGACAAATGTCAGATTTGCAAAAATAAGCTGTATCAGGAAGGTGAAAAATGGCCTGAAGGGGTTAAAGAAAGCACAGTAGGATGCAATCCTCTCTGTCAGAAAATCATTTTACTATCAGAACGAATAAGCCAATTGCAAATGCAGAAGCATATTTTACATGTACAGTATTTCCTACCGTATTGAATATAGTATATCAGTGGTCCCCAACAACTGGGCAGCGGACCAGCACATGGAGAAGGAGACTTCATCTCTGCTCAGTGGGCTTTGTCTTCACCCTTGCTGTGACGCTATCCAATTGCTGTGGACCGCTTCACAGCAAGGGAGAAAAAGAGCTGTTATTGTAAGAATTACTTAGTCTCACAAGAACAGGTCATCTTCTTCCTGGTTGTGAAGTGGTCCACAGCAGTTGGATGGCGTCACAGCAAGGATGAAGACAAAGCCCACTGAGCAGAGATGAAGTCTTCTCCTCACTGTGCCTAGTAGAAAACCTGTGTAGGCTTACAGTGCAACTCTAAGGGGGGCAAGAGTGGCAGTTCAACCTCCTTTCAAACTATTATCTATTGTCAGTAGTAGTACATGGCTTCATAAGAAATCTGAGCAAATATCTGGCCATTTGCTTTAGATGTGATATAACAGTGCCCTTATATATGCTACTGAATATATACATACATGCCACCACCTATACTATGCTACACTAGAGGACAATTATCTTGCAGGAAAGTATTCCGTGGCACAAAAAAGGTTGGGGACTGCTGCAGTATACCACTGCCAAGCGTAATAAATAATCCAGATGGTGGGATGTATTTTGTATCAGCTTTTTAAGTATACAGTATCTACAAGATATAACAGTTCTGTTCTCAGCTAGTTAGCCTAGTGAGAAGTGATAGTCTGCAAGTCATATAAGTACTATTACTTACGTGTTAGTTTATGTCTGTCTAGCTGCTGAGCGCTGTGTAATAGTAACCCCATATTTCATGATTACTACACATTCTTGGTGTACGTGCTTAATGAGCGCTGCTCACCATTGGCATTTAATAACCTGTTAGTGCTAAATCCACTAACACATATCAATAACATATCAGTTGAAGGTAAACAGTATTTTTGGCAGATAACGAATGCTCTTCGACGTATTAATGTGTTAAAATCTAACTCAAAACCTGAAATATCCATTGTACCCCCACATCCCTTTGTTAGTGTTTACAGGGTTACAAGAAGCTGAGATCTAGAGAGCTGTTTGATGGTATCCTCACACTGTAGAGCTGTTTTAGCAGTCCCTGTGTCTGCCTGTGACTTGAAGGGAACACAAGTATCAGACATTTTCATGGTTTTTCATGGTTTTGTGAAACCCCGATTCTTCATGGTTTTTTAGGATGTGATTTTTATTCTGACGTGGTTTTTCACCCTTTTTTTTAATGCGGTCTTGACGTGGTTTTGCATCCTTTGATTTTCAGTGGAAACTTTGGATGTGAATTCTGTGCAGAGTCAAGAATGAAAATGTCACTTATTTTTCCTTTGGGAAGGTTTTTATATCTGCAAGTGGAAAAAAGTGGCATATGAATTGAACTGTTTCCCCATATAATTCAATGGAAATTAATTGGGTTTTTGGTGCAGTTTTTGGGTGTGGAATCCGCTTCAAAATTCATGTCTAAAAAAACTCTGTGTGAGCATTCCATTACACTACTGGAAAGTGCTGCTTCCACTGTTCTCTGTTACAGGGATCTGGATTTGATAGACATCTGGGGGGTCGTTTACTTATGAAAAAAACATCTAAATTAGGCGTATTTCAGGCACAGAGTGTGGCGCAAAGGTGCTTTGTACCCAAATCTGCGAATCTTTCCCGCTTATGCCAGGTTTACAAAAGTGAGTGTGGAAAGGGGACAGGATGGAAGGCCTGTCTTATTCATCATACTCTACGCCTAAAAGCGTAGGCATAGAAACTGGTCTCAAAGTTATTCATCGAAGTCTAGAGCGACTTCGGACTTAACACATTTTGTCTCGCTGCAGCACATACATTTTGATGCAGTATGTAGACAGGTCTCCGTACAGCATTAAAACGAAGTTGGGGAAATAATCGATTTTTAATCTTGGATCCGAAGCTCAATTTGCTCACCCCTAGTTATGATATATTTTATTTGTCTTCTGGTATTCAAACTGAAAACCTCCTGGAGGGTGCCGCTATGTTTCAGGTGTTATAAATTTCCATGGGGCTTGAGTGGCGAATCCCGGAAATATTGTGTTACCACTCCCAAAAAGCCAGTTTTTAGCAGTCAGGTGCTAATTGGATTTCCTCCAAAGTGGATGTGTATTCCACACAGGCTTCCAAATGGAGCGGCAATGTACAGACAATATTACAGAATGGTGGCATCAAAGTGTACAGAAAGGTAGGCCTCTATTTATCACATTAGTAGAATGATTAAGCAACAAACTATGTCAATGCATAAAACCTATGGCCCAGATTTACTAATCCTATGGATGGTATATACTTAGACAGGCTGTCTAGACATGCACCAGATCTATCACAATGGCTTAAGCTGGATGATAAATGTGGTGCAGGGAGAGACACTTTTCTTTGACTTCAGACCAGCTATTTGTTGGCTTACTTTGAGAAAGAATTTTAGACCAGAATCATGGTGCATTCTTGGTGCAAAACAGTGTATCTTAAGCCATTCTCCTTCTCATTAAGCCTCACCCCAAGGTAAAAAGAGGTGGTCATTTATTATACTGAAATACGCCTATATTATCATCCTATCATCATTTTATATGCCTGTTTTAGGCGTAGAAAATGGGTCAAAATGTAAGACAGGAAGGAAGCTGTCTTACATTTAGAACCGGCAGTGGATCCGCCAAAGTAATGTAAAAGCCGGCGCCTCTACATAACATCAGAGGTTCCTCCGCCAGCTATGGGGCTTTTTTAAGACTTTTTAAAATTATGATTCCGCTTAATAAATAAAAATTGACTTTCGCATAGTCTGGGAGTGTTTGATGTATTACGCGTATTCCTTTAATCAATCTTCTGATCTTGAGGGACTAAACAAGCTACTATTGTGTGGGGTTGTCCAAGATGTAGTTTTTAGGTGCTGCATCTTTTCACAGTCATAAGATCACTCAATTGTAAGAACTTACTACTATTTAGTGTTCAGGCTTCATGAAAGCCTCTATCATGCAATGTTAATGGCCAACTGAGATCGTTATTGTCAATCATCAATGCAACGAGAGCAGCATGTAGATAGCTGTACCCTATGCCCTTCCAGGAGAATGTCTTTCTTCTTAGTGCCATAATTATTGTAACCAGAGAACCTTCAGATATGTTCTAGGACAATTGTCATTTCAAAATGGGAAACTGATCTGGTGATGTGATGGAAAGTATTTAACCAAATATTCTCGAATGTTGATGTTATAAGCATATCATTAACATTTATAATATATGTCTTTCAATATCTGTAGTATAGCATCCTATTTACATCACGTTTTGAATTTACGTGTCTCCCCTTTACAGCTTTATGGTTATGACATCCTAGATGTGCAAAAGGGTTTTTCCTGTGAGGTATGTGAAGAACATTTGAATGTAAGGACCCCAAAAGAACAAATACTGCCACAAATTATGAAGGCAGCTTGGATACTAATATGGTCCAACACATAGATTGTGGTTTAGAATTAAAACTAGATCCATAAGGCTCAGAGAATTTGGACTTTATTCTTCATCCTCCTTAAATAGGTTACCCAGACTTAGAAAAACATGACTGCTGTCTTCCAAAAACTGTGTTGCGCCTGTCCCTATGTTGTTTGGGTTATTGCAGCTCAGCTGAATTAAAGAGGTTGTCTTACTTCAGCAGATAGCATTTATCATGTAGATGAAGTTAATACAAGGCACTTACTAATGTATTGTGATTGTCCATATTGCCTCCTTTGATGACTGGATTCATTTTTCCATCATGCATGGTTTCCATGGTCACGACCACCCTGCAATCCATCAGTGGTGGTCGTGCTTGCACGCTATAGGAAAAAGCATCAGCCTCTCTGGTTGCCAGGTCTGTGGGAGTGCACATCGGCTAGTGCTTTTTCCTATAGTGTGCAAGCACGGCCACCGCTTATGGATTGCAGGGTGGTCGTAACCATGGAAACCATCAGTGTATAATGTGATGGAAAAATGAATCCAGTCAGCAAAGGAGGCAATATGGATAATAACAATACATTAGTAAGTGCCTTGTATTAACTTCCTCTATATAATACATGCTATTTGCTGAAGTGAGACAACCCCTTTAAGTTCAATGGAATTTAGCTGCAATACCAGCCGCAACCTACATACAGGTGTGGTGTCGTTTGTGAAAGAAAAGAGTCATGTTTTTTAAATCTTGAACAGCCAGAATTGCTCGGGGAACGGGGACACTGTGACATCTACATGAGGCTGAACATGCAGTGGCCTATTAGCATACAACTTTGCAAGTGATACCTCAGTTTTGGCAGGGATTTGGTAGTAAGCAGAAGCTACAAGGTCTGCCTGTACCCTAACACAGAACAGTAGGTGACCTAGCTGATGACAATATAGCACTAGCACAGTACCTAGGAAATTGGGTGGAGCTCCTCATCCGTGCTAATATGACTGAAAATGGCTGTCAATAATTCTTGTCGAAGCAAAGGAGACAGACAGCACATAGCGTTTTGTAGGATTTTCCTCTCAGATTTTTTATTTGGGAATTTTTAAAAGGGATGGCCCATCTCACACTTTGGTGGCATATCGCTAGGATATGCCATCAATGTCTGGAACCCACACCTATCTCTAGAACAGGCCTCCCAAAACTAAGGAGAGTGCACTATGCATGAGTTCTGGAAATAACCAAGCATGCTCCCTCAGCTCTTTTCAGAACTCCCGTAGCCCATGCACGGTATGCTCTCCATCACTTTGGGGGCCCTGTTCTAGACATAGGTGTGGGTCCCAGAGTTAGGACCTGCACCTATCAGACATTGGTGGCATATCCAAAGTGCGAGATGGGCCCACCCCTGCAACTTATTTATTTTATTAGTTCTACTATTACCCAAGTGAGCCTATAGGCAAAGTACCTCACCATATGCCGATTCAGTGGTATATATTGGAGACCTCCACAAAATATATATGTCATGCAATACTCTCAACATGTTCCTTTATAGGTTCAAAGCCAAATGTACACAGAGCCTAAACATATCGTCAGTCATGCCAGGAAGGTGCATATCTAAGAGAACAGACAATAACTGAATGTGTGTCATGTAGGCTTGATTTAGTCATTTAAAACTACTTATATTTATTCTCGAGCACCATGGAACGGTGAAAATGCTGGTGGTGCATTGTCCGACCTGCATTTCTGCAGAACAGAAGGTGGCCACGCTGAAAATAAGCAAGATATGGATGTAGTTATGGAGCTGGCAGGGCATGTGACCCCAGTCCTGCATGACTGCGGGGCAGCCATCAGATCTCCTGCCTTGGTAAGGGTTTTTAGTTACAATGTTAAACAGCAAGCTGACACCACTGTTGCTAGGCAACCACCCACACTTGTTCAGGCCATGTGAGCTAACTCTGCTCATGCAGAAAGTATTGAGGCAGACAGCACTGAAGGGAGTCTGTCAGTAGGCTAGAGCCTACTAAACTGCTGTCAGAGCTTGGTAAGGACCAATGCAATGTGGGTAATAATAACTTCTTTCTGGGATTCGCGTCCCCACCTATCCCTTGGTTGAACTTGATGGACTTGTCTTTTTTCAACCGTATCAACTATGTAACTATGTAGCTTTTATTATTGGCAAGATTGATAAGATGTTTTATTGAACTGGGTGCCACTTCAAGCATCACTGTTAAAAAGGACCTCAGAAAGAAGACAGTCAGTACTCCGTTCTTCCAATGGTGTGGTGCACGTGTCTAGGGTCAGCGTCCCCGGAACAAATATAAAGATAAGACCGGCACTCACTGGTAAGTTGTATTTATTATGTGACAATAAAAGCAAAAAGAAGTTGCAACTTACCAGTGAGTGCCGTTCTTATCTTCATATTTGTTAAAAAGGACCTGTCACTACAAAATTCTGTGTAATCTGTAGGCAGCATGGTATAGAGCAGGAGAAACTGAGCAGATTGATGTTTAGATTTATGCAGATATCTACACACTCCCACAGATGTACTCAGCCATAACATTAAAAGTGAATAACATCGATTATCTCATTAAAATAACACCTGTCAAGCATTGACTTGATTACTGGTTTATAAACTCTCCAAAATGGCAGGTTTTGCAGGGTTCTTGGTATGCAGTGGTTAGTACTTTTAAAACATGGCCCAGGAAGGACATTTGGGAAACTGGTGACAGTGAAAGTCTTGATTACTCCGCCCATACTGGATGGATGACAGCTTTCTCTGTATTAGTGTGTTTACAAATAAAGCTGTTAATCACTGTGTGTGGGTGTGGTTATCAGGACTCTTACCTTGCCTTCTAGGAGTCCTGTAAGGCTTTCCTCTGCTTTTTAATCAGAATTCCTTTTTCAAATTTTCTCAATATTGCTCTAGTGGCAGCTAAAATCATCTGACAGGTTCACTTTAAATCTTGAATGAACCTCGATACAAGGGGAAAAGAAACAGCTGTATGTGGCGCTGCAAAGATAGGGACCTCCATGATAAAATGAATACTTTATTTGGTGCAGAAACAACACGTTTCGAGGTTGTACTAACTCCTTCTTCAGTACAACTTTGAAACGCATTGTTTCTGCACCACATAAAGTATTCTTCAAATCATTTTGGAGCTCCCTATCCTTGCAGTGCTGCATATAGTCGTTTATTCTTCCCTTGTATCAAGGCTATTTCAATGACAGCTCTGACTTGTACCTCTGCTGGAGGGCAGCATGCAGCAGCAGGATTGACTATACTCCTTAAATTCTGATTGGCCGTTTTGCACCCAGCACAACGGTATGAGGTGAGCAGTCCCTTGTCTTTAGGGCATCACCTCTTCTATGTGGTCCTACCTATGCTACTTGTGCTCTCTTTCTCTACTCAGATCTTCACTTTAAATCTAAGCATACCATAGCACACCATGTGCATACTACTGCATGGTGCCATGTTACATTTAAAAAAAGACCAAATGTTTGATCATGTTAGAACTTGGAGACTAGTTCTGGAAAAATATCACATCAGACCAAAATACTAAAGGCGACACAGGCTTTCTGAACGGTTTAAATTTCAGGTGCTTAACAACTATCAATCATACACAGATATTAATACTCTATGAATCTTTGATGTGAGATGTTAACCACAACTGTCATTACTCTCCCATCACTAAATAAAGATAATCATTCATATGTACGTTCTACAGGCAAACCGTGCCCTAGACCTTATTCTTGTAACTAAGGAGAACCCTGGATTAAGTTTCAAATTTTTCAGATCAGCATCTTTTCCAACTTTTTGTGTCTCACTTACATAGTTGTAAAATATGTTCTCCATCTTATCTTTAAAGTATTATAAAATAACCATTTCACTGCCTGGGTTAAACTTGCAAGTGTGTAATGGATATAATGAGAATTCATAGAATCAACTGAATCAGCTGCCAATTGGTCTTAAAAAAAAAAAGCTATAAAATGACTTGTCAGAACTCCAATATTCTTAAAATAATAAAAAATATATATAACACTGAAAAAGGATGCCAAAAGATTGAAAGTTGACTTGTGCCTAATATTTACTATTTTTCTTTTAAGTTTTTATTTTATTTTCTTCAGGATAATTTTTTAAAGGTTTATTAGAGACTAAGTTATTGTTTTGTCAGGTTAATAATTCATGGTGAATCAGAGGGACTTTTATTTTGAAGAAATATTTTATTTTGCTTTTGAAATGAATTAATTAATAAACGATTACTAACATAATTAAAAAGTTTAAAAAAATGAACTTTAGTTTTTGGACACAAGGTCATGGGTTAAAGTTGTTCTAAATGAGCACAAAATATCCTCTGTGTGATGTCCATTGGTTGAGATTTTTCAATATGTATCAGGGTTGCCAACCAGAATTTTTCATTTTTTCTTCTTGGACAACTTATCCCACAATCACAGACAGACAACATTTTTTATGGACAAAATGGAAAACTATAAAGAATGATAATTATTACAAGTAACACAAAGTCTATAGCTCAATATACTGTTGAGAACTCATTACAAGTATTTACTGTGAGCTGTAAAATTATGATAATTACCACCAATATAATATAATCAAATATTACCAGACTTAAAAAAAAAAAATCACGGACATATCTAGATTTTTTTCATGGACACAGGAAAAAAGATGCCTATGTTTACGGACTTTAAGAAATTTCTGGACAGTTGCCAACCCTGGTGTGTATAGTGCATGATTTCATGATGCATTCTGCACAACTTTTTTAGATGGTGTTCGTAAGTGTATGGTGTAATTTAGAAAAATAGATCATATAGCTTTATTAGTATTAGGCTATTCATAAAAAAAGGAAACAAATATCTATGTATTCAGCTGTAAATAAAAAGTTTATATACCCTTCATATGAAATCTACACAGTCCTTCATATATATATGCTTGAGAATGGTCCCAGTAAGCGGACCGAAACGTCGCACAGGTGTATATAGGGTCCCACTTTTTTCACCAAACGGATGTGCTGCGGTGTCTTTCTTTATTTTATATTGTACACCTTGGTAAGGTGTTTATCGCCGCTGGCACCCACACCCGACCACCAGGAGTGCTGCCCTGATTTCTTTTCCTATATATATATATAGGAACGAAGAAAGGACAGCACTCCAAGTAAAAATATACTGGTCTTTAATCACCCATGCAGATGGCAACGTTTCAGCTCCAAACAAGAGCCTTTTTCAAGCCTGGGGTAAGCAGCAATATCCCTGGACATAGCACCCATATTGCTTGTTTCCAGTGCCGCCGCTACTTTCCCTTTTTTTATATATATATATATATATATATATATATATATACATATATACATACTATTAATAAAGCAATATAGGAAAAACATCCTTAACATGAATATCTATCAATCTATATATTAACTGCTCAGCTTATATAATTGAAATGACTGTATATTCAGCAGCCTGATATATAATACTGATCCAAAAGATAATTTAAAAGATTTAGCTTTGTTGGATCAAACGTACATAATAATGTGCCTGTCCTCCACTTTGCAGTACATCAAAATGTTCAGATACTCTCTGGAGGCAGATATTTATTTACAACATCCTGAAATCTATCTCTGTCCCTACTTCACCACCCTCCAGTCAGACAGTAATAAATGCAGATGAGTCTGTCCTACCAGGTTTGGCTGGTTCAGGCATGGTTGGGTCACACTCGTTGTGGGTCCAGAGACAAACTCCCTCTTCAGGCTTCTCCTTGTCTCTTTAAACACAGTGCCTGTTCTCCTCCTGAGACCTTGATAAATGTCACCTGACCCCTGTTACTAGGTGCCAAATTCCTAAGCCGTTCCATAAACTTCCCTAAAACTTGATTGGATGCTAGGGAATTATATCCTAGCCTTAATAGTATCAAGCAGCAGAAGAGATAGGATCTAAGCCTGTTGATGAAAAGTCTCACTATAAGTAAGATCAGCTGCACACAGTGAAAAAGAGAATTGGGAGGGGATGTACATTTCAGTTACCACTTCACACAGTGAACAATCCACACCAGAGACACTGTATTTATGAATTTCTAATCATCGGCTACCACCAATGATATATATAATTCTGGAGAATCTTAGATGCATTATACTACAGTTCATCATAAACACTTAAAACAACAATAGACATTCCATACTATATTTGGACCTCCAAGTAGGAAGAAAGTGTTCCGAGAATATGAAAATGAAAATAACCATGATGCCCAGTTTGAAGAATGCTTTGATTTTGTTGTTATGCATGATAAAGGAACTTAAACGTTTTTGGAATCTTTACACTTTATATCCAGTTTTGTTTCTCCTTTTATGTACAGGTATATATTATTGCTTTTTTTGTCTTATGTTATGCATTTAAAGGGGTTGTGCAGTGAGTTAATACTAGGTCATCAATAACAGATTGACAGGGGTCCAACTCCAGGCACCCCCACTAACCAATTGTTTGAAGGGGTCACTGCGCTCGTGCCAGCACTGCTTCGTCATCAAAATTATCTGTACGACATCTACTTTGCAGCGGCATTGCAGTATACTTACAACTGTTTGTACTGTTCACTAGAATGAGACAGAGAAGGTAATTACTCTGTGCTGCCGATGCAAAGTAGATGACCCGCAGGTCATTTTGAAGAGGAAGCAGGCCCCTCACATTGAATCTACTTACCTGGCTCCCCACTCCCTGTACCATTCTCCGTCACCATCTGCCATTGGCTGCTCCCCCCCCTGACACCGGATGTTTTCATCTGCGCACGGGGAGAAACAGCTGCGCCGGTGCAGGGACAAGGAGTGGCGCGGAGAGTGGGGAGCCAGGTAAGTAGATTCAGTGTGAGGGGCCCGGCCTATGGGGGAGCATTTGTTAGTCTCGGATAACATAATATTTATATACTTATGTGGTGGAATTACTTGATAATCTTTCTTTTTCTCACTTTCTTACTAACTTCTTGGTGACCTTTTGATAGACTAGTGTTTATGTGTAGCAGAGCAGCCAGTCTGTAGAGACAAAGCTGAAGTGGGCAAGGAGGCAATAGAGCTAAGATGTAGTCACTGCACACAACTCTGACCTAATTGCGCTTAGATAATAAAATAGCAAGAAATAGCAAGAAAGCATCGCATATAGGTACTGGCTTAAATTTACAGTAATTATTGAGTTCATGACTAAATATCCATTTTAATCAGGGGTCAGCACTAACCTATTGCTACACTGTTGACGTGTGGTGGACCATCGAAGCTGGAATACAAATGACATTGGCTAAACTAAAGTGCAGAGTCTAAATGATTCTATGGATTTACCCTTTAATCCATATACAGGTGCAGCAAACCCCTAAGGAGCCGTTGCAGAGAATAGGAGTGGTAGTGGACCTTATGAGATATTATGTCAAGGAGTAATTCGCCAAGCCAAGACTACTCTATGTTCTGCAAGTGGGGATTTCTTACAGAGATGACTAGATGCCTGTGCAGTACTCCAGACTTGGGGGTATCTGCAATTGTTATTGTATTCTAAATAGTTACTATTATTATATATTATGTTTTTATCTGTTACTTCTATTAAGGAGTATATAAGTAGGCAATGGTTGTCAAGGAACAGAACTAACCACGCAGTGGAAATGTAGTTCTGAAGAATGAGGCCAGAAGTAAACATATAACAGTCTCTTTTACTAAGTGCAAGTTATAACTTCAAGAACATTCAATAGAAGCGGATTCCAAGTGCAATTTTCTAGCACCAGTAAGGAATATGGAGGAAAGTTGAATGACTGAAATGTAGTAGTTAGAAGTGTATATATTGACTGTCAGGTCCAGACGTTAGCTTTAGCTGGTCTCAGCTGGTCACTCTGCTGTCTGATTCCTTTCAAGAATATACTTGAGGAAATTTTTAGTTATTTTCTCTGGAGAATCCTTCATAGGAGTAAGAGCTTACACGTGTGCTTCCTCTCCTCACTCAGGTTACACAGGAACTCCCCATCCTGGCAGGAAGCAGGACCAGCCCATTCCTACGAAGAGAGGAGAAACCGCGTGGTAAGCCCTGTTCCTTGACAACCATTGCCTACTTAATAGACGTAACGGATAAAAACATAACAATATATAATAATACAAACTATTTACAATACAATAACAATTTCAGATATCCCCCAAGTCTGGGGTACTTGAACAGGCATCTAGTCATCTCTGTAAGAAATCCCCACTTGCAGCACATAGAGAAGTCTTGGATTGGTGACCGTAGTGCAGCAGTAATGGAAACATAAGCAGGAATTGGCAACAAGTAGTTAGCAAGATCAAAGTGTGAGGAGGGAGCGTACTTAAAAACAGATTCAAAGGTCAATAACATATGAAACTAGAGATAATAAGTATAAGTCCAATGGGTAATCCAGAGAAACACCAGAAGGCAAGCCAAGGTTAGAATCACAGGTAACAGGCTAGAAAGTCACTTAAATGCTGGAACGGAACCTGTAAATCATCAGCTGGTTACTAGTGGAAGGAAATCTCTTTATGTAGGATAAGTGATGTCATCTTCTGGCGCTGGCAAACTTGATGCCTCAGAACTAGAGTTAAGTGAATCGAATCCAACGAAGTGGAATTCGATCCGAATTTCAGGATAAATTAGATTCAGCGCGAAGCTGAATCTGCTTGTGTTTGTGGTAGTGAATCGATTTAACCTGAAATAGTGTAAAAAAAAAACATACCTACCTCCTGCATTTGCTTGTGACGGGCCGGCCACAGCCATCTTGATTGAAGATCTCGGCGGAAACGTATGATGTCACCATGCTGGCGTAACAACATCATCTTAGGCCACTTGGGATTTCGCACCAGATGTCCAAGCAAGATGGTGGCAGCCAGCCCGTTACAAGCAAATGGAGGCGGTAAGTATGATTTTTTTTCTGTTAATTTTACACTGTTTTTACTTTCATATGCCGCAATCATGTATGAACGCAGCATCTGAGGGGTACAATGATGGGGAGTGGCACTATTGCAGCTCCCTGTCATTGCACCTGCTACTTACAAAAAATGCGCTTCATGACTTTTATTCGTCACAAAACAAATTTTTTCGTAAAATTTGGCGAAGCAGCATCTCTTCTCAGAACTAGAGAGTCAGAACAGAACTTCCAAGGTGGCGCTTAACAGCTGCGTGTCTGTGGTGACCAGACTTTTGCAGCAAGGAATAATAGGTGGGCTCTGCTAGTTGTATGGCAACCACTTCCTTGTGACATCCAGGAGCAGGATCACAGATAAATAGCAGTATTTTCCATTTTATGGACCTTTCTAGAAGGAGTCACCAAGGAACTAAGAGGATGCCTTGAATATAAATTCTTAAGAAGTAATAGGACTTGGGATTGTTGTTTAAAGGGAACCTGTCACCGGGATTTTGAGTATAGAGCTGAGGACATTGGTTGCTAGATGGCCACTCGCACATCCGCAATACCCAGTCCCCATAGCTCTGTGTTCTTTTATTGTGTGTGAAAACGATTTGATACATATGCAAATTAACCTGAGAGGAGTCCTGTACGTGAGATGAGTCAGGGACAGGACTCCTCTCAGGTTAATTTACATATCTATCAAATCAGTTTTTTTTACACAATAAAAGCACACAGAGCTATGGGGACTGGGTATTGCGGATGTGCTAGCGGCCATCTAGCAACCCATGTCCTCAGCTCTATACTCAAAATCCCGGTGACAGGTTCCCTTTAAAGGGGTTCTGCACTTTCATTTAACTGATGATCTATCCTCTGGATAGATCATCAGCTTCTGATCGGTGGGGGTCCGACACTCCATTCAAGTGAACAGAGCTTAGCCGCGCCCACGCTAGTTGATACTAGTAGTGACGTCAGTGGGCCGGCGGTAAACAGTGAGAAGGCGGCGGCTCTGCTGGAGCACCGCTGCCTTCTGACACAGCTGATTGGCGGGGGTCCCAGGTGTCGGACCCCCGCCGATCAGAAGCTGATGATCTATCCAGAGGATAGATCATCAGTTAAATGAAAGTGCAGAACCCCTTTAAGCATTCAACTTCTATCCTTAGAATGAAATCCCTTCCAGTCAGGTAGAACATTTTCCCATGTATCGTCTTACACTCTGAAAATTGATTTACTTGACTAGTAAATCACTATTTTACTAATTAGCAGGATATTCTTGGAAGGACATTGGAGTACATCTTGATTCTAGAACAAAATTTGCTGACAAGTATAAAGATATTGAAGCTATTAGTAATCCATAGAGCAGGTGGTAGTTTTAAATGGAAAGTTACTGGATTTATCTATTCCAGGATTACCAAAACAGTGTTTTGCAAATTTATTGCTCAAGGATAGTGTTGAGTGAATGGAAGAATCCAAAGTAGACTTTGGATACTTTCAGGGAAAATTTGATTCACAGCGAAGCTAAATTTCCTTGTGCTTTGTGGTAACAAATACATTTTCCCTGAAATGGCAGTAGAAAAAAATAAATCCTAATCACCTTATCTATTTCCGCGGCCATCTTGCTTGAAGATCCCACGTGAAATTTTGTGCGCAATGACCTATGACGTCACCATGCTGGATCTTCAAGCAAGATGGCCGCAGTGGCTTCTTTGTAATCAAATGAATAAGGTAAGTACAATTTATTTATTTTTTATGATTAACCCCTGAGAGGCCTTAATTGATAAGCTTTGTGATAAATTAGCTTGGCTTTGTGATAAATTACCTTGTCACCAAGCGGGTTTCTTTGTAATTAGCAGATGCAATGATGGGGAACGGCAATTGCACTGCTCTCTGTCATAGAAACCATCAGATGCAGCGTTCACCGCTGATCATGACATCTGAGATGCATATTGTGGCTTTCAGGGGTTAATCCGATAAGAAAAAAAATACTCACCTCATCCATTCTATCGTGTACAAGCTGCCGCGGCCATCTTGATGAAGATCCAGTGCGAAATCCGGTGCGGTGAGTGATGATGTATTGCGTGTGATTCCCCTCCCCCCATTTCAGGGAAAATTGATTTGTTACCACAAAGTATGAGGTAGTTCAGATTCACGGCGAATCGAATTTTCACTGAAATTCAGTTTGAAGTCCACTTCATAAACTTCGATTCGCTCAACACTAGCCTTGATATTAATATCAGGTGCTGCAATCAGCGATGAACATGGCATCTGAGGGGTTCAATGACGGGGGTGGCGGAATCATGACAAAGTCATTCATCGCGAAGCAAATAGGGATGAGCGAACCCGAACTGTATAGTTCGGGTTCGTACCGAATTTTGGGGTGTCAGTGACACGGACCCGAACCCGAACATTTTCGTAAAAGTCTGTGTTCGGGTTCGGTGTTCGGCGCTTTCTTGGCGCTTTTTGAAAGGCTGCAAAGCAGCCAATCAACAAGCGTCATACTACTTGCCCCAAGAGGCCATCACAGCCTTGCCTACTATTGGCATGGCTGTGATTGGCCAGTGCAGCATGTGACCCAGCCTCTATATAAGCTTGGGTCACGTTGCGCTGCACGTCACTCTGCTGATTGAAGCATAGGGAGAGGTTGCAGCTGCGACATTAGGGCGAGATTAGGCAGTGATTAACTCCTCCAAAAGACTTCATTCTGTGATCGATCTGCAGCTGTGGATCATTGAAGTGCTAATATTGACTTGCTCACTTTTTTGAGGCTGCCCAGAGCGTTTTTAGATCACTTTTTTTCTGGGGTGATCGGCGGCCATTTTGTGACTTGTGGTGCGCCAGCACAAGCTATCACCAAGTGTATTTAACCATCAATAGTGTGGTTATTTTGTGCTATATCCTACATCAGCTGCAGGCTGAGCCTGTGTCACCGAAGTGCATTTAACCATCAACAGTCTGGTTATTTTTTGGCCATATACTACATCAGCTGCAGGCTGAGCCTGTGTCACCGAAGTGCATTTAACCATCAACAGTCTGATTATTTTTTGGCCATATACTACATCTGGTGCAGGCTGAGCCTGTGTCACCCAAGTGCATTTAACCATCAACAGTGTGGTTATTTTTTGGCCATATACTATATCAGGGGCAAGTTGAGCCTGTCACCCAGTGCCTAAAAAATAGACCTGACATTTCTATTCAACCAAATCTGTACTGTTTTAGCTGGTCAAGTTATTTGTAGTGACCGTAAAAGCACACTTTTTGTTCTGGGTTGAAAAACTATTCCCAAATTTGCCATTCTCAAAATAACTAGTTTCTGGTATATGAGGCCTACTTGAAATCTATCCCAAAAAGGATATCTTACATTGAAGGTACTGATAGTGTCATTCAGAAAAACCTAAGACACACGCTACCGTGCAGATAGAAGTCTGATTCTGTGATTAAACCTTAACCTGTCACACAGTGCAAAAAAAAAACAGGCCTCACATTTCTATTCAAGCAAATCTGTACTGTTTTAGCTGGTCAAGTTATTTGTAGCGACCGTAAAAGCACTTTTTTTTTTCTGGGTTGAAAAACTATTCCCAAATTTGCCATTCTCAAAATAACTAGTTTCTGGTATTTGAGGCCTACTTGAAATCTATCCCAAAAAGGATATCTTACATTGAAGGTACTGATAGTGTCATTCAGAAAAACCTAAGACACACGCTACCGTGCAGATAGAAGTCTGATTCTGCGATAAAACCTTAACCTGTCACACAGTGCAAAAAAAAAACAGGTCTCACATTTCTATTCAAGCAAATCTGTACTGTTTTAGCTGGTCAAGTTATTTGTAGCGACCGTAAAAGCACATTTTTTTTTCTGGGTTGAAAAACTATTCCCAAATTAACCATTCTCAAAATAACTAGTTTCTGGTATTTGAGGCCTACTTGAAATCTATCCCAAAAAGGATATCTTACATTGAAGGTACTGATAGTGTCATTCAGAAAAACCTAAGACACACGCTACCGTGCAGATAGAAGTCTGATTCTGAGATTAAACCTTAACCTGTCACACAGTGCAAAAGAAAACAGGTCTCACATTTCTATTCAAGCAAATCTGTACTGTTTTAGCTGGTCAAGTTATTTGTAGCGACCGTAAAAGCCCTTTTTTTTTCTGGGTTGAAAAACTATTCCCAAATTTGCCATTCTCAAAATAACTAGTTTCTGGTATTTGAGGCCTACTTGAAATCTATCCCAAAAAGGATATCTTACATTGAAGGTACTGATAGTGTCATTCAGAAAAACCTAAGACACACGCTACCGTGCAGATAGAAGTCTGATTCTGAGATTAAACCTTAACCTGTCACACAGTGCAAAAAAAAACAGGTCTCACATTTCTATTCAAGCAAATCTGTACTGTTTTAGCTGGTCAAGTTATTTGTAGCGACCGTAAAAGCCCTTTTTTTTTTCTGGGTTGAAAAACTATTCCCAAATTTGCCATTCTCAAAATAACTAGTTTCTGGTATTTGAGGCCTACTTAAAATCTATCCCAAAAAGGATATCTTACATTGAAGGTACTGATAGTGTCATTCAGAAAAACCTAAGACACACGCTACCGTGCAGATAGAAGTCTGATTCTGTGATTAAACCTTAACCTGTCACACAGTGCAAAAAAAAAACAGGTCTCACATTTCTATTCAAGCAAATCTGTACTGTTTTAGCTGGTCAAGTTATTTGTAGCGACCGTAAAAGCACATTTTTTTTTCTGGGTTGAAAAACTATTCCCAAATTTGCCATTCTCAAAATAACTAGTTTCTGGTATTTGAGGCCTACTTGAAATCTATCCCAAAAAGGATATCTTACATTGAAGGTACTGATAGTGTCATTCAGAAAAACCTAAGACACACGCTACCGTGCAGATAGAAGTCTGATTGTGAGATTAAACCTTAACCTGTCACACAGTGCAAAAGAAAACAGGTCTCACATTTCTATTCAAGCAAATCTGTACTGTTTTAGCTGGTCAAGTTATTTGTAGCGACCGTAAAAGCCCTTTTTTTTTCTGGGTTGAAAAACTATTCCCAAATTTGCCATTCTCAAAATAACTAGTTTCTGGTATTTGAGGCCTACTTGAAATCTATCCCAAAAAGGATATCTTACATTGAAGGTACTGATAGTGTCATTCAGAAAAACCTAAGACACACGCTACCGTGCAGATAGAAGTCTGATTCTGAGATTAAACCTTAACCTGTCACACAGTGCAAAAAAAAACAGGTCTCACATTTCTATTCAAGCAAATCTGTACTGTTTTAGCTGGTCAAGTTATTTGTAGCGACCGTAAAAGCCCTTTTTTTTTTCTGGGTTGAAAAACTATTCCCAAATTTGCCATTCTCAAAATAACTAGTTTCTGGTATTTGAGGCCTACTTAAAATCTATCCCAAAAAGGATATCTTACATTGAAGGTACTGATAGTGTCATTCAGAAAAACCTAAGACACACGCTACCGTGCAGATAGAAGTCTGATTCTGTGATTAAACCTTAACCTGTCACACAGTGCAAAAAAAAAACAGGTCTCACATTTCTATTCAAGCAAATCTGTACTGTTTTAGCTGGTCAAGTTATTTGTAGCGACCGTAAAAGCACATTTTTTTTTCTGGGTTGAAAAACTATTCCCAAATTTGCCATTCTCAAAATAACTAGTTTCTGGTATTTGAGGCCTACTTGAAATCTATCCCAAAAAGGATATCTTACATTGAAGGTACTGATAGTGTCATTCAGAAAAACCTAAGACACACGCTACCGTGCAGATAGAAGTCTGATTGTGAGATTAAACCTTAACCTGTCACACAGTGCAAAAGAAAACAGGTCTCACATTTCTATTCAAGCAAATCTGTACTGTTTTAGCTGGTCAAGTTATTTGTAGCGACCGTAAAAGCCCTTTTTTTTTTCTGGGTTGAAAAACTATTCCCAAATTTGCCATTCTCAAAATAACTAGTTTCTGGTATTTGAGGCCTACTTGAAATCTATCCCAAAAAGGATATCTTACATTGAAGGTACTGATAGTGTCATTGAGAAAAACCTAAGACACACGCTACCGTGCAGATAGAAGTCTGATTCTGAGATTAAACCTTAACCTGTCACACAGTGCAAAAAAAAACAGGTCTCACATTTCTATTCAAGCAAATCTGTACTGTTTTAGCTGGTCAAGTTATTTGTAGCGACCGTAAAAGCCCTTTTTTTTTTCTGGGTTGAAAAACTATTCCCAAATTTGCCATTCTCAAAATAACTAGTTTCTGGTATTTGAGGCCTACTTGAAATCTATCCCAAAAAGGATATCTTACATTGAAGGTACTGATAGTGTCATTCAGAAAAACCTAAGACACACGCTACCGTGCAGATAGAAGTCTGATTCTGTGATTAAACCTTAACCTGTCACACAGTGCAAAAAAAAAACAGGTCTCACATTTCTATTCAATGGTCTGCCGGGTGTTCACTCCAAGGTCATGGAAGTCACGCCTGCGGCCACCCCGTTCTCCGAGGGATATGTCCTGAAATCCAGCTGAAATCTGCAGAACATCAGTCGGAGGTCTCTCCACTACTGGCGGGCCTCTCTGGCGCCCTCTTCCCACAAGCAAAGGCTCGGCTGGTGGCTGCTGGGGTCTTTCAATGCGTCTAGGTTCTTGAGCCTCTTGCTCCTGTCCAGGCTGTCCTTGGCTGGGCTGCCCCCTGGCACGTGCTCTTCCGCGGGCTCTGGCTCGTCCACTCATCTTCTATTCCTGAGAGGATATAAACCGCTAATAAGGTCAATCTGCCGCCTAGCAGCTCCGCCGTGGCACAATCACCTCAGTACTCGCACACTGGTGACTTTAGGTATCTTCACTGGTCACTTTGAGCAGAATGATGACATCCGAGTCACGGCACCAAATGTAACCCTCTTTTCCTTGCACCATCTGCGACACCTCCAGCTTTCACACTCACTCGGTCACCAGCTCCTCCAGGCATAAACTCTAAGTGGACTCTAAGGGACGACACTCAGGTCTTCTGTGGTTTAAAGCTTTATTGAGGTGGAGTGCACTTGGCTGGAGCCTGTAATACAACAGGGAAACACTGCCACTATGTGGTATACAGCCAGGTCACCAGCCCACCTCCTTCACAGTAAATGTCTGCACTCTAAATATATTATAAAACAGTGATCGTATAGTGGATTTTACATTGAACAAGTATATAGAGATAACAGCAACATACCTGTAATACAACTGGGGAACACTGCCACTATGTGGTATACAGCCAGGTCACCAGCCCACCTATATCATAACAGGCAGTCATTATATTATATTCCCACATACATGTTACAGGATATAACAAAGCATACAGAAAAATGAACAAGAGAAAATCATTTACAAAGATATTGCAACAGGGTGACCTGGAATACAGCATGTCTTGCAGCCATTTTAGGAAGAACACATGTCTCTCTAACTGTACATCATCTACTCAGCCTAGCATGTGCTGCAGGGTTTAAAGGCTGCTAAAAAACATACAGTCACCTCTTTACATTCTACAGAACTATTATGGGTATTTATTATAACTTTTTACAATAGATAAATGAACTTTAGCTTTAGAGAACTTAGACAGAGATCCTACCTCCTTCACAGTAAATGTCTGCACTGAGGAGACCAAACCAAGTAGCAGAATACACAGGGGGCTTTCTGGAAGAGTCCACTGTAAAGACTCTGTCTGTTAAAACTTTCCTCAGTTATCTAATAGCACATTTGAAGAGGTTTATTTAGCATGTCCTGACTCTCTGCTAACAGCTTATGAATATATGGAACTATATTTAACAAGTGATCATTGCTGCAGCTCCTGTATATTGGTATGACCCTATTGCAAACCTGCAGACTGGATATTTGGTGAAACTTCATGTGGTTCATATCGACTGTACTACACCACTGACTTTCAGAGTTCGGAGGAAGAGGCAGTGGTGAGACCGAGCCAACAGCGTAGCAAAAGACGGAGCAGTGGGCAAAATCAGAACACCCGCCGCCAAGAGACTCCGCCTGCTACTGACTGCCGCCATCTGGGACCGAGCACCCCAAAGGCAGCTTCAAGGAGTTCCCTGGCATGGCACTTCTTCAAACAATGTGCTGACGACAAGACCCGAGTGGTTTGCACGCTGTGCCATCAGAGCCTGAAGCAAAGCATTAACGTTCTGAACCTTAGCACAACCTGCATGACCAGGCACCTGCATGCAAAGCATGAACTGCAGTGGAGTAAACACCTTAAAAACAAGGAAGTCACTCAGGCTCCCCCTGCTGCCTCATCTGCTGCCGCCGCCTCGGCCTCTTCTGCTGCTGCCGCCGCCTCGGCCTCTTCTGCTGCTGCTGCCGCCGCCTCGGCCTCTTCCTCTGCCTCTGGAGGAACGTTGGCACCTGCCGCCCAGCAAACATGGGATGTACCACCAACACCACCACCTGCGTCACCAAGCATCTCAACCATGTCACACGGCAGCGTTCAGCTCTCCATCTCACAAACATTTGAGAGAAAGCGTAAATTCCCACCTAGCCACCCTCGATCCCTGGCCCTGAATGCCAGCATTTCTAAACTACTGGCCTATGAAATGCTGTCATTTAGGCTGGTGGACACACACATGTCTCATGTCGCTTGCTGTCCCACAGTATGTTGTTTCCAGCCGCCACTACTTCTCCAAGAGAGCCGTGCCTTCCCTGCACAAACAAGTGTCCGATAAAATCAAGTGTGCACTGCGCAACGCCATCTGTGGCAAGGTCCACCTAACCACAGATACGTGGACCAGTAAGCACGGCCAGGGACGCTATATCTCCCTAACTGCACACTGGGTAAATGTAGTGGCGGCTGGGCCCCAGGCGGAGAGCTGTTTGGCGCAAGTCCTTCCGCCGCCAAGGATCGCAGGGCAACATTCTTTGCCTCCTGTCTCCTCCTCCTCCTACTCAGCTTCCTCCTCCTCTTCTTCCACCTGCTCATCCAGTCAGCCACACACCTTCACCACCAACTTCAGCACAGCCCGGGGTAAACGTCAGCAGGCCATTCTGAAACTCATATGTTTGGGGGACAGGCCCCACACCGCACAGGAGTTGTGGCGGGGTATAGAACAACAGACCGACGAGTGGTTGCTGCCGGTGAGCCTCAAGCCCGGCCTGGTGGTGTGCGATAATGGGCGAAATCTCGTTGCAGCTCTGGGACTAGCCGGTTTGACGCACATCCCTTGCCTGGCGCATGTGCTGAATTTGGTGGTGCAGAAATTCATTCGCAACTACCCCGACATGTCAGAGCTGCTGCATAAAGTGCGGGCCGTCTGTTCGCGCTTCCGGCGTTCACACCCTGCCGCTGCTCGCCTGTCTGCGCTACAGCGTAACTTCGGCCTTCCCGCTCACCGCCTCCTATGCGACGTACCCACCAGGTGGAACTCCACCTTGCATATGCTGGACAGACTGTGCGAGCTGCAGCAGGCCATAGTGGAGTTTCAGCTGCAGCACGCACGGGTCAGTCGCACTGTGGATCAGACACACTTCACCACCAATGACTGGGCCTCCATGCGAGACCTGTGTGCCCTGTTGCGCTGTTTCGAGTACTCCACCAACATGGCCAGTGGCGATGACGCCGTTATCAGCGTTACAATACCACTTCTATGTCTCCTTGAGAAAACACTGAAGAGGAGGAAGAGGGGTCATTTTTAGCACTTTCAGGCCAGTCTCTTCGAAGTGACTCAGAGGGAGGTTTTTTGCAACACCAGAGGCCAGGTACAAATGTGGCCATACAGGGCCCACTACTGGAGGACGAGGATGAGGAGGAGGTGGAGGAGGATGAGGATGAAGCATGTTCACAGCGGGGTGGCACCCAAAGCAGCTCGGGCCCATCACTGGTGCGTGGCTGGGGGGAAACACAGGACGATGACGATACGCCTCCCACAGAGGACAGCTTGTCCTTACCTCTGGGCAGCCTGGCACACATGAGCGACTACATGCTGCAGTGCCTGCGCAACGACAGCAGAGTTGCCCACATTTTAACGTGTGCGGACTACTGGGTTGCCACCCTGCTGGATCCCCGGTACAAAGACAATGTGCCCACCTTACTTCCTACACTGGAGCGTGATAGGAAGATGCGCGAGTACAAGCGCACGTTGGTAGACGCGCTACTGAGAGCATTCCCAAATGTCACAGGGGAACCAGTGGAAGCCCAAGGCGAAGGCAGAGGAGGAGCAAGAGGTCGCCAACGCAGCTGTGTCACGGCCAGCTCCTCTGAGGGCAGGGTTAGCATGGCAGAGATGTGGAAAAGTTTTGACACCACGCCACAGCTAACTGCACCACCACCTGATA
Organism: Bufo bufo; assembly: GCF_905171765.1. Taxonomy (NCBI): domain Eukaryota; kingdom Metazoa; phylum Chordata; class Amphibia; order Anura; family Bufonidae; genus Bufo; species Bufo bufo. The sequence goes on from NC_053389.1 coordinate 180,988,387, forward strand.
CGGAACGTGTTAGCAGGAGGCAACATTTCACTAACATGGTGGAACAGTACCTGTGCACAACCCTCCACGTACTGACTGATGGTTCGGCCCCATTCAACTTCTGGGTCTCCAAATTGTCCACGTGGTCAGAGCTAGCCTTTTATGCCTTGGAGGTGCTGGCCTGCCCGGCGGCCAGCGTTTTGTCTGAACGTGTATTTAGCACGGCAGGGGGCGTCATTACAGACAAACGCAGCCGCCTGTCTACAGCCAATGTGGACAAGCTGACGTTCATAAAAATGAACCAGGCATGGATCCCACAGGACCTGTCCATCCCTTGTGCAGATTAGATATTAACTACCTCCCCTTAACAATATATTATTCTACTCCAGGGCACTTCCTCATTCAATACTATTTTTATTTTCATTTTACCATTATATTGCAGGGCAACCCAAAGTTGAATGAAGCTCTCCTCTGTCTGGGTGCCGGGGCCTAAATGTGTGACAGTGGCCTGTTCCAGTGGTGGGTGACGTGAAGCCTGATTCTCTGCTATGACATGAAGACAGATTCTGTGCTGACATGAAGCCAGATTCTCTGTTACGCGACCTCTCTCCTTTGCCTGGGTGCCTGGGCCTAAATATGTGACAGTGGCCTGTTCCAGTGGTGGGTGACGTGAAGCCTGATTCTCTGCTATGACATTAAGACAGATTCTGTGCTGACATAAGGCCAAATTCTCTGTTACGCGACCTCTCTCCTCTGCCTGGGTGCCTAGGCCTAAATGTGTGACAGTGGCCTGTTCCAGTGGTGGGTGACGTGAAGCCTGATTCTCTGCTATGACATGAAGACAGATTCTGTGCTGACATAAGGCCAGATTCTCTGTTACGGGACCTCTCTCCTCTGCCTGGGTGCCTAGGCCTAAATGTGTGACGGTGGCCTGTTCCAGTGGTGGGTGACGTGAAGCCTGATTCTCTGCTATGACATGAAGACAGATTCTGCGCTGACATAAGGCCAGATTCTCTGTTACGGGACCTCTCTCCTCTGCCTGGGTGCCTGGGCCTAAATGTGTGACAGTGGCCTGTTCCAGTGGTGGGTGACGTGAAGCCTGATTCTCTGCTATGACATGAAGACAGATTCTGCGCTGACATAAGGCCAGATTCTCTGTTACGGGACCTCTCTCCTCTGCCTGGGTGCCTGGGCCTAAATGTGCTACAGTGGCCTGTTCCAGTGGTGGGTGACGTGAAGCCTGATTCTCTGCTATGACATGAAGACTGATTCTGCGCTGACATAAGGCCAGATTCTCTGTTACGGGACCGCTCCCCTCTGTCTGGGTGCCTGGGCCTAAATGTGTGACAGTGGCCTGTTCCAGTGGTGGGTGACGTGAAGCCTGATTCTCTGCTATGACATGAAGACAGATTCTGTGCTGACATAAGGCCAGATTCTCTGTTACGCGACCTCTCTCCTCTGCCTGGGTGCCTGGGCCTAAATGTGTGACAATGGCCTGTTCCAGTGGTGGGTGACGTGAAGCCTGATTCTCTGCTATGACATGAAGACAGATTCTGTGCTGACATAAGGCAAGATTCTCTGTTACGCGACCTCTCTCCTCTGCCTGGGTGCTTGGGCCTAAATGTGTGACAGTGGCCTGTTCCAGTGGTGGGTGACATGAAGCCTGATTCTCTGCTATGACATGAAGACAGATTCTGCGCTGACATCAGGCCAGATTCTCTGTTACGGGACCTCTCTCCTCTGCCTGGGTGCCTGGGCCTAAATATGTGACAGTGGCCTGTTCCAGTGGTGGGTGACGTGAAGCCTGATTCTCTGCTATGACATGAAGACAGATTCTGCGCTGACATAAGGCCAGATTCTCTGTTACGGGACCTCTCTCCTCTGCCTGGGTGCCTGGGCCTAAATGTGTGACAGTGGCCTGTTCCAGTGGTGGGTGACGTGAAGCTTGATTCTCTGCTATGACATGAAGACAGATTCTGTGCTGACATCAGGCCAGATTCTCTGTTACGCGACCTCTCTCCTCTGCCTGGGTGCCTGGGCCTAAATGTGTGACAGTGGCCTGTTCCAGTGGTGGGTGACGTGAAGCCTGATTCTCTGCTATGACATGAAGACAGATTCTGCGCTGACATAAGGCCAGATTCTCTGTTACGGGACCGCTCTCCTCTGTCTGAGTGCCGGGGCCTAAATGTGTGACAGTGGCCTGTTCCAGTGGTGGGTGACGTGAAGCCTGATTCTCTGCTATGACATAAAGACAGATTCTGCGCTGACATAAGGCCAGATTCTCTGTTACGGGACCTCTCTCCTCTGCCTGGGTGCCTGGGCCTAAATGTGTGACAGTGGCCTGTTCCAGTGGTGGGTGACGTGAAGCCTGATTCTCTGCTATGACATGAAGACTGATTCTGCGCTGACATAAGGCCAGATTCTCTGTTACGGGACCTCTCTCCTCTGCCTGGGTGCCTGGGCCTAAATGTGTGACTGTGGCCTGTTCCAGTGGTGGGTGACGTGAAGCCTGATTCTCTGCTATGACATGAAGACAGATTCTGCGCTGACATAAGGCCAGATTCTCTGTTACGGGACCTCTCTCCTCTGCCTGGGTGCCTGGGCCTAAATGTGTGACAGTGGCCTGTTCCAGTGGTGGGTGACGTGAAGCCTGATTCTCTGCTATGACATGAAGACAGACTCTGTGCTGACATCAGGCCAGATTCTCTGTTACGCGACCTCTCTCCTCTGCCTGGGTGCCTGGGCCTAAATGTGTGACAGTGGCCTGTTCCAGTGGTGGGTGACGTGAAGCCTGATTCTCTGCTATGACATGAAGACTGATTCTGCGCTGACATAAGTCCAGATTCTCTGTTACGGGACCGCTCTCCTCTGTCTGGGTGCCTAGGCCTAAATGTGTGACAGTGGCCTGTTCCAGTGGTGGGTGACGTGAAGCCTGATTCTCTGCTATGACATGAAGACAGATTCTGTGCTGACATAAGGCCAGATTCTCTGTTACGGGACCTCTCTCCTCTGCCTGTTTGCCTAGGCCTAAATGTGTGACGGTGGCCTGTTCCAGTGGTGGGTGACGTGAAGCCTGATTCTCTGCTATGACATTAAGACAGATTCTGCGCTGACATAAGGCCAAATTCTCTGTTACGCGACCTCTCTCCTCTGCCTGGGTGCCTAGGCCTAAATGTGTGACAGTGGCCTGTTCCAGTGGTGGGTGACGTGAAGCCTGATTCTCTGCTATGACATGAAGACAGATTCTGTGCTGACATAAGGCCAGATTCTCTGTTACGGGACCTCTCTCCTCTGCCTGGGTGCCTAGGCCTAAATGTGTGACGGTGGCCTGTTCCAGTGGTGGGTGACGTGAAGCCTGATTCTCTGCTATGACATGAAGACAGATTCTGCGCTGACATAAGGCCAGATTCTCTGTTACGGGACCTCTCTCCTCTGCCTGGGTGCCTGGGCCTAAATGTGTGACAGTGGCCTGTTCCAGTGGTGGGTGACGTGAAGCCTGATTCTCTGCTATGACATGAAGACAGATTCTGCGCTGACATAAGGCCAGATTCTCTGTTACGGGACCTCTCTCCTCTGCCTGGGTGCCTGGGCCTAAATGTGCTACAGTGGCCTGTTCCAGTGGTGGGTGACGTGAAGCCTGATTCTCTGCTATGACATGAAGACTGATTCTGCGCTGACATAAGGCCAGATTCTCTGTTACGGGACCGCTCCCCTCTGTCTGGGTGCCTGGGCCTAAATGTGTGACAGTGGCCTGTTCCAGTGGTGGGTGACGTGAAGCCTTATTCTCTGCTATGACATGAAGACAGATTCTGTGCTGACATAAGGCCAGATTCTCTGTTACGCGACCTCTCTCCTCTGCCTGGGTGCCTGGGCCTAAATGTGTGACAATGGCCTGTTCCAGTGGTGGGTGACGTGAAGCCTGATTCTCTGCTATGACATGAAGACAGATTCTGTGCTGACATAAGGCAAGATTCTCTGTTACGCGACCTCTCTCCTCTGCCTGGGTGCTTGGGCCTAAATGTGTGACAGTGGCCTGTTCCAGTGGTGGGTGACATGAAGCCTGATTCTCTGCTATGACATGAAGACAGATTCTGCGCTGACATCAGGCCAGATTCTCTGTTACGGGACCTCTCTCCTCTGCCTGGGTGCCTGGGCCTAAATATGTGACAGTGGCCTGTTCCAGTGGTGGGTGACGTGAAGCCTGATTCTCTGCTATGACATGAAGACAGATTCTGCGCTGACATAAGGCCAGATTCTCTGTTACGGGACCTCTCTCCTCTGCCTGGGTGCCTGGGCCTAAATGTGTGACAGTGGCCTGTTCCAGTGGTGGGTGACGTGAAGCCTGATTCTCTGCTATGACATGAAGACAGATTCTGTGCTGACATCAGGCCAGATTCTCTGTTACGCGACCTCTCTCCTCTGCCTGGGTGCCTGGGCCTAAATGTGTGACAGTGGCCTGTTCCAGTGGTGGGTGACGTGAAGCCTGATTCTCTGCTATGACATGAAGACAGATTCTGCGCTGACATAAGGCCAGATTCTCTGTTACGGGACCGCTCTCCTCTGCCTGGGTGCCTGGGCCTAAATGTGTGACAGTGGCCTGTTCCAGTGGTGGGTGACGTGAAGCCTGATTCTCTGCTATGACATAAAGACAGATTCTGCGCTGACATAAGGCCAGATTCTCTGTTACGGGACCTCTCTCCTCTGCCTGGGTGCCTGGGCCTAAATGTGTGACAGTGGCCTGTTCCAGTGGTGGGTGACGTGAAGCCTGATTCTCTGCTATGACATGAAGACTGATTCTGCGCTGACATAAGGCCAGATTCTCTGTTACGGGACCTCTCTCCTCTGCCTGGGTGCCTGGGCCTAAATGTGTGACAGTGGCCTGTTCCAGTGGTGGGTGACGTGAAGCCTGATTCTCTGCTATGACATGAAGACAGATTCTGCGCTGACATAAGGCCAGATTCTCTGTTACGGGACCTCTCTCCTCTGCCTGGGTGCCTGGGCCTAAATGTGTGACAGTGGCCTGTTCCAGTGGTGGGTGACGTGAAGCCTGATTCTCTGCTATGACATGAAGACAGATTCTGTGCTGACATCAGGCCAGATTCTCTGTTACGCGACCTCTCTCCTCTGCCTGGGTGCCTGGGCCTAAATGTGTGACAGTGGCCTGTTCCAGTGGTGGGTGACGTGAAGCCTGATTCTCTGCTATGACATGAAGACTGATTCTGCGCTGACATAAGGCCAGATTCTCTGTTACGGGACCGCTCTCCTCTGTCTGGGTGCCTAGGCCTAAATGTGTGACAGTGGCCTGTTCCAGTGGTGGGTGACGTGAAGCCTGATTCTCTGCTATGACATGAAGACAGATTCTGTGCTGACATAAGGCCAGATTCTCTGTTACGCGACCTCTCTCCTCTGCATGGGTGCCTGGGCCTAAATGTGTGACAGTGGCCTGTTCCAGTGGTGGGTGACGTGAAGCCTGATTCTCTGCTATGACATGAAGACTGATTCTGCGCTGACATAAGGCCAGATTCTCTGTTACGGGACCGCTCTCCTCTGTCTGGGTGCCGGGGCCTAAATGTGTGACAGTGGCCTGTTCCAGTGGTGGGTGACGTGAAGCCTGATTCTCTGCTATGACATGAAGACAGATTCTGTGCTGACATAAGGCCAGATTCTCTGTTACGGGACCTCTCTCCTCTGCCTGGGTGCCTGGGCCTAAATGTGTGACAGTGGCCTGTTCCAGTGGTGGGTGACGTGAAGCCTGATTCTCTGCTATGACATGAAGACAGATTCTGTGCTGACATCAGGCAAGATTCTCTGTTACGCGACCTCTCTCCTCTGCCTGGGTGCCTGGGCCTAAATGTGTGACAGTGGCCTGTTCCAGTGGTGGGTGACGTGAAGCCTGATTCTCTGCTATGACATGAAGACAGATTCTGTGCTGACATAAGGCAAGATTCTCTGTTACGCGACCTCTCTCCTCTGCCTGGGTGCTTGGGCCTAAATGTGTGACAGTGGCCTGTTCCAGTGGTGGGTGACGTGAAGCCTGATTCTCTGCTATGACATGAAGACAGATTCTGTGCTGACATCAGGCAAGATTCTCTGTTACGCGACCTCTCTCCTCTGCCTGGGTGCCTGGGCCTAAATGTGTGACAGTGGCCTGTTCCAGTGGTTAGTGACGTGAAGCCTGATTCTCTGCTATGACATGAAGACAGATTCTGCGCTGACATAAGGCCAGATTCTCTGTTACGGGACCTCTCTCCTCTGCCTGGGTGCCTGGGCCTAAATATGTGACAGTGGCCTGTTCCAGTGGTGGGTGACGTGAAGCCTGATTCTCTGCTATGACATGAAGACAGATTCTGCGCTGACATCAGGCCAGATTCTCTGTTACGGGACCTCTCTCCTCTGCCTGGGTGCCTGGGCCTAAATATGTGACAGTGGCCTGTTCCAGTGGTGGGTGACGTGAAGCCTGATTCTCTGCTATGACATGAAGACAGATTCTGCGCTGACATAAGGCCAGATTCTCTGTTACGGGACCTCTCTCCTCTGCCTGGGTGCCTGGGCCTAAATGTGTGACAGTGGCCTGTTCCAGTGGTGGGTGACGTGAAGCCTGATTCTCTGCTATGACATGAAGACTGATTCTGCGCTGACATAAGGCCAGATTCTCTGTTACGGGACCGCTCTCCTCTGTCTGGGTGCCTAGGCCTAAATGTGTGACAGTGGCCTGTTCCAGTGGTGGGTGACGTGAAGCCTGATTCTCTGCTATGACATGAAGACAGATTCTGTGCTGACATAAGGCCAGATTCTCTGTTACGCGACCTCTCTCCTCTGCATGGGTGCCTGGGCCTAAATGTGTGACAGTGGCCTGTTCCAGTGGTGGGTGACGTGAAGCCTGATTCTCTGCTATGACATGAAGACTGATTCTGCGCTGACATAAGGCCAGATTCTCTGTTACGGGACCGCTCTCCTCTGTCTGGGTGCCGGGGCCTAAATGTGTGACAGTGGCCTGTTCCAGTGGTGGGTGACGTGAAGCCTGATTCTCTGCTATGACATGAAGACAGATTCTGTGCTGACATAAGGCCAGATTCTCTGTTACGGGACCTCTCTCCTCTGCCTGGGTGCCTGGGCCTAAATGTGTGACAGTGGCCTGTTCCAGTGGTGGGTGACGTGAAGCTTGATTCTCTGCTATGACATGAAGACAGATTCTGTGCTGACATCAGGCAAGATTCTCTGTTACGCGACCTCTCTCCTCTGCCTGGGTGCCTGGGCCTAAATGTGTGACAGTGGCCTGTTCCAGTGGTTAGTGACGTGAAGCCTGATTCTCTGCTATGACATGAAGACAGATTCTGTGCTGACATAAGGCAAGATTCTCTGTTACGCGACCTCTCTCCTCTGCCTGGGTGCTTGGGCCTAAATGTGTGACAGTGGCCTGTTCCAGTGGTGGGTGACGTGAAGCCTGATTCTCTGCTATGACATGAAGACAGATTCTGTGCTGACATCAGGCAAGATTCTCTGTTACGCGACCTCTCTCCTCTGCCTGGGTGCCTGGGCCTAAATGTGTGACAGTGGCCTGTTCCAGTGGTTAGTGACGTGAAGCCTGATTCTCTGCTATGACATGAAGACAGATTCTGCGCTGACATAACGCTAGATTCTCTGTTACGGGACCTCTCTCCTCTGCCTGGGTGCCTGGGCCTAAATATGTGACAGTGGCCTGTTCCAGTGGTGGGTGACGTGAAGCCTGATTCTCTGCTATGACATGAAGACAGATTCTGCGCTGACATCAGGCCAGATTCTCTGTTACGGGACCTCTCTCCTCTGCCTGGGTGCCTGGGCCTAAATATGTGACAGTGGCCTGTTCCAGTGGTGGGTGACGTGAAGCCTAATTCTCTGCTATGACATGAAGACAGATTCTGCGCTGACATAAGGCCAGATTCTCTGTTACGGGACCTCTCTCCTCTGCCTGGGTGCCTGGGCCTAAATGTGTGACAGTGGCCTGTTCCAGTGGTGGGTGACGTGAAGCTTGATTCTCTGCTATGACATGAAGACAGATTCTGTGCTGACATCAGGCCAGATTCTCTGTTACGGGACCTCTCTCCTCTGCCTGGGTGCCTGGGCCTAAATGTGTGACAGTGGCCTGTTCCAGTGGTGGGTGACGTGAAGCCTGATTCTCTGCTATGACATGAAGACAGATTCTGCGCTGACATAAGGCCAGATTCTCTGTTACGCGACCGCTCTCCTCTGTCTGGGTGCCGGGGCCTAAATGTGTGACAGTGGCCTGTTCCAGTGGTGGGTGACGTGAAGCCTGATTCCCTGCTATGACATGAAGACAGATTCTGTGCTGACATAAGGCCAGATTCTCTGTTACGCGACCTCTCTCCTCTGCCTGGGTGCCTGGGCCTAAATGTGTGACAGTGGCCTGTTCCAGTGGTGGGTGACGTGAAGCCTGATTCTCTGCTATGACATGAAGACTGATTCTGCGCTGACATAAGGCCAGATTCTCTGTTACGGGACCGCTCTCCTCTGTCTGGGTGCCGGGGCCTAAATGTGTGACAGTGGCCTGTTCCAGTGGTGGGTGACGTGAAGCCTGATTCTCTGCTATGACATGAAGAGATATTCTGTGCTGACATAAGGCCAGATTCTCTGTTACGCGACCTCTCCTCTGCCTGGGTGCCTGGGCCTAAATGTGTGACAGTGGCCTGTTCCAGTGGTGGGTGACGTGAAGCCTGATTCTCTGCTATGACATGAAGACAGATTCTGTGCTGACATAAGGCAAGATTCTCTGTTACGCGACCTCTCTCCTCTGTCTGGGTGCCGGGGCCTAAATGTGTGACAGTGGCCTGTTCCAGTGGTGGGTGACGTGAAGCCTGATTCCCTGCTATGACATGAAGACAGATTCTGTGCTGACATAAGGCCAGATTCTCTGTTACGCGACCTCTCTCCTCTGCCTGGGTGCCTGGGCCTAAATGTGTGACAGTGGCCTGTTCCAGTGGTGGGTGACGTGAAGCCTGATTCTCTGCTATGACATGAAGACTGATTCTGCGCTGACATAAGGCCAGATTCTCTGTTACGGGACCGCTCTCCTCTGTCTGGGTGCCGGGGCCTAAATGTGTGACAGTGGCCTGTTCCAGTGGTGGGTGACGTGAAGCCTGATTCTCTGCTATGACATGAAGACAGATTCTGTGCTGACATAAGGCCAGATTCTCTGTTACGCGACCTCTCCTCTGCCTGGGTGCCTGGGCCTAAATGTGTGACAGTGGCCTGTTCCAGTGGTGGGTGACGTGAAGCCTGATTCTCTGCTATGACATGAAGACAGATTCTGTGCTGACATAAGGCAAGATTCTCTGTTACGCGACCTCTCTCCTCTGCCTGGGTGCTTGGGCCTAAATGTGTGACAGTGGCCTGTTCCAGTGGTGGGTGACGTGAAGCCTGATTCTCTGCTATGACATGAAGACAGATTCTGTGCTGACATAAGGCAAGATTCTCTGTTACGCGACCTCTCTCCTCTGCCTGGGTGCCTGGGCCTAAATGTGTGACAGTGGCCTGTTCCAGTGGTTAGTGACGTGAAGCCTGATTCTCTGCTATGACATGAACACAGATTCTGCGCTGACATAAGGCCAGATTCTCTGTTACGGGACCTCTCTCCTCTGCCTGGGTGCCTGGGCCTAAATATTTGACAGTGGCCTGTTCCAGTGGTGGGTTACGTAAAGCCTGATTCTCTGCTATGACATAAAGACAGATTCTGCGCTGACATCAGGCCAGATTTTCTGTTACGGGACCTCTCTCCTCTGCCTGGGTGCCTGGGCCTAAATATGTGACAGTGGCCTGTTCCAGTGGTGGGTGACGTGAAGCCTGATTCTCTGCTATGACATGAAGACAGATTCTGCGCTGACATAAGGCCAGATTCTCTGTTACGGGACCTCTCTCCTCTGCCTGGGTGCCTGGGCCTAAATGTGTGACAGTGGCCTGTTCCAGTGGTGGGTGACGTGAAGCTTGATTCTCTGCTATGACATGAAGACAGATTCTGTGCTGACATCAGGCCAGATTCTCTGTTACGCGACCTCTCTCCTCTGCCTGGGTGCCTGGGCCTAAATGTGTGACAGTGGCCTGTTCCAGTGGTGGGTGACGTGAAGCCTGATTCTCTGCTATGACATGAAGACAGATTCTGCGCTGACATAAGGCCAGATTCTCTGTTACGGGACCGCTCTCCTCTGTCTGAGTGCCGGGGCCTAAATGTGTGACAGTGGCCTGTTCCAGTGGTGGGTGACGTGAAGCCTGATTCTCTGCTATGACATGAAGACAGATTCTGCGCTGACATAAGGCCAGATTCTCTGTTACGGGACCGCTCTCCTCTGTCTGGGTGCCGGGGCCTAAATGTGTGACAGTGGCCTGTTCCAGTGGTGGGTGACGTGAAGCTTGATTCTCTGCTATGACATGAAGACAGATTCTGTGCTGACATCAGGCCAGATTCTCTGTTACGCGACCTCTCTCCTCTGCCTGGGTGCCTGGGCCTAAATGTGTGACAGTGGCCTGTTCCAGTGGTGGGTGACGTGAAGCCTGATTCTCTGCTATGACATGAAGACAGATTCTGCGCTGACATAAGGCCAGATTCTCTGTTACGGGACCGCTCTCCTCTGTCTGGGTGCCGGGGCCTAAATGTGTGACAGTGGCCTGTTCCAGTGGTGGGTGACGTGAAGCCTGATTCTCTGCTATGACATGAAGACTGATTCTGCGCTGACATAAGGCCAGATTCTCTGTTACGGGACCGCTCTCCTCTGTCTGGGTGCCGGGGCCTAAATGTGTGACAGTGGCCTGTTCCAGTGGTGGGTGACGTGAAGCTTGATTCTCTGCTATGACATGAAGACAGATTCTGTGCTGACATAAGGCCAGATTCTCTGTTACGCGACCTCTCTCCTCTGCCTGGGTGCCTGGGCCTAAATGTGTGACAGTGGCCTGTTCCAGTTGTGGGTGACGTGAATCCTGATTCTCTGCTATGACATGAAGACAGATTCTGTGCTGACATAAGGCCAGATTCTCTGTTACGCGACCTCTCTCCTCTGCCTGGGTGCCCGGGCCTAAATGTGTGACAGTGGCCTGTTCCAGTTGTGGGTGACGTGAATCCTGATTCTCTGCTATGACATGAAGACAGATTCTGTGCTGACATAAGGCAAGATTCTCTGTTACGCGACCTCTCTCCTCTGCCTGGGTGCTTGGGCCTAAATGTGTGACAGTGGCCTGTTCCAGTGGTGGGTGACGTGAAGCCTGATTCTCTGCTATGACATGAAGACAGATTCTGTGCTGACATCAGGCAAGATTCTCTGTTACGCGACCTCTCTCCTCTGCCTGGGTGCCTGGGCCTAAATGTGTGACAGTGGCCTGTTCCAGTGGTTAGTGACGTGAAGCCTGATTCTCTGCTATGACATGAAGACAGATTCTGCGCTGACATAACGCTAGATTCTCTGTTACGGGACATCTCCTCTGCCTGGGTGCCTGGGCCTAAATATGTGACAGTGGCCTGTTCCAGTGGTGGGTGACGTGAAGCCTGATTCTCTGCTATGACATGAAGACAGATTCTGCGCTGACATCAGGCCAGATTCTCTGTTACGGGACCTCTCTCCTCTGCCTGGGTGCCTGGGCCTAAATATGTGACAGTGGCCTGTTCCAGTGGTGGGTGACGTGAAGCCTAATTCTCTGCTATGACATGAAGACAGATTCTGCGCTGACATAAGGCCAGATTCTCTGTTACGGGACCTCTCTCCTCTGCCTGGGTGCCTGGGCCTAAATGTGTGACAGTGGCCTGTTCCAGTGGTGGGTGACGTGAAGCTTGATTCTCTGCTATGACATGAAGACAGATTCTGTGCTGACATCAGGCCAGATTCTCTGTTACGGGACCTCTCTCCTCTGCCTGGGTGCCTGGGCCTAAATGTGTGACAGTGGCCTGTTCCAGTGGTGGGTGACGTGAAGCCTGATTCTCTGCTATGACATGAAGACAGATTCTGCGCTGACATAAGGCCAGATTCTCTGTTACGCGACCGCTCTCCTCTGTCTGGGTGCCGGGGCCTAAATGTGTGACAGTGGCCTGTTCCAGTGGTGGGTGACGTGAAGCCTGATTCTCTGCTATGACATGAAGACAGATTCTGTGCTGACATAAGGCCAGATTCTCTGTTACGCGACCTCTCTCCTCTGCCTAGGTGCCTGGGCCTAAATGTGTGACAGTGGCCTGTTCCAGTGGTGGGTGACGTGAAGCCTGATTCTCTGCTATGACATGAAGACTGATTCTGCGCTGACATAAGGCCAGATTCTCTGTTACGGGACCGCTCTCCTCTGTCTGGGTGCCGGGGCCTAAATGTGTGACAGTGGCCTGTTCCAGTGGTGGGTGACGTGAAGCCTGATTCTCTGCTATGACATGAAGACAGATTCTGTGCTGACATAAGGCCAGATTCTCTGTTACGCGACCTCTCCTCTGCCTGGGTGCCTGGGCCTAAATGTGTGACAGTGGCCTGTTCCAGTGGTGGGTGACGTGAAGCCTGATTCTCTGCTATGACATGAAGACAGATTCTGTGCTGACATAAGGCAAGATTCTCTGTTACGCGACCTCTCTCCTCTGCCTGGGTGCTTGGGCCTAAATGTGTGACAGTGGCCTGTTCCAGTGGTGGGTGACGTGAAGCCTGATTCTCTGCTATGACATGAAGACAGATTCTGTGCTGACATAAGGCAAGATTCTCTGTTACGCGACCTCTCTCCTCTGCCTGGGTGCCTGGGCCTAAATGTGTGACAGTGGCCTGTTCCAGTGGTTAGTGACGTGAAGCCTGATTCTCTGCTATGACATGAACACAGATTCTGCGCTGACATAAGGCCAGATTCTCTGTTACGGGACCTCTCTCCTCTGCCTGGGTGCCTGGGCCTAAATATGTGACAGTGGCCTGTTCCAGTGGTGGGTGACGTAAAGCCTGATTCTCTGCTATGACATAAAGACAGATTCTGCGCTGACATCAGGCCAGATTTTCTGTTACGGGACCTCTCTCCTCTGCCTGGGTGCCTGGGCCTAAATATGTGACAGTGGCCTGTTCCAGTGGTGGGTGACGTGAAGCCTGATTCTCTGCTATGACATAAAGACAGATTCTGCGCTGACATCAGGCCAGATTTCTGTTACGGGACCTCTCTCCTCTGCCTGGGTGCCTGGGCCTAAATATGTGACAGTGGCCTGTTCCAGTGGTGGGTGACGTGAAGCCTGATTCTCTGCTATGACATGAAGACAGATTCTGCGCTGACATAAGGCCAGATTCTCTGTTACGGGACCTCTCTCCTCTGCCTGGGTGCCTGGGCCTAAATGTGTGACAGTGGCCTGTTCCAGTTGTGGGTGACGTGAAGCTTGATTCTCTGCTATGACATGAAGACAGATTCTGTGCTGACATCAGGCCAGATTCTCTGTTACGCGACCTCTCTCCTCTGCCTGGGTGCCTGGGCCTAAATGTGTGACAGTGGCCTGTTCCAGTGGTGGGTGACGTGAAGCCTGATTCTCTGCTATGACATGAAGACAGATTCTGCGCTGACATAAGGCCAGATTCTCTGTTACGGGACCGCTCTCCTCTGTCTGGGTGCCGGGGCCTAAATGTGTGACAGTGGCCTGTTCCAGTGGTGGGTGACGTGAAGCTTGATTCTCTGCTATGACATGAAGACAGATTCTGTGCTGACATCAGGCCAGATTCTCTGTTACGCGACCTCTCTCCTCTGCCTGGGTGCCTGGGCCTAAATGTGTGACAGTGGCCTGTTCCAGTGGTGGGTGACGTGAAGCCTGATTCTCTGCTATGACATGAAGACAGATTCTGCGCTGACATAAGGCCAGATTCTCTGTTACGGGACCGCTCTCCTCTGTCTGGGTGCCGGGGCCTAAATGTGTGACAGTGGCCTGTTCCAGTGGTGGGTGACGTGAAGCTTGATTCTCTGCTATGACATGAAGACAGATTCTGTGCTGACATCAGGCCAGATTCTCTGTTACGCGACCTCTCTCCTCTGCCTGGGTGCCTGGGCCTAAATGTGTGACAGTGGCCTGTTCCAGTGGTGGGTGACGTGAAGCCTGATTCTCTGCTATGACATGAAGACAGATTCTGTGCTGACATAAGGCCAGATTCTCTGTTACGCGACCTCTCTCCTCTGCCTAGGTGCCTGGGCCTAAATGTGTGACAGTGGCCTGTTCCAGTGGTGGGTGACGTGAAGCCTGATTCTCTGCTATGACATGAAGACTGATTCTGCGCTGACATAAGGCCAGATTCTCTGTTACGGGACCGCTCTCCTCTGTCTGGGTGCCGGGGCCTAAATGTGTGACAGTGGCCTGTTCCAGTGGTGGGTGACGTGAAGCCTGATTCTCTGCTATGACATGAAGACAGATTCTGTGCTGACATAAGGCCAGATTCTCTGTTACGCGACCTCTCCTCTGCCTGGGTGCCTGGGCCTAAATGTGTGACAGTGGCCTGTTCCAGTGGTGGGTGACGTGAAGCCTGATTCTCTGCTATGACATGAAGACAGATTCTGTGCTGACATAAGGCAAGATTCTCTGTTACGCGACCTCTCTCCTCTGCCTGGGTGCTTGGGCCTAAATGTGTGACAGTGGCCTGTTCCAGTGGTGGGTGACGAGAAGCCTGATTCTCTGCTATGACATGAAGACAGATTCTGTGCTGACATAAGGCAAGATTCTCTGTTACGCGACCTCTCTCCTCTGCCTGGGTGCCTGGGCCTAAATGTGTGACAGTGGCCTGTTCCAGTGGTTAGTGACGTGAAGCCTGATTCTCTGCTATGACATGAACACAGATTCTGCGCTGACATAAGGCCAGATTCTCTGTTACGGGACCTCTCTCCTCTGCCTGGGTGCCTGGGCCTAAATATGTGACAGTGGCCTGTTCCAGTGGTGGGTGACGTAAAGCCTGATTCTCTGCTATGACATAAAGACAGATTCTGCGCTGACATCAGGCCAGATTTTCTGTTACGGGACCTCTCTCCTCTGCCTGGGTGCCTGGGCCTAAATATGTGACAGTGGCCTGTTCCAGTGGTGGGTGACGTAAAGCCTGATTCTCTGCTATGACATAAAGACAGATTCTGCGCTGACATCAGGCCAGATTTTCTGTTACGGGACCTCTCTCCTCTGCCTGGGTGCCTGGGCCTAAATATGTGACAGTGGCCTGTTCCAGTGGTGGGTGACGTGAAGCCTGATTCTCTGCTATGACATAAAGACAGATTCTGCGCTGACATCAGGCCAGATTTTCTGTTACGGGACCTCTCTCCTCTGCCTGGGTGCCTGGGCCTAAATATGTGACAGTGGCCTGTTCCAGTGGTGGGTGACGTGAAGCCTGATTCTCTGCTATGACATGAAGACAGATTCTGCGCTGACATAAGGCCAGATTCTCTGTTACGGGACCTCTCTCCTCTGCCTGGGTGCCTGGGCCTAAATGTGTGACAGTGGCCTGTTCCAGTTGTGGGTGACGTGAAGCTTGATTCTCTGCTATGACATGAAGACAGATTCTGTGCTGACAACAGGCCAGATTCTCTGTTACGCGACCTCTCTCCTCTGCCTGGGTGCCTGGGCCTAAATGTGTGACAGTGGCCTGTTCCAGTGGTGGGTGACGTGAAGCCTGATTCTCTGCTATGACATGAAGACAGATTCTGCGCTGACATAAGGCCAGATTCTCTGTTACGGGACCGCTCTCCTCTGTCTGGGTGCCGGGGCCTAAATGTGTGACAGTGGCCTGTTCCAGTGGTGGGTGACGTGAAGCTTGATTCTCTGCTATGACATGAAGACAGATTCTGTGCTGACATAAGGCCAGATTCTCTGTTACGCGACCTCTCTCCTCTGCCTGGGTGCCTGGGCCTAAATGTGTGACAGTGGCCTGTTCCAGTTGTGGGTGACGTGAACAAGTGGAAATGATGTATCAAAATATAAGTTTATTATAAAATATAAAATGTGGAGAAACTACAGGATGGTATACAAAGATACGGAAAAGCACAGGGTAAATGACACCAATCGATCACCAATACTTCTGTGAAATATAACACACAGTAAGGTACAATCCATGAATCAAAATCAGGGCTTAAGGAGAACCAGGATGGCAAAACGCCGCTGTAAGGCTATGCACAAAAGGTGCCAATGACCATACCTGGTAATCCATAAGTTGATTCACACCTGATGCAGTGCATACATATCTAGACCGGCCAATATAATGATAGGTACTCAAGGTAAAAATCCTCCTGACGAAGCCGTTGAGGTGAAACGCGCGTCGAGGTCTCGCGCTCAGGGTCTGACTTTCCATCCATCACCATGTCCTCAGGTACGTCCGGTTACTAGTAGCGATTCACACCATTCATGGGATCTCTGCTTGTATTCATAGTGAGTCCCCCATATATATATATATATGTTATACATGTTGTGCATATTGACACCATCTTCTTTCTGACTAAGATATTTATTTTTACCTTGAGTACCTATCATTATATTGGCCGGTCTAGATATGTATGCACTGCATCAGGTGTGAATCAACTTATGGATTACCAGGTATGGTCATTGGCACCTTTTGTGCATAGCCTTACAGCAGCGTTTTGCCATCCTGGTTCTCCTTAAGCCCTGATTTTGATTCATGGATTGTACCTTACTGTGTGTTATATTTCACAGAAGTATTGGTGATCGATTGGTGTCATTTACCCTGTGCTTTTCCGTATCTTTGTATACCATCCTGTAGTTTCTCCACATTTTATATTTTATAATAAACTCATATTTTGATACATCATTTCCACTTGTTCGTTTTGGTCTATCTTGGATGTTTTACAAGTGGTAAATTGTAGCTGTCTAGTTGACAGGTGGCCTTTGTGTAGGTTAATAAGTGGGTGACGTGAATCCTGATTCTCTGCTATGACATGAAGACAGATTCTGTGCTGACATAAGGCCAGATTCTCTGTTACGCGACCTCTCTCCTCTGCCTGGGTGCCTGGGCCTAAATGTGTGACAGTGGCCTGTTCCAGTTGTGGGTGACGTGAATCCTGATTCTCTGCTATGACATGAAGAAAGATTCTGTGCTGACATAAGGCAAGATGCTCTGTTACGCGACCTCTCTCCTCTGCCTGGGTGCTTGGGCCTAAATGTGTGACAGTGGCCTGTTCCAGTGGTGGGTGACGTGAAGCCTGATTCTCTGCTATGACATGAAGACAGATTCTGTGCTGACATCAGGCAAGATTCTCTGTTACGCGACCTCTCTCCTCTGCCTGGGTGCCTGGGCCTAAATGTGTGACAGTGGCCTGTTCCAGTGGTTAGTGACGTGAAGCCTGATTCTCTGCTATGACATGAAGACAGATTCTGCGCTGACATAACGCTAGATTCTCTGTTACGGGACATCTCCTCTGCCTGGGTGCCTGGGCCTAAATATGTGACAGTGGCCTGTTCCAGTGGTGGGTGACGTGAAGCCTGATTCTCTGCTATGACATGAAGACAGATTCTGCGCTGACATAAGGCCAGATTCTCTGTTACGGGACCTCTCTCCTCTGCCTGGGTGCCTGGGCCTAAATATGTGACAGTGGCCTGTTCCAGTGGTGGGTGACATGAAGCTTAATTCTCTGCTATGACATGAAGACAGATTCTGCGCTGACATAAGGCCAGATTCTCTGTTACGGGACCTCTCTCCTCTGCCTGGGTGCCTGGGCCTAAATGTGTGACAGTGGCCTGTTCCAGTGGTGGGTGACGTGAAGCTTTATTCTCTGCTATGACATGAAGACAGATTCTGTGCTGACATCAGGCCAGATTCTCTGTTACGGGACCTCTCTCCTCTGCCTGGGTGCCTGGGCCTAAATGTGTGACAGTGGCCTGTTCCAGTGGTGGGTGACGTGAAGCCTGATTCTCTGCTATGACATGAAGACAGATTCTGCGCTGACATAAGGCCAGATTCTCTGTTACGGGACCGCTCTCCTCTGTCTGGGTGCCGGGGCCTAAATGTGTGACAGTGGCCTGTTCCAGTGGTGGGTGACGTGAAGCTTGATTCTCTGCTATGACATGAAGACAGATTCTGTGCTGACATCAGGCCAGATTCTCTGTTACGCGACCTCTCTCCTCTGCCTGGGTGCCTGGGCCTAAATGTGTGACAGTGGCCTGTTCCAGTGGTGGGTGACGTGAAGCCTGATTCTCTGCTATGACATGAAGACAGATTCTGTGCTGACATAAGGCCAGATTCTCTGTTACGCGACCTCTCTCCTCTGCCTGGGTGCTTGGGCCTAAATGTGTGACAGTGGCCTGTTCCAGTGGTGGGTGACGTGAAGCCTGATTCTCTGCTATGACATGAAGACTGATTCTGCGCTGACATAAGGCCAGATTCTCTGTTACGGGACCGCTCTCCTCTGTCTGGGTGCCGGGGCCTAAATGTGTGACAGTGGCCTGTTCCAGTGGTGGGTGACGTGAAGCCTGATTCTCTGCTATGACATGAAGACAGATTCTGTGCTGACATAAGGCCAGATTCTCTGTTACGCGACCTCTCCTCTGCCTGGGTGCCTGGGCCTAAATGTGTGACAGTGGCCTGTTCCAGTGGTGGGTGACGTGAAGCCTGATTCTCTGCTATGACATGAAGACAGATTCTGTGCTGACATAAGGCAAGATTCTCTGTTACGCGACCTCTCTCCTCTGCCTGGGTGCTTGGGCCTAAATGTGTGACAGTGGCCTGTTCCAGTGGTGGGTGACGTGAAGCCTGATTCTCTGCTATGACATGAAGACAGATTCTGTGCTGACATAAGGCAAGATTCTCTGTTACGCGACCTCTCTCCTCTGCCTGGGTGCCTGGGCCTAAATGTGTGACAGTGGCCTGTTCCAGTGGTTAGTGACGTGAAGCCTGATTCTCTGCTATGACATGAACACAGATTCTGCGCTGACATAAGGCCAGATTCTCTGTTACGGGACCTCTCTCCTCTGCCTGGGTGCCTGGGCCTAAATATGTGACAGTGGCCTGTTCCAGTGGTGGGTGACGTAAAGCCTGATTCTCTGCTATGACATAAAGACAGATTCTGCGCTGACATCAGGCCAGATTTTCTGTTACGGGACCTCTCTCCTCTGCCTGGGTGCCTGGGCCTAAATATGTGACAGTGGCCTGTTCCAGTGGTGGGTGACGTGAAGCCTGATTCTCTGCTATGACATAAAGACAGATTCTGCGCTGACATCAGGCCAGATTTTCTGTTACGGGACCTCTCTCCTCTGCCTGGGTGCCTGGGCCTAAATATGTGACAGTGGCCTGTTCCAGTGGTGGGTGACGTGAAGCCTGATTCTCTGCTATGACATAAAGACAGATTCTGCGCTGACATCAGGCCAGATTTTCTGTTACGGGACCTCTCTCCTCTGCCTGGGTGCCTGGGCCTAAATATGTGACAGTGGCCTGTTCCAGTGGTGGGTGACGTGAAGCCTGATTCTCTGCTATGACATGAAGACAGATTCTGCGCTGACATAAGGCCAGATTCTCTGTTACGGGACCTCTCTCCTCTGCCTGGGTGCCTGGGCCTAAATGTGTGACAGTGGCCTGTTCCAGTTGTGGGTGACGTGAAGCTTGATTCTCTGCTATGACATGAAGACAGATTCTGTGCTGACAACAGGCCAGATTCTCTGTTACGCGACCTCTCTCCTCTGCCTGGGTGCCTGGGCCTAAATGTGTGACAGTGGCCTGTTCCAGTGGTGGGTGACGTGAAGCCTGATTCTCTGCTATGACATGAAGACAGATTCTGCGCTGACATAAGGCCAGATTCTCTGTTACGGGACCGCTCTCCTCTGTCTGGGTGCCGGGGCCTAAATGTGTGACAGTGGCCTGTTCCAGTGGTGGGTGACGTGAAGCTTGATTCTCTGCTATGACATGAAGACAGATTCTGTGCTGACATAAGGCCAGATTCTCTGTTACGCGACCTCTCTCCTCTGCCTGGGTGCCTGGGCCTAAATGTGTGACAGTGGCCTGTTCCAGTTGTGGGTGACGTGAACAAGTGGAAATGATGTATCAAAATATAAGTTTATTATAAAATATAAAATGTGGAGAAACTACAGGATGGTATACAAAGATACGGAAAAGCACAGGGTAAATGACACCAATCGATCACCAATACTTCTGTGAAATATAACACACAGTAAGGTACAATCCATTAATCAAAATCAGGGCTTAAGGAGAACCAGGATGGCAAAACGCCGCTGTAAGGCTATGCACAAAAGGTGCCAATGACCATACCTGGTAATCCATAAGTTGATTCACACCTGATGCAGTGCATACATATCTAGACCGGCCAATATAATGATAGGTACTCAAGGTAAAAATCCTCCTGACGAAGCCGTTGAGGTGAAACGCGCGTCGAGGTCTCGCGCTCAGGGTCTGACTTTCCATCCATCACCATGTCCTCAGGTACGTCCGGTTACTAGTAGCGATTCACACCATTCATGGGATCTCTGCTTGTATTCATAGTGAGTCCCCCATATATATATATGTTATACATGTTGTGCATATTGACACCATCTTCTTTCTGACTAAGATATTTATTTTTACCTTGAGTACCTATCATTATATTGGCCGGTCTAGATATGTATGCACTGCATCAGGTGTGAATCAACTTATGGATTACCAGGTATGGTCATTGGCACCTTTTGTGCATAGCCTTACAGCGGCGTTTTGCCATCCTGGTTCTCCTTAAGCCCCGATTTTGATTCATGGATTGTACCTTACTGTGTGTTATATTTCACAGAAGTATTGGTGATCGATTGGTGTCATTTACACTGTGCTTTTCCGTATCTTTGTATACCATCCTGTAGTTTCTCCACATTTTATATTTTATAATAAACTCATATTTTGATACATCATTTCCACTTGTTCGTTTTGGTCTATCTTGGATGTTTTACAAGTGGTAAATTGTAGCTGTCTAGTTGACAGGTGGCCTTTGTGTAGGTTAATAAGTGGGTGACGTGAATCCTGATTCTCTGCTATGACATGAAGACAGATTCTGTGCTGACATAAGGCCAGATTCTCTGTTACGCGACCTCTCTCCTCTGCCTGGGTGCCTGGGCCTAAATGTGTGACAGTGGCCTGTTCCAGTTGTGGGTGACGTGAATCCTGATTCTCTGCTATGACATGAAGAAAGATTCTGTGCTGACATAAGGCAAGATGCTCTGTTACGCGACCTCTCTCCTCTGCCTGGGTGCTTGGGCCTAAATGTGTGACAGTGGCCTGTTCCAGTGGTGGGTGACGTGAAGCCTGATTCTCTGCTATGACATGAAGACAGATTCTGTGCTGACATCAGGCAAGATTCTCTGTTACGCGACCTCTCTCCTCTGCCTGGGTGCCTGGGCCTAAATGTGTGACAGTGGCCTGTTCCAGTGGTTAGTGACGTGAAGCCTGATTCTCTGCTATGACATGAAGACAGATTCTGCGCTGACATAACGCTAGATTCTCTGTTACGGGACATCTCCTCTGCCTGGGTGCCTGGGCCTAAATATGTGACAGTGGCCTGTTCCAGTGGTGGGTGACGTGAAGCCTGATTCTCTGCTATGACATGAAGACAGATTCTGCGCTGACATCAGGCCAGATTCTCTGTTACGGGACCTCTCTCCTCTGCCTGGGTGCCTGGGCCTAAATATGTGACAGTGGCCTGTTCCAGTGGTGGGTGACATGAAGCTTAATTCTCTGCTATGACATGAAGACAGATTCTGCGCTGACATAAGGCCAGATTCTCTGTTACGGGACCTCTCTCCTCTGCCTGGGTGCCTGGGCCTAAATGTGTGACAGTGGCCTGTTCCAGTGGTGGGTGACGTGAAGCTTTATTCTCTGCTATGACATGAAGACAGATTCTGTGCTGACATCAGGCCAGATTCTCTGTTACGGGACCTCTCTCCTCTGCCTGGGTGCCTGGGCCTAAATGTGTGACAGTGGCCTGTTCCAGTGGTGGGTGACGTGAAGCCTGATTCTCTGCTATGACATGAAGACAGATTCTGCGCTGACATAAGGCCAGATTCTCTGTTACGCGACCGCTCTCCTCTGTCTGGGTGCCGGGGCCTAAATGTGTGACAGTGGCCTGTTCCAGTGGTGGGTGACGTGAAGCCTGATTCTCTGCTATGACATGAAGACAGATTCTGTGCTGACATAAGGCCAGATTCTCTGTTACGCGACCTCTCTCCTCTGCCTAGGTGCCTGGGCCTAAATGTGTGACAGTGGCCTGTTCCAGTGGTGGGTGACGTGAAGCCTGATTCTCTGCTATGACATGAAGACTGATTCTGCGCTGACATAAGGCCAGATTCTCTGTTACGGGACCGCTCTCCTTTGTCTGGGTGCCGGGGCCTAAATGTGTGACAGTGGCCTGTTCCAGTGGTGGGTGACGTGAAGCCTGATTCTCTGCTATGACATGAAGACAGATTCTGTGCTGACATAAGGCCAGATTCTCTGTTACGCGACCTCTCCTCTGCCTGGGTGCCTGGGCCTAAATGTGTGACAGTGGCCTGTTCCAGTGGTGGGTGACGTGAAGCCTGATTCTCTGCTATGACATGAAGACAGATTCTGTGCTGACATAAGGCAAGATTCTCTGTTACGCGACCTCTCTCCTCTGCCTGGGTGCTTGGGCCTAAATGTGTGACAGTGGCCTGTTCCAGTGGTGGGTGACGTGAAGCCTGATTCTCTGCTATGACATGAAGACAGATTCTGTGCTGACATAAGGCAAGATTCTCTGTTACGCGACCTCTCTCCTCTGCCTGGGTGCCTGGGCCTAAATGTGTGACAGTGGCCTGTTCCAGTGGTTAGTGACGTGAAGCCTGATTCTCTGCTATGACATGAACACAGATTCTGCGCTGACATAAGGCCAGATTCTCTGTTACGGGACCTCTCTCCTCTGCCTGGGTGCCTGGGCCTAAATATGTGACAGTGGCCTGTTCCAGTGGTGGGTGACGTAAAGCCTGATTCTCTGCTATGACATAAAGACAGATTCTGCGCTGACATCAGGCCAGATTTTCTGTTACGGGACCTCTCTCCTCTGCCTGGGTGCCTGGGCCTAAATATGTGACAGTGGCCTGTTCCAGTGGTGGGTGACGTAAAGCCTGATTCTCTGCTATGACATAAAGACAGATTCTGCGCTGACATCAGGCCAGATTTTCTGTTACGGGACCTCTCTCCTCTGCCTGGGTGCCTGGGCCTAAATATGTGACAGTGGCCTGTTCCAGTGGTAGGTGACGTGAAGCCTGATTCTCTGCTATGACATAAAGACAGATTCTGCGCTGACATCAGGCCAGATTTTCTGTTACGGGACCTCTCTCCTCTGCCTGGGTGCCTGGGCCTAAATATGTGACAGTGGCCTGTTCCAGTGGTGGGTGACGTGAAGCCTGATTCTCTGCTATGACATGAAGACAGATTCTGCGCTGACATAAGGCCAGATTCTCTGTTACGGGACCTCTCTCCTCTGCCTGGGTGCCTGGGCCTAAATGTGTGACAGTGGCCTGTTCCAGTTGTGGGTGACGTGAAGCTTGATTCTCTGCTATGACATGAAGACAGATTCTGTGCTGACATCAGGCCAGATTCTCTGTTACGCGACCTCTCTCCTCTGCCTGGGTGCCTGGGCCTAAATGTGTGACAGTGGCCTGTTCCAGTGGTGGGTGACGTGAAGCCTGATTCTCTGCTATGACATGAAGACAGATTCTGCGCTGACATAAGGCCAGATTCTCTGTTACGGGACCGCTCTCCTCTGTCTGAGTGCCGGGGCCTAAATGTGTGACAGTGGCCTGTTCCAGTGGTGGGTGACGTGAAGCCTGATTCTCTGCTATGACATGAAGACAGATTCTGCGCTGACATAAGGCCAGATTCTCTGTTACGAGACCGCTCTCCTCTGTCTGGGTGCCGGGGCCTAAATGTGTGACAGTGGCCTGTTCCAGTGGTGGGTGACGTGAAGCCTGATTCTCTGCTATGACATGAAGACAGATTCTGTGCTGACATAAGGCCAGATTCTCTGTTACGCGACCTCTCTCCTCTGCCTGGGTGCCTGGGCCTAAATGTGTGACAGTGGCCTGTTCCAGTGGTGGGTGACGTGAAGCCTGATTCTCTGCTATGACATGAAGACTGATTCTGCGCTGACATAAGGCCAGATTCTCTGTTACGGGACCGCTCTCCTCTGTCTGGGTGCCGGGGCCTAAATGTGTGACAGTGGCCTGTTCCAGTGGTGGGTGACGTGAAGCCTGATTCTCTGCTATGACATGAAGACAGATTCTGTGCTGACATACGGCCAGATTCTCTGTTACGCGACCTCTCTCCTCTGCCTGGGTGCCTGGGCCTAAATGTGTGACAGTGGCCTGTTCCAGTGGTGGGTGACGTGAAGCCTGATTCTCTGCTATGACATGAAGACAGATTCTGTGCTGACATAAGGCAAGATTCTCTGTTACGCGACCTCTCTCCTCTGCCTGGGTGCTTGGGCCTAAATGTGTGACAGTGGCCTGTTCCAGTGGTGGGTGACATGAAGCCTGATTCTCTGCTATGACATGAAGACAGATTCTGTGCTGACATAAGGCAAGATTCTCTGTTACGCGACCTCTCTCCTCTGCCTGGGTGCCTGGGCCTAAATGTGTGACAGTGGCCTGTTCCAGTGGTTAGTGACGTGAAGCCTGATTCTCTGCTATGACATGAACACAGATTCTGCGCTGACATAAGGCCAGATTCTCTGTTAAGGGACCTCTCTCCTCTGCCTGGGTGCCTGGGCCTAAATATGTGACAGTGGCCTGTTCCAGTGGTGGGTGACGTAAAGCCTGATTCTCTGCTATGACATAAAGACAGATTCTGCGCTGACATCAGGCCAGATTTTCTGTTACGGGACCTCTCTCCTCTGCCTGGGTGCCTGGGCCTAAATATGTGACAGTGGCCTGTTCCAGTGGTGGGTGACGTGAAGCCTGATTCTCTGCTATGACATGAAGACAGATTCTGCGCTGACATAAGGCCAGATTCTCTGTTACGGGACCTCTCTCCTCTGCCTGGGTGCCTGGGCCTAAATGTGTGACAGTGGCCTGTTCCAGTGGTGGGTGACGTGAAGCTTGATTCTTTGCTATGACATGAAGACAGATTCTGTGCTGACATCAGGCCAGATTCTCTGTTACGCGACCTCTCTCCTCTGCCTGGGTGCCTGGGCCTAAATGTGTGACAGTGGCCTATTCCAGTGGTGGGTGACGTGAAGCCTGATTCTCTGCTATGACATGAAGACAGATTCTAAGCTGACATAAGGCCGGATTCTCTGTTACGGGACCGCTCTCCTCTGTCTGAGTGCCGGGGCCTAAATGTGTGACAGTGGCCTGTTCAAGTGGTGGGTGACGTGAAGCCTGATTCTCTGCTATGACATGAAGACAGATTCTGCGCTGACATAAGGCCAGATTCTCTGTTACGGGACTGCTCTCCTCTGTCTGGGTGCTGGGGCCTAAATGTGTGACAGTGGCCTGTTCCAGTGGTGGGTGACGTGAAGCCTGATTCTCTGCTATGACATGAAGACAGATTCTGTGCTGACATCAGGCCAGATTTTCTGTTACGAGACCTCTCTCCTCTGCATGGGTGCCTGGGCCTAAATGTGTGACAGTTGCCTGTTCCAGTGGTGGGTGACGTGAAGCCTGATTCTCTACTATGACATGAAGACAGATTCTGTGCTGACATAAGGCAAGATTCTCTGTTACGCGACCTCTCTCCTCTGCATGGGTGCCTGGGCCTAAATATGTGACAGTGGCCTGTTCAAGTGGTGGGTGACGTGAAGCCTGATTCTCTGCTATGACATGAAGACTGATTCTGCACTGACATAAGGCCAGATTCTCTGTTACGGGACCTCTCTCCTCTGCCTGGGTGCCTGGGCCTAAATGTGTGACAGTGGCCTGTTCCAGTGGTGGGTGACGTGAAGCCTGATTCTCTGCTATGACATGAAGACAGATTCTGCGCTGACATAAGGCCAGATTCTCTGTTACGGGACCTCTCTCCTCTGCCTGGGTACCTGGGCCTAAATGTGTGACAGTGGCCTGTTCCAGTGGTGGGTGACGTGAAGCCTGATTCTCTGCTATGACATGAAGACAGATTCTGTGCTGACATCAGGCCAGATTCTCTGTTACGCGACCTCTCTCCTCTGCCTGGTTGCCTGGGCCTAAATGTGTGACAGTGGCCTGTTCCAGTAGTGGGTGAAGTGAAGCCTGATTCTCTACTATGACATGAAGACAGATTCTGTGCTGACATAAGGCAAGATTCTCTGTTACGCGACCTCTCTCCTCTGCATGGGTGCCTGGGCCTAAATATGTGACAGTGGCCTGTTCCAGTGGTGGGTGACGTGAAGCCTGATTCTCTGCTATGACATGAAGACTGATTCTGCGCTGACATAAGGCCAGATTCTCTGTTACGGGACCGCTCTCCTCTGTCTGGGTGCCGGGGCCTAAATGTGTGACAGTGGCCTGTTCCAGTGGTGGGTGACGTGAATCCTGATTCTCTGCTATGACATGAAGACAGATTCTGTGCTGACATAAGGCCAGATTCTCTGTTACGCGACCTCTCTCCTCTTCCTGGGTGCCTGGGCCTAAATGTGTGACAGTGGCCTGTTCCAGTGGTGGGTGACGTGAAGCCTGATTCTCTGATATGA